>NC_060121.1:140578765-140887411 GCF_021461395.2 Schistocerca americana
CATAGCGACGATCAACACTAACACCATTAGCTCACCCGTGAAACTTCAACTGCTGCGAGAGATGATATGGGCGTCGGACGTCGATATCGCACTACTACAGGAAGTACACCTGGCCACACTACCAGACGTCGCGGGATATAACACTTATCCTTCTCCTGGTGACCACCTGGGACGCGGCGTAGCCATCTACGCCAGAGAAGGCATTCCAGTGGCCGATATCACATACCTTCCATCTGCCAGAGGCATGGCCGTCACCGTCATGGGGACGCGTATCATCAACATTTACGCTCCGTCAGGCTCCACCCGCAGACGCGACAGGGCCCTCTTCTATTCAGAAGAAATCGCTCCTTTGTTTCTTGGACGCTGCGACCATTACTTGCTTGGGGGTGATTTTAATTGTGTCTTGCACCCTAAAGATCAAGTGCCCCACTACAACACCTGTCAAGAACTGCGTCTTGTTGTCCGAGATCTGTTGCTCCGCGACACTTGGGAAGTTCGGCACGGCGACGCGCCTGGACATACTTACCAGACGAGTCACTCCGCGAGCCGCCTTGATAGAATTTACGTCTCTCGGGAACTCACACCTGCAGTCCAAGGTGCAGAACTTTGGCCCCTGGCCTTTTCGGACCACTGTGCCTACATCTGCAACATTCCCTTCCCCAAGCAAGTGGTCTGGCGTAGTCGTGCACCGTGGAAGCTAAACACCTCCCATCTTCATGATCCCGAATGTCTTCAACGTGTTACCGAGACATGGGCCACCTGTGAACGTCGCTTACCTAAATACTGCACGACCTTGACCTGGTGGCTAGAATGTGCCAAACCTGCCATTCGACGTACTTTGATTCAGTATGGAAAGGAAGTTGCTATGTGGCGCCGGCACACTACCGACTATTTCTACGCCGTTCTCCGCGACCTGGACGCCCAACCGCCCACCCCCGACACCCAGAGGGAACGCAGCAGGATTAAGGCGCAAATTGTAACTTTGACACGCCGTAGACTGCAGGGGGCTATGGTGCGAACCCGACGTCAAGATTCGGCGGAACAAGAACATCCGACTATGCATCATATCGCCTCCGACAGGAAACAACGACGACGACAACTCATCACCGAGATCACCACCTGTCGCGGCCAGCACGTCACTTGCCTGGCCGAAATCGTCAGTGCCTTTGTCGACCACTACCGCACAATGTACCAGGAGGAGACTACCAACAACCACGCTGAGGAGTCTGTGTTACCACACGTAACTCGCACCCTCACCAGCGACGAAGCGGACGAGCTGCTGGAGCCCATTACGCGTGACGAAATCCACGACGCAATCAAAAAAGGTGCTCTGAATAAGTCACCTGGTGTCGACGGATTGCCGATAGAATTTTATCGCGCTTTCTTCACACTAATGGCATCACGGTGGACAACGATGTTTCATGAACTGCTGACGATAGGGAACGCCGTACCGCCGTCCTTCGTCACGGGAATTATTATACCCATCCACAAACCGACACCAGGTGTGACGACAGCACATTACCGTCCCCTGACTCTGCTTAACGCAGACTGTAAAATTTTTGCACGCCTACTGGCAACGCGATGCCGCAAGATCCTGCCTAGCATTCTATCCCCGGAACAGACAACTCCGGGCGGCTCAGTTAACATACAAACGGCCACAGGAGAATGTCGCGATTTAATTGCACTGGCAGCGGCGTGCAGACTCCGCGCCGCAGTGGTTGCCATTGATTTTGACAGCGCATTCGACAAATTGCGGCATCTTTTTCTGTTCTCAGTGATGAACCGCATGGGTTTTCCACCAGCCTTCATCGACGTGATCCGGCGCCTGTACGGCACCGCCGAATCTCTGATTCAGGTTAACGGCCGTGTGGCGGGACCAGTGGCGATCCGGCGTTCCGTACGGCAAGGCTGCCCACTTTCGACCCTACTGTATGCCATAAGCCTGGAGCCACTCATCGGGAGTCTGACGAGCCACCTTTCTGATCTCACTTTGCGACAGCACAGTTTTCGATGTCGTGCGTATGCGGACGACCTCCTCCTCTTGATCCGCTCACGGAGTGAAACACACACGGTACTTGATTTGATATCAACGTACGGCACTGCAGCGGGCAGTAACATGAATGTGGCTAAATCCGCGGCGATGCCCATTGGACGCGGCCTCTCACACGAAGACTTAGCACCTCTCCCGTGTGTACAACAACTACGATATCTTGGTATCATTTTCACCTCCACCGTGCGCCGCTCTGCTGCCATCAATTTTCGGCGTGCACTCCAAACTATCCGCACGACGGTGCGACAAAATCTTCTCCGACGACTCGATTCTTTACAACGTGTCCAATACCTCAATCAACATGTGGTGGCCAGAATGGTCCACATCGCACAGGTCCTCCCGCTGCCATCAACTATTGGACGCAGCCTCCCGGCTGCCCTTGGATACTTCCTTACGGCCGGTACGATCTTTAAGGTCCGCTGCGACACGCTCACCCTTCCCCCGCGAGCAGGAGGCCTCGGCCTTGTCAATGTGCGACTCCGAGCGGCGTCCTTGTACATGTCCACCATGCACAAGCAGTGGCACGGGGGCACCTCCCTTACGCGCAGCTTGCTGGAAGTTCTTGCGCCCGCGACCATAACACCACCAGTACCAGTCGGACACATCAAGCACCATTTGACGCACATTTCTGATTTCATCGTCGACTTCAGTTATGCTCACACACACTTACCGACCACGCGTTCTCCTCGACCTAAAGATTTTTACACCCCTCTCCTTCGTTCCATATCCAGCAACAATATCGAACTGAGACATCCGTCCACGCGGTGGCCAACGGTTTGGCGTCACATCCACCAGCCTTTTCTTCCCTCCAACGTCCGGGCAACATGGTACCAAGTCGCAAATGAAAAGTTCGCCACAAATCATCGCCTTCACGCCATCGGACTACAGGACTCTCCACTTTGTTCCATTTGCCACCTCGTGGATGACGATGTCCATCAACTGACTTGTACTGCCACCAGTGACGTCTGGAAACTTGCCCGACAGTTCGTTGCCTGTTACCTCCGCGTTCCGCCGGACTCGATTGACCCACGGACTTTTATCCATCCTGAGAATACTTATTTCCCCGCCTCCAAAAATCATGCGATTGTATGGGTCAAGGGATGGACGATCACCTACATGTATAATGGTGGCGACAAATCACGCCTTGATTTCTGGCAGTACTTACAAACCGCCCACAGTGAAGTCGAACAGCAACCGCGCTACCGCGCCTTCTTCGCCAATTACCTACACGCGATCTTTACTTCACCCCCGCTCAGTTGGATGGTGCCACACGCCGACAGCACTCCCGCCCCCCCTGCTGACATCTGAGACTCCCCGCGCTACTTTCTACATTGTAACACGCGCCTCCTTTCTTTAATGCACTACCCCAGACAACACTGGTCTTTCCCCCACTCCACTGTATATTGCTTCACACCTCTTAGATTACATCAGACTTATTATTCTTTTTTTCCCTACACCATCTTCATAAAAAAAAAAAAAAAAAAATTCCTCGCCTTGTACGAGTATATTGTCTCGTGATATTTTCGCCGGAAGGATGGCATTTCTGTTGTATTTAAGTTTGTACCAATAAAGATCTTTTTTTCATTTACCCTTTTCCTGGTTAAAAAAAAAAAAAAAAAAAAAAAGTGGTCAGCGCGCCAGAGTATTAATCCTAAGGACCCGGGTTCGATTCCCGGCTGGGTCGAAGATTTTCTCCGCTCAGGGACTGGGTGTTGAGTTGTCATCATCATCATTTCATCCCCATCGACGAGCAAATCGCAGAAGTGGCGTCAAATCGAAACACTTGCACCTGGCGAACGGTCTACCCGACGTGAGGCCCTAGTCACACACACACCGCGGTGAAGTTCTGCGGTATCTTCACTCTGCACAGCCCTTCCTTATGTAGCTCGGACCTCGTGACCACGTCTTGTCCCGACGCTACCCAAACCTTGTGCTCCCTCTTTCTCGGGCTTTTTTTTTTTTTTTTTTGCTTTATTGTATTTCTTTACAACTTTTTTTCGCTATGTACCAGTTTTAAACAGTCACCGTTTTACCACCTCTTTTATTGTTGTGCTGATTAAAAACACTTAGAAAATGGACAGGCACAATAAAAAAAACGACAGTCTGGTTTCTGTTTGCAACACTTTAAAACGGGGACGCACAACACAGTCTACTAATTCAATGGCGCCACGGCTCAAAGAGGGCTACTGCAGGTGTGGGGTTCCCGTAGTGACCGTTGTGTTTTCTATAATTTCTAATAGTGAGCAGTAAAACGAAAGTGACTACACCGATGTTTGAACCACCCGCGCAAATGTTTCTGGAATCTTAACTCGATCGACAATCGGAGATATGGAACACGCAAAAACAAAAAGAAAAAAAGACTCTAAATATGATGATATGTTATAAGCAGATGCGGTTTTTGTATGTAGTACTCCCTGTATTACTAATCGGCAGTAATGTTTTTTTCCAACCTACTCCATCTGTTCGAGATCCGATACGCTGGAGAACCCATTTCTTTTTCAGCCATATCAGTGATATCGGAACAATGCAGAGGAATTTGCAGTTGGAAATATCATGGAGGAGGTTATCGGTGCCGAGTGTTGTGTTACAGTAAACGAGCGCTTCCAGAATACCCTCCAGGTGATTGGAACTATTTGTAAATTTCATCCTTGCGAGATCCTGCAAAGGCATCATTCTGTGAGATGAATTAAAAATTGGTAACCAGATTGCAAATTAAGGACAAAGAAAAAAGTTGGCCACATGCTAATAGGATTCGCACCACGAGGGTTCCATGCAAACATGTTCCATGTATATATTTAGTTTTTACATCCTACGAATCTAGAATCTCAACGACTTTTGCGTGTTATTGAGATCGATACTGGCAAGATATCGGTCCTGGGAATTCCATTACTATACCAAAATGTTTACAGTAATTCCTCACATTAGACCACACATACAAAAAGAAACGAATGGGGACTACACTTTGTGTATGTCAAGAGAGAAGATGTATTAAAACATTATTACTTGTCACGAATGTTTTTATAAGGCCTGTGAACATGTTTCAGATTATCAATGTCACAATAGCACAACACAAATATAGCTCACTGCTCACACTCGCAGTTATTGCACTATCCTGGTATCAACAAGTATTTCTGGCGTATTAATGCTGCTGTTCGCTCTGTAGATGATTACATCCGATTCATTTTAACATGGACTGGGTGCGCTAATTCACGCAACTGCGCATAGCTGTCCACCTCTTACGCATTCAGGGGCATACGAGATGCGTCGGTGCATCCTCGTAAAGACCTACGGGACTGGTCACCTTAAATATGTTCTCCAATGGCAGAGATACAATTGCGGGGAACTTTTCTGTAATTTACAGAGTTCCTAATCTATCTTTTTCTAGGGGTACTTGCTTACAAAAACATGACCACAAGTTACATTTTATGTTTCCGTACAGTAATGTTCGTCTATTATGCTTCTGACGAATTATGAATGCAATGTATGTTCAAGTCCCAAAAGATCTTTAAGCGATATAATCACAGTTTGTAAGATGGCAAGAACTATGCCCCTTACATGAAGTCATTAAAGATCACCTAACTCATGTTGAGCGAACAGTAGGGCTGAACAAAAATGACTGACAAGGCACAATGCATCTTGTAGATGGTATAGTATTGACGTATTGGAATAATTAATGTCGGGTGATGGTTTTAAAGTAATTCACACGACATGAAAACTTTGTGGAAACGCGTCAATTTACTGGAGGCTAGTTTATCCCAGGGAAGTACTCGAGTTGACCGCGGCCGCGTAGTGGCGCACGGCTGGAGAGCGGCAAAGGGAAGTGACAATTGGCAGCTTAGGGCGGCTCAAGCTCTGAGAAAGCAGTAACGGGACGCGGCCTCCAGCTGCCTTAAGATGAGTGACAGTGAGTGGGTGGTTGACCCCATGCTGGTGTACTGGGAAGCAGATGGAGAACTTGTACACCTGTTGATAAGTATCCGCCGTCCCAATTTCAGTGAAACATGCGAGTAAGCCATGCAAAGCTACAGTGGTGCAGACAACAGAGGCCAAAGGATGCGTGTTCGTGACTATAGCAACTTCATGCTGAATTAACGGTCCGCAGAGTCTGAAGTAAATCACGTGAAAAGCGACAGAATGAAATACGCCGGCCTCCGATGGGAACATAGGACCAAGAAATTTGAAGTACTCTCCTGGGAGTCAGAATTCCGGAAAAATTGGTGTTTTGTGCAGACACTAACCTTGATGGGTGGCCTGGGAGGAGCTAAAAATCAGAATTTGAGAGGAAGGGAAATTTTGTGGGAATTTGTTCACTTCCCAGAGCAGGTATTGGTCAGCACTGGGAAGCGACACATAATTAATGCGACTTGTGCTGTAATTGGCGTAAGTGATTTTGCTGGAGGGGAAACCAAGGTGAAGAGCAGACTGGGAGAAGTCTCCGTAGCAGTCTTCCGTTCCCAGCTTGCCTGGAGTGCGGACGTGGCATTCATTATGCAGCTTGCCTGAGAAACAGTGAGAATCTCTGCAGTTTAGGACTTAGCAAATGGAACGATTGAGCTTGGAGATAGAAAGTTATGGTCAGCTATGTGCTGAGCAAGGTAGCTAGGAGTGGAAAGACGAGTGCAGCCTTGCAGCACCACGAGGTCGGCCGACGTCTGCACAACGACGCCGCTCCACCATGCTGTATTCAGTGATATTGCGCCCGCTCTGGCCACTGATTGATTTGTTGGATCACGTCAGCAAAGTTTCCTCGATGGTTTCGTGGGCCGTGCATTGTAGAATTCTTCTTACACTTCACATTATGCCTGGGTCAGTCGGTAGGAATTACTTTTGAGTTATCGCGCTTTACTATACACAAACGCAATTTATTACCACTGCCTGATAGGAGAGTCTTGTAATGTGATGATTGAAGGTCGGGAGTTAAAATAAATTTCTGCTAATCTACTGGATCTGTTTTCAATCAAGTAGTTTTTCGCGTTTTTTAATATCGCATATACGAAAAGAGCCGCGAAATATCTGTTAGTAATGCCGTGGTTTGAATTTCTTTATCATCATTACCTTTTAACAAAGCAAAATATATATATTGAGATCTTATTGTTCTGTATCTGGCCTACAATTAAAGGAACGTTTTTTCGTGACTGTAACTCATTCTAAAAATCAACATATCTTCCCTACTTTATAGTTATTGAAAATTGAAATTACTTGGTTATGAACACTGATGTTACAGTTCGTATGATCGTTCAACAACAAAATTTTGCAGTGGATTTTGTTTCTCGGTAAAACACCATTCAATACCACGACTAGCACAAGAACATGAGACTCTTATTAAAAAAATACGTTTTCACTATAAAGTTTGCCAGACCAGAACGGAGCACAGCAAGAATCCTATTAGATTTTGATGGTACATTAACTCATTTGTACTGTGAGTTATATACTATCAGCAGCCCACGTCAACCTGCAATACATCATAAAATCTGCTGATCTGCACTGCAAGTCTGGAAGCTAAAAGAAATAATATTACTTTACTGTTACTTTACCGCTTCCTTGCGGTATGGTAGACTATATTGGAAGTCGTTTGAATACGCCGTGGCAGCGGCTCTTTCGTTCGCCACGCAGCTCAGCACCACAGATAATATTTATATAACTGAAAAGTGTCTCAACAGGAAGGGATAATAGGCAAGCAAGCTTTAACAATTAATAATGCAAGTTTTCATTTACATAACTCTATTAAAACATTTAAATATTTCAATTGTTACACACCTTTATGAATTCACACGTAATGGCGTACATCTCTTAGTCTCGACAAAATAATGCTACACTAGCGTTCACTACTACGACACAGGATATCTTACTCGCTCGACTCCCAGATGAAGAAGACAAAGAAATTGATGTTCGTCACGTATTATATACTAGTTACTTATTTTAATCTTTGTTCGACATTTATCGTCTGTGGCGGTTTCATTACTCGCCGACGCAGATATTCTCAAAAATAAATAATAAAAAAATACATAATTTTATACAATAACACAATATGATACATATAATTTTCTCGTTACTACATAATATGTTGTTTTTGTTTCTTACTAGACGTTACAAGTTGAAATCCCAAGTCACTTGCTTGGTTAATTTTATATTCAACATTTACATCTGGTGTTCAATAGCTGAATATAACATCATTTTGCACCCCTTTTTAATTAAAAGTGATCAATTCTGAATCAATTAATGTCAACACTGCCACTGCAGTTCAATCAGGAGTCACAGGGCGTTATTACTTTTTTTGCGTTATCCGATATTGCGGCAATTTTGCTCTCTCTGTTGATCTGTTTGTCAATTAGCTGGGGCGAACACAGGCCTAAACATGATAAGTTACGGGTGGGGTGTTAGGTATGGCGACCCTGTCAGGATACGATATACTTCTGGATTTGCTAGGAAGTAGTCTTGAAAAAGGAAATATTTCCACGCAATCCATTGCTTAGACACTTTTAATTGAAAAATGGGTAGCATTAGTTACAATAAGTTACATTGTCATCTTCATGTGCTGTCCTTTCAAAATGACATTTATAGGTGCCTGTGCATTGTATTTGTGATTTGTTGGAGTACTTACGATGTGCAGTGCTGTAATGAGCCGATGCTGAGCACACAGAACACAATCATTGGTACTAGCCTTTTTGGGGGAATGCTTCATGAACTGTTTGATGGGTCACTGCTCACACTCAGTGTATCAATTTGTGTCCTGATATATGTTTTGCGTTATCTAATTTTTGAGTGTAAGGGGTACCTGCGTTTTGAGTTTTCATGTAACATAAAAGTACAAATGATAACGAGGGGAAAAGCCAAGACAACGGCAAAATATAATCAGACCGTTACTCGGGAGAACATGGGTGATAGTAGGAGAAGCTCTACCAATGAGTATGACGAACGCGAGCTGCAACTTCCTGAAACTGGGTCTCACAACTGGTTTAGTCCACCGAATAGCAAGGACGTAGATTCAGGGAGCAATACTGAGGGCTCGGGGGACGCAGGGAGTACAGGATTAATCCATAAGTATGGAAGATCCAGCCTAAGAAGCCAGAGTCTGTTGGAACAAAACGGTGTCTGACCATTATCAAACGATTCATTCACAAGTGATCCGATGTGGGCACGGAGATGGTACTTGTCTAGATATTGAAGGGTTCCTCAGAACAGAGGAGAAGAGTCGCATTTTCAATCACAAAAGAACGAGGATCAAAATGCGGCTACTCTCAAAAGTATTACTGACCTGTTGCAACAGATGCAAACGGTGAACTTAGAGGAGAGCGCCAACCTTAATGCCGAAATTAAAAAGACGAATTCGGTGTTGAAAGAGCAAGTAAAAGAGAAGGTAAAGAATCTCGGCGTCAAAATAGAGAAAGAGAATGCCCTCCAAAGCCTGGTCCATCCCACCTTAATGGGAAGGATTACAAATGACTTGACCAGAGCACGGACGTAGTAAATATAGGCTTAGAATAAGGATTTTTGCTAAAGTTTCTTGTTTGCTTGTGTAAGTACTGGTCTTTGTGGTAGAATGTCTCGTTTATATGTGCCAATTTTTTGTGTTTTTATTATTAATAATGATATCTCGCCTCTCGTTTTTGTGAAAGTGAAGTGCACTAGATTGTTTTGTAAAAGAACATGATTAAAGAATGGAATACAAGTATTTCTGGGCGTACCCCTAGAAAAAGATAGATTAGGAACTCTGTAAATTACAGAATAGTTCCCCGCAATTGTATCTCCGCAATTGGAGAACATGTAATGTATTGCGAATACATAGAAAGAAGGATCCTTTATTGTATGATTATATGATAGCGGAACAAACACTGGTAGCAGTTACTTCTGTAAAATATCTGGGAGTATGCGTACGGAACGATTTGAAGTGGAATGATCATATAAAACTAATTGTTGGTAAGGCGGGTACCAGGTTGAGATTCATTGGGAGAGTGCTTAGAAAATGTAGTCCATCAACAAAGGAGGTGGCTTACAAAACACTCGTTCGACCTATACTTGAGTATTGCTCATCAATGTGGGATCCGTACCAGGTCGGGTTGACGGAGGAGATAGAGAAGATCCAAAGAAGAGCGGCGCGTTTCGTCACTGGGTTATTTGGTAACCGTGATAGCGTTACGGAGATGTTTAATAAACTCAAGTGGCAGACTCTGCAAGAGAGGCGCTCTGCATCGCGGTGTAGCTTGCTCGCCAGGTTTCGAGAGGGTGCGTTTCTGGATGAGGTATCGAATATATTGCTTCCCCCTACTTATACTTCCCGAGGAGATCACGAATGTAAAATTAGAGAGATTAGAGCGCGCACGGAGGCTTTCAGACAGTCGTTCTTCCCGCGAACCATACGCGACTGGAACAGGAAAGGGAGGTAATGACAGTGGCACGTAAAGTGCCCTCCGCCGCGCACCGTTGGGTGGCTTGCGGAGTGTCAATGTAGATGTAGATTTAAGGTGACCAGTCCCGTAGGTCTTTACGAGGACGCACCGACGCATCTCGTATGCCCCTGAATGCGTAAGAGGTGGACAGCTATGCGCAGTTGCGTGAATTAGCGCACCCACTGCATCTTAAAATGAACCGGATGTAATCATCTACAGAGCGAACAGCAGCATTAATACGCCAGAAATACTTTTTGATACCTAGATGGTGTAATAACTGCGATTGTGAGCAGTGAGCTATATTTGTGTTGTGCCATTGTGACATTGCTAATCCGAAACATGTGCACAGGCCTTATAAAACCATTCGTGACAAAACGGGAAGAAGATAGAGGAGAGAAGAAGTGTCGCAATAGAACACTACAAAGGACGCTATCCAAACTTCCAACAAAAATCTTGGTAAGACTGACACCTGTCTAAGTTTGTTGTGTTTTATACATGTTCGCAGGCACAATAAGAGGGACGTCTGCCGCATAGGGAATTCAGAAGAAAAAACAAGATTAGTGATAAAAAGTAGTAAACAGTAGATATGTAGTCGGGTTGGCCACCACCGCGTTAGTCGTAGGAATTGGTAGTTAGAAATGGTGATGGGATCCTGTCCAGATAATCTTGTGTGAACGACTGTGAAGCAAGTTGTCTTGTACATTTTTATGTTTATGTATAAAAAAGTTCTGTTACATTTCTATTTTAATTGATGCTGAAGTTGATTTACAAACAAGTAAAATTATTCCTTTTGTAGTGAAACAAGTTCATTGTTTTTAAGAAAATATATGGTACTGATGGTTAAACATGAGCACTTTCCATGTACTAAAATTAGTTGCCTTAGCGTGTTAAGGTGGCGTAACTTAGCAAGAGGGAGCTGAAGCTACGACACCTGGCACACCACACACGAGCTGACAAGGAACGAGGACGACAGCAATGAGGGGAGCACACAGCTGACGTTGGTGATGGCACGCAGACCACGCCCTGAATCGACGGGGACTGTGGTCAACTCAGCACCCAAGGAGAGGTGACATCCAGCACCTCTGTGTACGACAAAGAGGTCGGTCCTGGTCCCTGTACACGGTACGGATCGGGGGCAGCAATGAAGAGGTCCAGGAAGGTTTCTATATTTGTTGCTCGCCACGTCAGGTGGAGCGACAGCCTGTCGAACGAGATGTCAACAACGAGCTCTTAGGTCAGAGCCATCCTGCCTCAAGAAGATGCGGGTGCCTGTGGCGCCATCTCGGTAATCGACATTGCTCTCTTCTCAGCCGTTAGCCATCCCTCAACTTGCTTTTCAGAACTAATGTCACTTCCGTTCCTGCAAGAAACTTGTGCTGTGTGTGTGTGTCAGAGTGGATTCACATGAATAACATGCACCTCAACGAACGTAAAGTACTCATTTCTTCTGTTTATGAATATGTTATAAGAAGGTTATGATTTTATAAATGTGCCATTTGTCAAAACGTCATATATTTGTCATACCACATCTCTTTGTGTTAGAACAAGATTTCATACTTATACCTTGTTACAAATACACAACAGTGTTTGCTCAGTACGCAAAGATTCTTGTCATTTTGGTTGTGTTATATATATATACATAATATATATATATATATATATATATATATATATATATATATATATATATATATATATATAAAGGTACATGTGTGTACACAATCCAAACACTGGACTGCCCCGGACCTTGTTGAATAGTGTAAAGATGACACTTACACCATGCACAATATAAACGTCCAGAGACAGTGAGACACCAAAAAAAGAAACTTTTATTTATAAAATGTCAAACGGGCGTTCACATATAATTGAATGAGAGCATCCACTGTAAACTTCACAAAATGTTACACGAATATTGTTCATGTATGTTTTTAGTAATTGAAGTCGAGTAGGGATGGATAACTGAGAGTGAATGGACCTGAAGTTATAATTGCGGGTCCTGCCATTCAAATGACAAGCACAGAGGTGCTTAAACATGTGTATTTGCCCTTTGCGACGTGTGTCCTTGGAATATAATTGTAGTTTTCTTTTGAGTACTCTGACCAATAATTGTCTCAGGAATCGGCAGAGATTAAAGTAAAATTAAGACTAAATAATGACCACATCTTTACCAGTAAATCCAGTCATTGGAGGCAGGTACCCTAGGAATGATGGGAGTTTGCATCAGAGAGGAGGCAGTGGTAATCAATCGGCCGTAACTAATCACATGAACGAATTAAAAATACCAGTTAGGGAGATATTAATTTTGTACCACAGGTGGTAACACCCTAGGAGTCATCACCTGCACTACAAAATTGATTTGAAGAGAGGGGCTATGTAAGATGACAAGAAATATGCCCCTTACATGAAGTCACTAAAGATCACCTAACTCACGTTGAGCGAACAGCAGGGCTGAACAAAAATGGCTGACAAGGCACAATGCATCTTGTAGAGCGTATAGTATAGACGTATTGGAATAATTAATGTCGGGTGATGGTTTTGAAGTAATTCACACGACATGAAAACTTTGTGGAAGCGCATCAATTTACTGGAGGCTAGTTTATCCCAGGGAAGTATTCGAGTTGACCGCGGCCGGGTAGCGGCGTGCGGCTGGGGAGTGGCGAAGGGAAGCGACAATAGGCAGCTTAGGGCGGCTCAAGCTCTCAGAAAGCGGTAACGGGGCGCGGCGTCCAGCTGCCTTAAGATGAGTGACAGTGAGTGGGTGGTTGACCCCATGCTGGTGTACCGGGAAGCAGACGGAGAACTTGTACGCCTGTTGATAAATGTCTGTCGTCCTGTTTCAGTGAAACATGCGAGTAAGCCGCATAAAGCTACAGTGGGGTGGTCAACAGAGGCCAAAATATGCATTTTCGTGACTATAGCAACTTCATGCTGAATTCACGGTCCGCAGAGTCTGAAGTAAATCAGGTGAAGAGCGACAGAATGAAATACGCCGGCCTCTGATGGAAACATAGGACCAAGGATTTTGAAGTACTCTCCTGGGAATCACAATTCCGGAAAAATTGGTGTTTTATGAAGACGCTAACCTTGATGGGTGGCCTGGGAGGAGCTAAATAGCAGAAGTTGAGAGGAAGGGAGATTTTGTGGGAATTTGTTCACTCCCCAGAGCAGGCATTGGCTCTGAGCACTATGGGACTTAACAAATGGTTCAGATGGCTCTAAGCACTATGGGACTCAACATGTTACGTCATAAGTCCCCTAGAACTTAGAACTACTTAAACCTAACTAACCTATGGACATCACACACATCCATGCCCGAGTCAGGATTCGAACCTGCGACCGTAGCGGTCGCGCGGTTCCAGACTGAAGCGCCTAGAACCACTCGGCCACTTCGGCCGGCTGAGCAGGCATTGGTCGGCGCTGGGAAGCGACACATAATTAACGCGACTTGCGCTGCAATCGGCGTAAGTGATTTGGCTGGAGGAGAAACCGAGGCGAAGAGCGGACTGGGAGAAATCTCCGTAGCGGTCTTCCATTCCCAGCTTGCCTAGAGTGCGGACGTGGCGTTCATTACGCAGCTTGCCTGAGAAAGAGTGAGAATCTCTGCAGCTTAGGACTTAGCAAATGGAACGACTGAGCTTGGAGATAGAAAGTTATAGTTCAGCTATGTGCTAAGCAAGATAGCTAGGAGTGAATAGACGAGCGCAGCCTTGCAGCACCACGAGGCCGGCCGACGTCTGCACAACGACGCCGCTCCACCAAGCTGTATTCAGTGATATTGCGCCCGCTCCAGCCACTCATTTGTTGGATCACGTCGGCAAAGTTTCCTGGAAGGTTTCATGGGTCGTGCATTGTAGAATTCTTCTCGCACTTCGCATTATGCCTGTGTCAGTCGATAGGAATTACTTTTGTGTTATCGCGCTTTACTCCACGCAAACGCAATTTATTACCACTGCCTGATAGGACAGTCTTGTAATGTGATGATTGAAGGTCGGCAGTTAAAATAAATTTGTGCTAATCGACTGCATCTGTTTTCAATCAAGTAGATGAAATCCCAAGTCACTTGCTTAATTAATTTTATGTTCACCATTTGCATCTGGTGTTCAATAGCTGAATATAACCTCATTTTGCACCCCTTTTTAATTATAAGTGATCAATTCTGAATCAATTAATGTCAACACTGCCACCGCAGTTCAATCAGGAGTCACAGGGCCTTATTACTTTTTTTGCGTTACAAAATGGTTCAAATGGCTCTGAGCACTATGGGACTTAACAGCTGTGGTCATCAGTCCCCTAGAACTTAGAACTACTTAAACCTAACTAACCTAAGAACATCACACACATCCATGCCCGAGGCAGGATTCGAACCTGCGACCGTAGCAGTCGCGCGGTTCCGGACTGCGCGCCTAGAACCGCGAGATCACCGCGGCCGGCTTTTTGCGTTATCCGATATTGCGGCAGTTTTGCACTCTCTGTTGATCTGTTTGTCAATTAGCTGGGGTGAACACAGGCCTAAACCAGATAAGTGACGGGCTGGGTGTTACAAGTTTACCAAGCTTCAGATTTTCGTACTTTACTTGTACAGTGAATCCTTCCTTCCTGCCGAATTACATGATTCTAGATGAAGGGCAAGTGCCCTATAGATTTTGATAAGAGAGTTTTCTAGTATCAAAATATGTGACATGAATCACGAAGTCTGTTGACGGCATTGACTTAAAGCTTAATTTTTTTTTTTACACTATCAAGGGATCATACAGTTAAGTATGTGTCATACATTTGAACTTGATACGCCAACCTATTCCAAAGAAAGAGGTGTCTTACAGACCGACAGACAGAGAGACGGAAAAAAATTACAGAATGAGATTTTACCGTGTAATACAAATTAATAACGTTCCGATCTTTTCCTTTACGTGTATTGCGAAACTTTGTTTATTGCCTAATTTCGTGATTCTAAGTCAGTATGAACCACCCTATAGGTTCTGATGTGTGAGTTTTCTAGCATGAGAATATGTGATACGAATGGCTGTATCTTTTGATTGCGTTGACTTACAAGATTAAAATTTTTACACAGACAGGGGACCATTGACCTTAGAATGTGTCATAAATTTGATCCTGATGCCCCAGACTGCTTTTCGTGTCATATAATTATAAGTTAACAATTTCCGGATTCTTCCTTTCCTTGCTTTGTTTTCTCCAAGAATTCTTGTAATAGATATTTATAACGTGGACATGAATCAGCTTTCAGAAAAATCCTAGCTGTTCCGTAATTACCGTGAGAACTCGGCACTGCCGAAAGAACTACTGGGTGACATATTAACTGTCGTTTTCCCCTGTAAATACATCTTGATAGATATACGCAATGAAACCATATTTTCACATTTGCATTATTTCTAAAAAGAAAAAGTAAGAGTTCAGGATTCTAGCAAGTTGCTGTATGGAAACGCCCATTTTCTCAACCATGTGTACATTTTATCTAAGCTTGTAGCAGAAAAAAGTGAACTCAATCAGGTTTGGGGAAACCATATTCAGTTTAATACTGAGAGAGGTAAGAAAATCCCAGTGAGTGTTCAGAGAAAGTACGGACTTCGCGTTAGTTTGTTCTTTCCCTTACCGCGGTGCAGTGCCGCAGAAAGGAACTGCGAATGCACACTTCTCCCTGGCGATGCCGTAATGCACGCCGACATCGCGTGCTGAACGGAACAGAGCCAGACAGTTCATTCCGTAATTAATGCTATTTCGCGTCGCGCCAGCAGCGGCGCCTTGTAACGCCCGGCTAACAGGATGCTGCCCAGGAAACGTTTTAGCCAATTACATAGACGGTACAGACTTTTGACACCTCTTAATTAATTAGCCGTTTAATTAATTAACGCCAGTCGCCGCGCGTGTCCTTTGATAGCCGCCGCCCACCACCTAGCCCGGTGGTTGTTGGTTCCTAGCACACCACGGCCCTGCAGTCTGCACACTGCGAACGCCCACGGCAGGTGAGCCGTCGCGCCTCTAATTAGGAGGCGGGCACACAGGGTGCCGCTCTTTAGATTATGTCCCAGGAGTGACGGCGGGAACCTGCTATGGCCTTTACACAACTGGTAAAGCGCAGGAGCACTTTGACGCGCTAGTATACCATGCAAGGATCGCGTACGAGCTGACGAACTCGAGCCATAATAGTGTCGCACGGGAAACCAATGTACGGTTCTGACAGTCAACCTCTGACGCACGGTTCACTCAGTCTCAGCACGTGATTACCAACGCCATCAACCTTCTACAACTGCAGCTACATGATTACTTTGCAGTTCACACTTCGTTGTTTTTCAGAACTACTTATAGACTATTTAGCGACCGGACCACTCTCGAATAATGCATGGGAAAAATGAGCACCTAAAAATTTTTCCGTGCGAGCTCCCATTTCATTACGATGGTCATGTCTCTCTTTGTATGTGGGAGTCAACAAATTTTATTTGGTATTCCGAAGAGAAAATTTATGACAAATTTGGTGAATAGATCCCACCACAATTAAAACCGCCTGTACGTTAATCGCTGAGACCGCCAACTCGCTTATCAGTCTGTGATACTTTCTCCCTTATTTCGTGATAATACCAAATGAGCTGCCCCTCCCCAAACTCATTTGATTTCCTCCGTCAATCCTCTCTGGTAAGAATCCCATACCACTCAGGAATACCCCGAAAGAGGACGATTAGCTGTAGTATAGACTGCCTCCTTAGTATACTGGTCACACCTTTTAAGTTTTCTGCCAGTAAAACATACTGGTTACATCTTTTAAGTGTTCTGCCAGTAAAACGCAGTCTTTGGTCCCCTCCCGAAAAACATTTGATATGATACAACAAATTCAAGTTCCTCGTAATTTTAATCCCTAAGTATTTAAACTACTGGCCTTTAAAATTGCTACACCAAGAAGAAATGCAGATAACGGGTATTCATTGGACAAATATATTACAATAGAACTGACATGTGATTATTTTGACGCACTTTGGGTGCACAGATCCTGAGAAATCAGTACCCAGAACAACCACCTCTGGCCGTCATAACGGCCTTGATACGCCTGGGCATTGAGTCAAAAAGAGCAGGTATGGCATGTACAGGTACAGCTGCCCTTGAAGCTTCAACACGATACCACAGTTCATCAAGAGTAGTGACTGTAGTATTGTGACGAGCTAGGTGCTCGGCCACCATTGACCAGACGTTTTCAGTTGGTGAGAGATCTGGAGAATGTGCTGGCCAGGGCAGCAGTCGAACATTTTCTGTATCCAGAAAGGGCCGTACAGGACCTGCAACATGCTGTTGTGCATTATCCAGTTGAAATGTAGGGTTTCCCAGGGATCGAATGAAGGGTGGAGCCACGGGTCGTAACTCATCTGAAACGTAACGTCCACTGTTCAAAGTGCCGTCATTGCGAACAAGAGGTGACTGAGACGTGCAACCAATGACACCCCACACCATCACGCCGGGTGATACGCCAGTATGGCGATGACGAATACACGCTTGCAATGTGCGTTGACCACCATGTCGCCAAACACGGATGCGTCCATCATGATGCTGTAAACAGAACCTGGATTCATCCAAAAAAATGACCTTTCGCCATTCGTGCACCCACGTTCGTCGTTGAGTACACCATCTCAGGCGCTCCTGTCTGTGATGCAGCGTCAAGGGTAACCGCAGCCGTAGTATCCGAGCTGATAGTCCATGCTGCTGCAAACGTCGTCGAACCGTTCGTGCAGATGGTTGTTGTCTTGCAAACGTCCCTACCTGTTGACTCAGGGATCGAGACGTGGCTGCACGATCCGTTACAGCTATGTGGATAAGATGCCTGTCATCTCGACTGCTAGTGGTACGAGGCCGTTGGGATCCAGACCGGCGTTCCGTATTACTCTCCTGAACCCACCGATTCTATATTATGCTAACAGTCATTGGATCTCGATCAACTCGAGCAGTAATGTCGCGATACGATAAACCGCAATCGCGATAGGCTACAATCCGACCTTCATAAAAGTAGGAAACGTGATGGTCCGCATTTCTCCTCCTTACACGAGGCATCACAACGTTTCTCCATGCAACGCCGGTCAACTGCTGTTTGTGTATGAGAAATCGGTTGGAAACTTTCCTCATGTCAGCACTTTGTAGGTGTCGCCACCAGCGCCAACCCTGTGTGAATGCTCTGAAAAGCTAGTCATTTGGATATCACAGCATCTTCTTCCTGTCGGTTAAATTTCGCGTGTGTAGCACGGCAGTTTCGTGGTGTAGCAATTTTAATGGCCAGTAGTGTAGTTGAATCGGCAACCTTTAAATTTTTGCGATATATCGTGTAACCAAAATTTAACGGAATTTTTTTTTAGCTCTCATCTGGAGGATCTCAAACTCCTGTTTATCGTCAAATGCGACTTTTCCTGCAATGCAGACATTTCATCTGCGTCATTTTGGAAATCGTTTTGATCTTCTGGCGAATTCACTACACGGTGAGTGACATTGTCGTATACAAACATTCTAAGAGTGCTGCTTCGATTTTCTTCTTAATCGCTTCTATATTTTAAGAGAAGCAAAGGACGCAGAACGTATCCTTTGGGAAGGCCAGATATCACTAATATTTCATTAAATGATTCCCCATCAATGACTGCAAACTGCGAGTTTTCTGGTAGTGAATCACGAATCCAGTCGAACAACTGGTACGATATTCCGTAGACACGAAATCTGATTAGATAATATTTTTTACTCGTGCAAATGCCTCAGTGACTGAAACTCTGTGCCGGACCGAGAGTCGAACTCAGTATCTATGTCTCGGTATCTTTGTATTTCGCGGGAGACTGCTAAACGGACTGTTCTAACCAAGCCCTCCTCACGACCCATCCTTGCAGTTTTATTTCCCACAATACCTCATCTTCTACATTCCAAACTTCACAGAAGTTCTTCTGTGAAACTAGCAGGACTAGCACTCTTGGAAGAAAGGGTACTGAGGGTACATGGCTTATCCACAGCCTGGCGTATGTTTCCAGAATGAAATGTTCACTCTGTACCAGATTGTGCGCTAATATGAAACTCCATGGCAGATTAAAACTGTATCGAATCGAGGCTTGATCTCTGGACCTTTGCCTTTCCCAACTTCAAATTGTGTTACCACAAATGTTTGGTAAGCAACGTTCCAAACTTGTAGTCAGTGAACGTAATGCATTTGTCGTTAACAATCGTAAGTTGCGACCAGAACCGATGCTTCAGGAATTTTTATTGATAAATATGTGTAGAATGAAACAACTAATTTACGGTTAACAGTCGCCGTTTATTTACCTCCATGAAGCATTTCGACGTTTTAAACACCTCCATTATCGGGTGTATTTACATTGGTTAGTATGACATATCTGAGTTGTCTTACGATTCTTTGGAGGAACTTGTGGCGAAGTCTAGTGGATACACAAAACACTGTTTCTGGACATTCTTTTTGACTAAAATCTAAACGTGTATCCAACGGTAAAAATTGAAATAAGTAAGACAGAATATCTCCAGTGGTCCCAGGTTCATTTAACTGCCGTAACACATCACATGCATGTAAGGAACCTATGACCACTGGATGTATTCTGTCTCACTTATTTTGTTTTTACCGTTAGATATCCGCTTAGCATTAAGTAAAAAAAAAAGACCTGAAACAGTGCTTTCTTTCCCCACTAGACAACGCCAAAAGTTCCTCCAAAAATCGTAACACATAACAGATTTGTCATACTGACCAATGTAAAACCTCCTGATGATGAAGATCTAAACCTTCGAAACGCATTGTGGAGATAAATAAACAGTGACTGGTAACAGTAAAGTTGTTGCTTTATTCGATGTCAGTATCAGTCACAGTGGTATGACTCTATACAATAGTAAATGTAGTAGATGGCAGTGGGTTCTAACATGACTACTGCCCGCCATACGGCCCTACAACTAGGAGCGATGGTCTTTTCATACCAGGAACCCTCTCGTTGTTACCCGCTGCAACCCTACAGCACAGCGGTACGTCAACGATATTCAACGCCACGTTTCGTTGCCCTTCACGATAAGCCCTCCTGAGGTTACATTTCACACGGCGAGTGTGTCTACTGCTTCTCTTCGTGCTTGCCAAACCAGCAAGGTCGACGGATCCGTCCCCAATTGACAACGTTCAGAACATTATTGGCAGGGCTCACAAATCATGTAGGGATTTTGACGATCTGTCTCGCCAGCTGGACAAAATTTTGAAAGATACCTGACGCACACAGCCGGAAACTCTGTCAATCAATGCGAAGATGAACCACTGTTTGCATAAGGACCAGAGCTGGTCTAACGCGTTACTGGCTTGCTCAATTTAGGAAGCACTTTTTCATTAATAAATAATCCACTTTTGCTTAAAGTGTCTGTACTTGTACATCACGCTATGCCGATTTCCGTCCTATTTGGGTAATTCCTTATTTTTTTATATTTTTAGAGTGTGCATGAGTGGTGTCTGTGAGCACGCCTCCGCTTACAACGATTTAAGTGCGGATGCACATTACGTCCGAACTTCTCTTGGAATCAAGGTGAGCTGCCAGCAGGAAGGGAATAAACAGGAACGCAACTTGTTTACGAAAGTACTTGAGTTTGGCTCGTATGGGAAGCGGGCAAGCCGGCCGCGGTGACCGAACGGTTCTAGGCGCTTCAGTTCGGAACCGCGCAACTGCTACGGTCGCAGGTTCGAATCCTGCCTCCAGCATGGATGTGTGTGATGTCCTTAGGTTAGTTAGACTTAAGTGGTTCAAAGTTCTAGGGGACTGATGACATCAGATGTTAAGTCCAATAGTTCTCAGGAATTAAGTTGAAGATGTTCACAGAGGCATTTGAACCATTTTTGAAGAGTGCCAGGGTAGCCGAGGTGGTCTAGGCGACTGCTCCAATTAAGCGGGAAATTCGGGTTCGAGTACCCGTTAGGCACAAATTTTCATCTTTCAACTTTGCACCCGTTTCAAAGGCCGAATGCAGCTGATGTCATTGGTTTCTGTTAATTCAAGCGGAACTGGATGACACATGATATAAATTTTAGTGTCGATAAGTCTTTCCTGAAAACATTTGCGTAGAGTGTATACAGGGGTGCAATGCGGACAGTAAGCAGTTCAGTCAAGAAGAGAATAAAGGTTTTGAATTGTGGTGTCACTGAACAATGATGAAATTACATCGACTAACTACTGATGTGGTGCCGAGCTGAAATAGAGAAAAAATCAGACAGTGGAACAACTAGACTAAAAAAGTGAATTGGCGGATGGGACACATGCTGATTCATTAAGGAATGAGGAAATTGGTAACGCAGGTATATGTGGAAGGGGGAGGAGGGGGTGAAAATTGTATAGCACTGTAGATGAATATCTACATCTACATCCATACTCCGCAAGCCACCTGACGGTGTGTGGTGGAGGGTACCTTGAGTACCTCTATCGGTTCTCCCTACTTTTGCAGTCAAGTATTGTTCGTGGAAAGAAAGATTGTCGGTATGCCTCTGTGTGTGCTCTAATCTCTCTGATTTTATCCTCATGGTCTCTTCGAGAGATATACATAGGAGGGAGCAATATACTGCTTGACTCCTTGGTGAAGGTATGTTCTCGAAACTTCAACAAAAGCCCGTAACGAGCTACGGAGTTTCTCTCTTGCAGAGTCTTCCACTGGAGTTTACTTATCATCTCCGTAACGCTTTCGCGATTACTAAATGATCCTGTAACGAAGCGCGCTGCTCTCCGTTGGATCTTCTCTATCTCTTCTATCAACCCTATCTGGTACGGATCCCACACCGGTGAGCAGTATTCAAGCAATGCGCTAACAGGAGTACTGTATCGTACTTCCTTTGATTTCGGACTGCATTTCCTTAGGATTCTTCCAACGAATCTGTCTGGCATCTGCTTTAACGACGATTAATTTTATATGGTCATTCCATTTTAAATCTCTCCTAATGTCTACTCCCAGATAATATAAGGAATTAACTGCTTCCGGTTGCTGACCTACTATATTGTAGCTAAATGATAAAGGATCTTTCTTTCTACGTATTCGCAGCACATTCCGTTTGCCTACATTGAGATCAAATTGCCATTCCCTGCACCATGCGTCAATTCGTTGCAGATCCTCCTGCATTTCAGTACAATTTTCCGTTTTTACAACCTCTCGATATACTACAGCATCATCCGCAAAAAGCCTCAGTCAACTTCCGATGTTATCCACAAGGTCATTTATATATATTGCGAATAGCAACGGTCCTATGACACTCCCCTGCGGCACACCTGAAATCACTCTTACTTCGGAAGACTTCTCTCCATTGAGAATGACATGCTGCATTCTGTTATCAAGGAGCTCTTCAATCCAATCACACAATTGGTCTGATAGTCAATATTCTCTTACTTTATCATTAAACGCCTGTGGATAACTGTATCAAACGCCTTGCAGAAGTCAAGAAACACGGCATCTAACTGGGAACCCGTGTCTATGGCCCTCTGAGTCTCGTTGACGAATAGCACGGGCTGGGTTTCACACGATCGTCTTTTTCGAAACCCATGCTGATACCTACAGAGTAGATTTCTATTCTCCGGAAAAGTCATTATACTCGATCACAACACGTGTTCCAAAATTCTTCAACTGATCGACGTTAGAGATATAGGTCTACAGTTCTGCACATCTGTTTGTCGTCCCTTCTTGAAAACGGGGATCACCTGTGCCCTTTTCCAAACCTTTGGAATGCTACGCTCTTCTAGAGACCTACGGTACACCGCTGCACAAAGGGGGACAAGTTCCTTCGCGTACTCTGTGTAAAATCGAACTGGTATCCCATCAGGTCTAGCGGCCTGTTTTTCTATCCTTCTGTCGTCTATTTCGATATCTACCATTTTGTCATCTGTGCGACAATCTAGAGAAGGAACTACAGTGCAGTCTTCCTCGTGAAACAGCTTTGGAAAGAGACATTTAGTATTTCGGCCTTTAGTCTGTCATCCTCTGTTTCACAACCATTTTGGTCACAGAGTGTTTGGACTTTTTGTTTTGACCCACCTACCGCTTTGACATAAGACCAAAATTTCTTAGGATTTTCTGCCAAGTCAGTACATAGAACTTTACTTTCGAATTCTTAGAACGCCTCTCGCGTAGCCCTCCTCACACTACATTTTTGTTCGTGTAATTTTTGTTTGTCTGCGAGGCTTTGGCTATGTTTGTGTTTTCTGTGAAGTTCCATTTGCTTCCGTAGCAGTTTTCTAACTCGGTTGTTGTACCACGGTTGCTCTTTTCCATCTCTTGCGATCTTAGCGGGTTCAAATGCATGTAGGTTGCAGTAGTTATTCAGATGTGAGAAGGATGGCGCATGACAGACTTACGAGGAGTGCTGGATGAAGCAAGCCTTCGGTCTGAATACGACAACAAAACGTAAACGAGTTAGATTTCCAGGGGATATTGTCTTGACTGTTGCGGATCTAGAACGACTTCAACAACCGATGAAGAAACTGAAAACAACTAGTGCGAAATTCGGTCAAAATCAATGTACAACATGTATGCCAATAGTATAATAAGCAAAGATTAATGATGACGATATGGAAACCGTTGATCAGTTTGTATATTTAGGGAAGTCGAGAAGAAATAAACCAGAAGACAAATATGGCTCGAAGCTGATTTAGAAAACGGAGTGCTGTACTCTATAGTAAACTTGTAATATGCCTTATACAGAACGTCAATATCCAGTGCTAACTGTTCTAAGTGACTGAATTGGAACTTGGACCTTAAATCTGCAGTTACATCTGTTTACATATTCTGCAAGGCACTATATGATGCATGAAGGGTAGTGTTATGTATGACTACTAGTCCTTTGATTTCCTGTTATACACGCAAATCGTAAATAAACGATTATCTCAATGCTTCCGTACCAGCCCTGGTTTCTCCTATCTTGTCTTCGCGGTCCTTACATGATATATTTATGTTGGTGACAAGTAAGATAGTTCCTCAGCGTGTTGCAAGTGCCTCGACAGTGTGTCCTGAAAAGAACTTCATCCCTCCAGGGATTCCCATTTGAATTCATTGAGCATTTCTGTCTATCGGACCTACCGATAACAAATCTGGAAGCCCAATCTTTGATTTGTCTCGATGTCCTTCTTTAATCTGACCTAGTGGGGATCCAGGTCGAGGTGTATAGAAGAATGAGTGGACACATATAATATGTACGCAGTCTCCTTTTTAGACGAGGTCCACTCATCAGGAATTCCCCCAATAAACTGAAGTCGACCAGTCGCCTTCCCCACAACTGACGTGAGACGGTCGTTCCATTTCATATCGCAATGCAGCGTTATTGCCTAAACACTTACTCGACGTGACTGAGTTAAGGAGCACATCACAAGTACTGTATCCGTACATTACAGAACTGCTCTTCCTGCCCAATTGCATTAATGTACATTTTTCACATTTAGAACAAGCTACCATTCATAAATTCAAATAGAAGTTTTATGTAAAACATGATGTAGCCTCGTACAGTCGCTCAACGACGACACTTTCCGGTACACAATGGTTGAAATGGCTGTGAGCACTATGGGGACTTAACTCCTGAGGTCATCAGTCCCCTAGAACTTAGAACTACTTAAACCTAACTAACCTAAGGATATCACACACATCCACGCCCGAGGCAGGATTCGAACTTGCGACCGTAGCTGTCGCGCGGTTCCAGACTGTAGCACCTAGAGCCCCTCGGTCACTCCGGCCGGCCCAGTACACTATAGCACCACTCGTAACTGTGGGCACAACGACACTCATGGTGAAATTTAAGTGGTAGAATCGTCCAACCTCCAAAAGAATATACTGAAACGATTGCAGTAAATCCGAGGAAATAGCTAGATATCAAAATTAGACCGTGGCCATCCGAAGAGCTGCAACAACAGAAAGACAACACATTGGCGATCTGTTTATTACATTATTCCTAATACAATGCCCGACAAAAATGTGGCTCATAAAGAAGGGGAGAACCAGACGAAACGAAATTTCATGGGCCCAGAAGGTATGTGCAGCGATTAGAAAATAGAGATAAATTGCATGCAACATGGAAGCATCCCCCCACTCACCAGTCTGACGCTTCAGTCCAATTGTCCTGTATGTATGGATTGATTCGACTGAGAAGGATGTCTTGAAGACGTTGTGTCCTCTCCTGCAGCTCTTGGAGCAAAGCTGTTTTATCTCATCCTTGATATCCTACAGACGAACACTGGAATGCAGTTGATGTACGAGCTGTTCCGCACATGTTCTATCTGGAAGAGATCTAGGGATCTAGCTGGCCACACGAGTACCTCAAAGTCACGCAGACAGTTCATAGAGAAACTCGTCCATGTGTGGAGGATTTTTGTCCTGTTGACAAATGGCGCTTCGGTACTGAACCACATGTGGACTCAGGATGGCTCTGACGTACGTGCCCTCAGTTTAACCATGGGACGATTATTGTCTAGTCTCACTGCTGCTAGTATCCGACAAAAGATGCCGGATGACACAAAATGTTGAAGGCAGTCCATTAGTTGCTCTTGGATGCCAGGCTCAGATATGAAGGGAACTGATGCACAATAGGGTGATCCAACCTTCTGGTGGTCAGACGTGTTCGACCGGGACCTTGCCGATGAGTATGCTTTACCTCGTGTTCCCATGCGGTCCTACATCGAGACACCACCACATCGGACCGCCCCACAAATCTGGATATAGCATTATTCGAACATCCGGCGTGACTGAGTCTCCCAATGAAACTCCTTTCAAAGTCTGTCACGTGCTGATGACATTGTCTGTCATGACTACGCGCACCTCTGTGTCAGTCATAGTAATCAGTCAATATTTAACTCTTTTCGAGGTCTTACTAGACGTAACAACAACACGAAGGACGCTAATGCAAACCTGTCAAAGAGGACTGCAACTTTAATCATTTACGAGGGTTGGAACTTTTAGTGCCAACTATTTATTTACAGCTCGTAAAAATCAGATACGTGTTTCAAAGTTTTACTAGCCTTCAAAGTAGTCACCAGCATTGTCTATAACCCGTTGCCGGTGATGTGGAAGTCGTAGAATACTCTTAGCAGTGCCACTTGTGTTGACAGTTCGAGGGGCGCGGTCTATTGCCCGACGAATTTGTAGCAGAAAGTGCCATGCAGAATGTGTCATCACTGCTGTCTCTAGGCTGGTCGAAGGTGGTGGTCCAAAAATGAACAGCACAGAGACAGAAGTGATGACATTCTCTGCATGACCAGACCATCATTTTGCAGGACAACGCTCAAACACGTACAGTACAAGCTGTTACTGATTTGTTTCACTGATGGGGCTGCTAAGTGCTATACCACCCACTGCACTCCCCTGACTTAAGCGCTCGAGAGTTCAATTCGATTTCTAAACTGAAGGAAACACTTCACAGCATTCTCTTCAGAACTGCTACAAATTCGTCGGGCAATAGACTGCGGTGCTCGAACTGTCAACACAGCTGGCACTGCTAAGAGTATCCTACGACTTCCACAACGGTGGCGACGGGTTATACACGATGCTGGTGACTACTTCCAAGGTCAGTAAAACTTTGAAACACGTATCTATTTTATACGAGCTATAAATAAATAGTGGACACTATTAAAGTTCCAACCCTCTTATGGTATACCCGCCGATGGCCAGTATGTGTTTGTATACATAGTTACAATTACATCCGATAATGTACTCTGGCTGCTTCACTTTTTCTGCCGGGTAGTGTACATGCAGATAACTTCGTCGTCAATCAGTTCGCAAGAGAAAATGGTATCAACATCCCACCGTATTTCCTGAGATTAGCTATCACATACAAACAGAAAGACTCAGCGGGAGATTTTAATATATGACAAAATGGTTCAAATGGCTGTGAGAACTGTGGGACTTAACTTCTGAGGTCATCAGTCCCCTAGAACTTAGAACTACTTAAACCTAACTAACCTAAGGACATCACACACATCCATGCCCTAGGCAGGATTCGAACCTGCGACTGTAGCGGACGCGCGGTTCCAGACTGTAACCCGTAGAACCGCTCGGCCACCTCAGCCGGCAATATATGACATGTAAAAGCGTTAACATATTCATATTCTTCATAAATTTTCTTACTAAAGCCAGCTTACGTTTTAAACCTCTACTTTGTCCATCATCAATTACCTTCCTGCAGAAAGAACAAAACTCATCCACTACTATTAGTGTTTCATTTCCTAATGCCATTCCCTCAGCATCGCCGAAGTTAATTTCACAAAATTCCATTACCTTTGTTTTATTTTTGTTGATATTCAACTTACAAACTCCTCTCAAGACGCTACCCATTCCATTCAACAGTTCTACCAACTCCTTTGGTGTCCCTGACAGAATTACAATGCCATAGACTAACTCCAGAGTGTTATTTCTTCTTCCTGAACTTTAAGTCCCTTTCCAAAGTTTCCTCGGTTTACTTTACTGATTGCTCAATCTACAGATTGAATAACACTTGGTTTATGCTACAATCCTCTCCCAGTCTCTTCTCAATCACTTTTTCCCTTTAATGTCCTCCGAAGCTTATAACTGCAGTCCGGTTTCTCTACGAGTTGCAAAGAAGCTTCACCCCTCTTACCTTCCGAGGTTCAAAGAGTTTGTTGCAGTCACATTGTCAAATACTTTCTCTAAATTTAAAAGTTCTGTAAGAACTTCTAAGATAAGTCGTAAGGTCAGCATTGCCTCGCGAGTTTGTACATTTCTTCGTAACCGAAACTGATCTTCCATGAGGCTGGATTCCAAAATCTTTTCTTCTATAAATAATTAGTGTCAGTATTTTGCAACCATGACGTATTAAACTGATGGGTCTGTAGGTTTCCCATCTCTCAGTAAATGCCTAATTTGGAACTTGAATTACTGTATTCATTCTTAAATCGGAGGACGTGCCCGTCCCTTACTGTCATTTACACAAGGTGGACTAGCTTTGTCATGGCAAGCTCTCCCAAGGATATAAATAATTATGACAGAATGTCGTCTGCCCCAAAGGATTTGTTTCCGTTTTCAGAGCTGTCAGATTATTCTCTAAGCATCATATCTCCCACCTTATCTTCATTCGCTTGCTCTTTTCTCTAAATATTTCTTTGTTTCTCCTATAACCTGAATCTATCTTTTCCATAGTCAAGCACGCTTTTGCAACCTTTATTTCTCGTCTAGCCATTTATGCTTCTGTAGTTTGCACCTCCTGTCAGTCTAACTTTTCACGGCTGTATTCTTCTCGTCTGCTTCATTTGCTGTATTTTTGTATTTTCTCCTTTTGTCAATTAAAATGATGTAGCTCCCAGAAGAAGCAGACCTCGTTTTAATGGGAAGTAATGAGCAATACCACGTCGACAAATGAAGTATTAAATTTTTCTATGATTTGAACACCATCTTGAACGTCAAGGTTGTTGTTGTCTCTGTTCTTCCACCCCAACTCAACGGCCATTATCATATGTTTTACGAATGCTATTTATTTCTGTCCCCGCCGAGTTAATTTGGACCAACTAATAAACTAATAAAAGGAGAGTTCCAATGATCGAACGCTAATTACATAAACGATCTGTACCAGAAAAAGTGGCTGAAGGTGGAAAAGGGGCTGCTAAATTTTGACATGCCGAGAAAAAACAGATGTGGACGGTAATAACTTGTTAACTGATACTTCCGTCACTTCTTGGTAGTATAACGTAATTCTAAATGAAAAGCACAATTTTTTGTTTTATATGACTGATTTATTTATACAATCAGTTGTAGTCTCACAAGACCATCATTAGACTATAAATGATTGTCATCGTGAGGGAAGTTACATCCCTGGAAAATATGATTCACATCTAGACTCAGGCAGGAACACAAAGAAAATATACTATGTTCGTGCCTCATTAAATATTAACATTCAAAATTTCGTTGTTGGTGGCAAAGAACCAGGTAAGTAAAATTTTCAGAGGAAAGGAGGAGGAAAGTCTGGATTGATTCATCTGGCCACGAGACAGCAGAGCAAACAAAATACTGGTGCAGTCTCACCCCCCAGTAAATAGGAGTCAAGGAAAAGCGAAAAGAAGGTGTCTGACTGCAAAGAGTTTGCGTAACGTGTATTCCTGCCAAATATAGCAACTAATGACGCTAACTTCGAGCTTAAACTTTTGATATATTCCTTCAATACCTAGGCAACAGATGAATTCTTTTTTACGTTTATCCTCAAGGCTTTGTTAAAAAGGGTGCAAATGAAGTAAGATCATCACTTTTCCATTTCATTACTCATGTCTTCGATGAGGACATTGAAGAGCGCTATACGGAGTGCTCACGAGGAATTGTCCAGATTCAGAAATATGACAGGAACGATCATTCTAAGCGAAAACGTCTAGTACACATGGGCTGTAAAATGCCTATCATAAGAGTTATGAGTTCTTGTTCAGCAGACGAGATGTGTTTCACATAACGAAGACGATCAAGTGGTCATAGCTCCTAAGGTGTACTCTTTAGTGTCAATGTTCAGTGGACTTCTTTTTTTCTTTTTTCTGGTCCATACTATCTCCGCTAAAAATATGGAAGGCAAAAAGCTTACAATAGAAGAGCTTTGTTTCACAATATGGAAGACTAAGTGTTCATAGCTCTTAAGGGACACATGTTAGAGCCCATCTTTACTATACATTTTTTCTTCGAATGATCCTTCGTATCTTATCGTCGAATATTAACCAATCCCCAGGAACATCAGGTATACTCACATTTTGTGATTCTTCTAGTCGTCAAAATAAAAACTTCACTGTTTCCCCCTTCATTCATTATGTAAGTCCCAAATTAGTGGTTTGAAGAAAATCTTTACATTCCTTGTGCGTGGCCATTTGTAATTACAGTGCGATAAAATTTTTGGATTATGGAACTCGAAGACACTGGCGGATCACCTGAAGATTTCAGGGAAATGATCAAAGCATCCAGATTTAAGCCACCCATTTTGACTGTGATCAGTGCTGACCAAGAGATGGAAATACACTGTTGTATAGAAAGGACACTGCAAAATGCCCTCTCCAAACTCTACTGAGATGATGTCATCTGACTGCAGCCACTGCAGTATACTGGAGTATCAAACGACTTATCGCGAGGAATGCAAATTAGCATTATACGGACAATGTGATAATGTCAGCCAGTGAATGGGCTGTTTGGACTGCCGATATCTGCTTATAATGGTATGTTTAACTTCAGAATTTCTTCCTTGTCTAGTGCGCAATTGTTTTGCCGCTATCTTCCGGTCGCTGTAATCTAACTTGAAAAATTACATTCGTTAGTCCAGATCTCCTTCCAATCTCAAAGCTAAAATACATGACTCGAGTACTGTCGTTGTATTATCACAATTACAAATTCATTTATTCGTAATTAGTATGGAATTTTTTCGTCAGTTTCGCTTGACTTACCTCTTTCTTTCCGCTGACATGGTGGCGTTTCACTGCATTTTGGAAACTTGTATGTTCTTACATACTTCTGTAACTACAGTTCAAACACTGAAATCACTTTTTCTCTGGTTTTCTAAAAATTACCTTACCTGTTTTCCTCCTGACCCTTTATTTGTTAAATAATAACTGAGAGATGTAATAGATATAACAGAATATCAAACGCCATTTAATAATACATTTTATTAATGAATTGTATCAGTGCTACTGTACTTCATAACATATAACTTTCATGAGCGCTGTGTAGTAGTACCACCAGGCAGTTTTCACCTAATGCTTCGACGCGTACAGTTAGTCAGTTTGCACTCAGATGTCATCATTCAATGTACATAAGATACTTTGTATCCATGTTTGCCAAATTCAGTTAGGTTTTACATGTGAATGTGTTGTATGTATTGTAGTGAGTTCTACCTCTCTTTGATTTTTACGATATGCATTTCAGATAACTCTACCAATGTTTTTCTAGGGTTATGTTTCATGTATTTCTCTCGTAGAGCCTTTGAGAATGGCGTAAGGCCGAAACGCGCAAGGGAGAATAAAATTAATGAATACAGTGGTCAAGACTAGCATCAATTTTTGAGTGCATTAAAAATGGCCGCCACATCTCACAAAGAACATTTTGCTGCTTAGTTGAAACAAGCGGTAAGATTGAAGAAATATCCCTTTTCTGTTTTGTCACAGCGCACCGATTTATGTTCATTCACACATACTTCATTCTCAAACAAGTTCCAATTAAAGAATGAAAAGTGTTTAGTGTTAATGTACTTGTCCATTAAACCTCGGAGAGAATAATTGCGGTATCATTGTAATAACGTGTGGATGTGACGCCGCAGGATTAATGTTACATGAGCTGATTAATTATCTACGCTACAGAAAACTATTCGTTATAATTTATAGATTTCACTGACCGCAATATACGCAGACGTAATTCAACTGCGCTTTTACTGCTGAGACGAATACTGTAAGATACCAGGACGCCGGATGATTACGTAACAACGTACGGGCCACATGATTGGGTACTAACGTCTGAACCCTGAGTAATCTTGTCAAGTGCTGTGTCAGAACGGCAGTGGATTAATTTGTGTGTTTAAAGCAGTAATAGCTCTCCCTCTGACTTGTTTAAAAAATGGCTCTGAGCACTATGGGACTTCTGAGGTCATCAGCCCCCTAGAACTTAAAACTGCTTAAACCTAACTAACCTAGGGACATCACACACATCCATACCCGAGGCAGGATTCGAACCTGCGACCGTAGCGATCACGCGGTTTCAGACTGTAGCGCCTAGAACCGTTAGGCCAATCCGGCTGGCAGACTTGTTTATCTAAGACAAAAATTCACTCGTTTAACTCCTATGTGACCTTGTATGTGAATAACAACTGCAGAAATGAACATCGACACAGCCCCCAACGATATACTACACAAATGTACAACAAATCACCAGCGGGCAAACAGGCCTACTTCTTACGAAACCAAAAGCGATGTTTCTATTTTCTGGAACTATAATTCTTTCGGATAGGATCTCTATGGATTTTCCGCACTTCCCTAACGTAGGAGGCTAGTAGATCACGATTACGATGTTGCCGTAGCAACGGGGCGACAAGACTTATAAATAATAATCGGCAGTTGCACTCATAATCCCTTTAGTCCAAATACGGAAATATATTCCAGAATATCGCCAAATCCTCTGGATATTTGCTCGCAACACAGATTTTATTTCTCAATAAATTCTTATTTTTCAAGAAGTTAATATCATTTCGGCAAAGACTCTTTAGCTGGAATGAGCATTTTAGTTTATTACCGACTATCCGTCCGTTCCGTCATGCCTTAGAATATCTTTACACTAGGTACACGCCAGGAAGTAAAGTAAGTGGCAATTAGATAGGCATGCACAACAAGTAAATCATGTTAATTTTGAAATGACCCCTTTGGAAAATTATGTATTACTGTGATGGTAAACCTCTTACGTTATTTGTTTTTCAAACAGCTGAGCAAAACTGAACGTACTCTAACATATCTCTCTTTACTTATTCTGATCATCACTAAACTGACACACAATATTTTTAGCGCAACGCAATCTAACTTTCAATAATTTCCACAAAAGAATGGCCCTGACTAACAATAACCTATACCTTTCATGAATCACTTACCTCACAAAAATCTTGGTTACTGAAACTACTGAAATACAGCGAGCGCCAATACTGCCAGCTAAATAAAAGATTCTAACTACTGAAGGCACTAACTACAGCATAGGCATAGTTAGCAAATGAAAGATTTTGATAGAGAACAAACAATGTATGTACCTTAATAGTGTTCAAAAGTCATCATATATGTATTTATCAATTCATGACAACCATCTCTACAAATTTTCTTTTTCTGACGAAGACACGTCCAGATCGTCCGTTCTCAAAACTCTGGCATTTCTCTCTCCACACTTCAGTCTGGAACCGCGCGACTGCTACGGTCGCAGGTTCGAATCCTGCCTCGGGCATGGATGTGTGTGATGTCCTCAGGTTAGTTAGGTTTAAGTAGTTCTAAGTTCTAGAGGACTGATGACCTCAGATGTTAAGTCTCATGGTGCTAAGAGCCATTTGAACCATCTCTCCCCACATTCACCACTACTGGCCGCTCAACTCCAACTGCCCAACGCTACGCGCTGTTCACATCCAACTGCCCAACACTACACAAGCGAATATTCCAACAACGAGTCCAACCAGCCACAGACTGCCCACAGTACAGTCAGCAATTTTCCGACAGTGCACTACGTGGCGTTACCAACATAAAAACCTAAACAGCTTACTAGCAGTTTGTTAATTTTGTCCTGGTTAAAAAAAAAAAGAAAGAAAAGGAACAGTCGTACTGCATTGTTGGATGCGAATCTGCGAGAGGGAGACTATGAATAAGGTAAGTTGGGCAGATGCGTAGGAAAAAAATCTTCTAATGTTTGAATACAGTGTTAGTGGTGAGCTGTTTGACACAGTCAAGTCGACTAAATACCTAGGCGCAACGTTATGGAGCGAAATTAGAGAGGGGCCGAGCGGATGACGTCTCTGCACGATGTCAGGAACCGTATGGAAGCTCTCGTGGCGCTAAGAAAACACGATTATTCAGTAAATCGTTTATTTCGACAACTCTTACAAAGGGTGGTGTACTGCTGGCCATAGCTGCCTCCTGCCCTGGTCACGGAGACAGACTTTCCGTGCCAGTCCTTGTGCCTGCGTTCTTGAGAGACGTCGTTCCGCTTGCGTCAATACGGATGCTTAGCCCAGCCTGCTACTGCATGGATAGCTGCTACCGGCTGAGGCAGTGTGCTCGATCCCACTCCGTGCCTCTTCTTCCCTGGACCACCCCATCCGCTGTGTGGTGTAGGCGGCAGGCGTTGAACCCAGTACGTTGATCCAAGGAAATGCTACAAGTTGGACAAGTACACGAGTAATTTTTTGGCTGTTAATGAGTGAAAATGTAGAACAAGTGACGTACTGGGTGAGGCCTGATTAATTGCCTGTAAAATTGGACATGAGTCCTAATGCAGAATATTATCTGCTCACTCCCGTGTACAAGTCCTAGAAGTAAGTAACGGGAATTTCCGAACACCCTGTCATTGTCCCTATTAATTATCTTTACTTTCAGATAAGAATAAATCTTTTACACTACTGGCCACTAAAATTGCTATACCATGAAGATGACGTGCTACAGGCGCGAAACTTAACCGACAGGAATAAGATCCTGTGATATGCAAATAATTAGCTTTTCAGAGCATTCACACAAGGTTGGCGCCGGTGGTGACACCTACAACGTCCTCACATGAGGAAAGTTTCCAAACGATTTCTCATACACAAATAGCAGTTGACCGGCGTTGCCTGGTGAAACGTTGTTGTGATGCCTCATGTAAGGAGTAGAAATGCGTACCATCACGTTTCCGACATTTATAAAGGTCGGATTGTAGCCTATCGCGAATGCGGTTTATCGTATCGCGACATTGCTGCTAGCGTTGGTCGACATCCAATGACTGTTAGCAGAATATGGAATCAGTGGGTTCAGGAGGGTAATACGGAACGCCGTGCTGAATCCCAACGACGTCCACTAGCAGTCGAGATGACAGGCATCTTAGCCGCACGGCTGTAACGGATCGCGCAGTCAACAGATGAGGACGTATGCAAGACAACAACCATCTGCACGAACAGTTCGACGACGTTTGCAGCAGCAAGTACCATCAGCTCGGCGACCATGTCTGCCGTTACCCAGGAACGCCAGTGATGCTGTAGTCAACGACGAACCTGGGAGTACGAATGCAAAATATCATTTTTTGGATGAATCCAGGTCCTGTTTACAGCATCATGATGGTCTCATCCGTGTTTGGCGACATCACGGTGAATGTACATTGGAAGCATGTATTCGTCATCGCCATACTGTCGTATCCCCCTGCGTTATGGTATGGGGTTGACGGCACTTAGAACAGTGGACGTTTCATTTCAGATGTGTTACGACCCGTGGCTCTAACCTTCATTCGATCCCTGCGAAACACTTCATTTCAGCAGGATAAAGCACGACCACATGTTGCAGGTCCTGTACGGGCCTTTCTGGATACAGGAAATGTTCGACTGCTGCCCTGGCCAGCACATTCCCCAGATATCTCACAAACTGAAAACGTCTGGTCAATGGTGGCCTAGCAACTGGCTCGTCACAATACGTCACTCTTGATAAACTGTGGTCTCTTGTTGAAGCTGCATGGGCAGCTGTAGCTGTACACGCCATCAATCTCTGTTTGACTCAATGCCCAGGCGTATCAAGGCCGTTATTACGGCCAGAGGTGGTTGTTCTGGGTACTGATTTCTCAGGATCTATGCACCCAAGTTGCGTGAAAATGTAATCTCATGTCAGTTTTAGTATAATATATTTGTCAAATGAATACCCGTTTATCATATGCATTTCTTCTTGGTGTAGCAATTTTAATGGCCAGTAGTATATTTTTTATTACTTGATAACTGATATAGCAACTGAGAAAGGATGTCTACAATTGTAAAGCAATATTTCCTGATTGATTTGTAATTTATCCTGTTAGTTTTCATTAAGTTCAAAGTCACTTCATTGCACACTGGAGGATTTACCTACTTCTTCCTTGTTGTGGTGTTTTACCTGCGATTGCAGTGTGGTTAACATAAGCAGAAATAACTTTTCCTTCGTGTCTAGCATTCAAGTGCAGCATATTTAAAGGTGCAAATACACTGATGAGCCAAAACATTATGTCTACCTACTTAAAAGCATGTTGGCCGACTTCTGGAACGCAATTCAAATGTTATTCAGTCTACCATAGATTCGACAATTACTTGAAAGGTTTCCAGAGGTTTATGGCACCAGATGCCTACGCACGCGTCACGCACTTTCCGTGATTTACGAGGGGTTGACTTGTGGGCACACAGTTGGTGCCCGATAGCATAGCGACCCAGATGCGTTTCGTCGGATTCAGATAAGCCGAATTTGACGGCCGTGACATCAACGTGAGTTCACTGTCGCGTTCCTCAAACCATTGCAGCACTATTCTGGCCTTGTGACACGGACAGTTCTCCTACTGGAAGACGGCATAGCTGTTGAGGACGCATAAGGGGCTACAAGTGACACCTAATAATGTCCACAGCAGTCATGGTGCCTTTGATTAATACCGCAGGTCCCATAGAAACCCAGAGGAATGTCCCCCATAACGTAACATTGTTCCCATTGGTCTACGTGCGCTCGCACGCTGCATGTTTCAAGAAGGCGTTCGCCTGGCTGGCGGCATATCTGGAAATCACCATCGACCTGGTTTAACAATAAACGGCATTCATCCGACCAGGCGACACGATTCCACTGATTCACGGTGCAATCCCGATGATCCTGTGCCCAATGAAATGATAACTGGCGGTGTTGTATGGTTGACACGGGGACTTGTGGGGACCTCTGCTGCTGAACGGTGTGCTCCAAAACACTTGTGCCCTCCCCACCACACTATTCTATCGTCAAATCTGCCACCGATCCCTACCTATAATGCATTAAAAAGCGGTCGAGCTCTCGATCCCTATGTTCTGTGATGAGGTATGGACGTCAAAAAATGGTTCAAATGGCTCTGAGCACTATGGGACTCGACTGCTGAGGTCATTAGTCCCCTAGAACTTAGAACTAGTTAAACCTAACTAACCTAAGGACATCACAAACATCCATGCCCGAGGCAGGATTCGAACCTGCGACCGTAGCGGTCTTGCGGTTCCAGACTGCAGCGCCTTTAACCGCACGGCGACTTCGGCCGGCTATGGACGTCAAACTTCTTGTCGCCTACTTGTGGTTTCAACATTCTTCATTCTTCAACCACTTTCCGCAAATGCTCGCGACAGCAGCACGCGAACATCCGATCGGCTTCGCCGTTTCCGTGATACTCGCTCCAAGGCACTGGGCCATAAAAATCTGGTCTCTTAAGTCGGCGGATTTCCGTATTTGCGCCACTTATCGACAGAATGATGCCCCATTCGAGACGCCACCAGGCAGCACACAGCCTCACCGTAGGCAGTGACCAATATCTCTGGGTTGATCAGTGTAAAATGCCTGCCAAAAGTGGTGAAGCCCACGGAAAGGGAGGAGAAAACAGAAATGAAACTTCGAGGTGTTGACAGGGTATGTGATGTTATTCAGTTGCCACAAAATGGAATGAAATTTATGAATAACTTGGCAGTATGCGTCCAACTAGCAGTATGAAGTTGCTCCTTCTCTAACCTGAATGCACGCACAGATTAGGTTGGGAAGGGTGTCATAAAGTCATTTTATCTGCTCCTAAGGCAAGCTGGCCCACAACTGTTGTAGCTGGTACTCGACGTCCTGCATACTAGCAGCAGGTCGACCGACATTTGATCATGGATTTAAGGGAGACTACCAAAGTGTGACTATGATTTGAGGATGGCTCAACTGCACAACTACATCGCATTTGCCTGGAATGGGTGGAAATGGAGATATAAAGCACTACCGAACTATCAGTTTAATAAGTCACTACTGCTAAATACTAACACGAATTCTATGCAGACGAATGGAAAAACTGGTAGAAGCCGATCTCGGGGAAGATCAGTTTGGATTCCGCAGAAATATTGGAACACATGAGGCAATACTGACCTTAAGACTTATCTTAGAAGAAAGATTAAGGAAAGGCCAACCTACATTTCTAGCATTTGAAGACTTAGAGAAAGCTTTTGACAATGTTGACTGGAATACTCTCTTTCAAATTCTAAAGGTGGCAGGGGTAAAATACAGGGAGCGAAAGGCTATTTACAATTTGTACAGAAGCCAGATGGCAGTTACAAGAGTCGAGGGGCATGAAAGGGAAGCAGTGGTTGGGAAGGGAGTGAGACAGGGTTGAAGCCTCTCCCCAATGTTATTCAATCTGTATATTGAACAAGCAGTAAAGGAAACAAAAGAAAAATTCGGAGTAGGTATTAAAATGCATGGAGAAGAAACAAAAACTTTGAGGTTCGCCGATGACATTGTAATTCTGTCAGAGACAGCAAAGGACTTGGAAGAACAGTTGAACGGAATGGACAGTGTCTTGAAATGAGGGTATAAGATGAACAACAACAAAAGCAAAACGAGGATAATGGAATGTAGTCGAATTAAGTCGGGTGATGCTGAGGCAATTAGATTAGGAAATGAGACACTTAAAGTAGTAAATGCGTTTTGCTATTTGGGGAGCAAAATAACTGATGATGGTCGAAGTAGAGATGATATAAAATGTAGACTGGCAATGGCAAGGAAAGCGTTTCTGAAGAACAGAAATTTATTAACATCGAGTATAGAGTTAAGCGTCAGGAAGTCGTTTCTGAAAGTATTTGTATGGAGTGTAGCCATGTATGGAAGTGAAACATGGACGATAAATAGTTTGGACAAGAGGAGAATAGAAGAAATGCGGTGCTACAGAAGAATGCTGAAGATAAGGTGGGTAGATCACGTAACTAATGAGGAGGTATTGAATAGAATTGGGGAGAAGAGGAATTTGTGGCACAACTTGACGAGAAGGGACCGGTTGGTAGGACATGTTCTGAGGAATCAAGGGACCACAAATATAGCATTGGAGGGCAGTGTGGAGGGTAAAAATCGTAGAGGGAGACCAAGAGATGAATACACTAAGCAAATTCAGAAGGATGTAGGTTGCAGTAGGTACTGGGAGATGAAGAAACTTGCACGGGATAGGGTAGCATGGAGAGCTGCATCAAACCAGTCTCAGTACTGAAGACCACAACAACCTTTGTGGTTATTTCATTCCCCGCATCCCATATGGGTAGAGGGGGGCTGTCAGCGGTACACTACTCTGCTCTTCAGCCAAAAGCATTTACAAAAAGATAACAAACAGGACAGAAAAATATAAATATGAGGACTATTTACGCTTTAAGTTAAAAAGATTAATGTTGGACAGGTAAAAGAACCAAAAATATATATAATATAAAAACACAGTTGCAATGAGGTGATATTGTTTTATGAGAAACACAGCACTGCACTTTCACTAAGATCAGTGTGAAAAAGTATTATGGGAGGAGACAATGTGTTCTACAGAAGTTGGGGGTATGGGTAAAGAGATAAGTTGGGGAAATTATGGAGATGATAGTTAGGTGAAGGAGATTGTGGAAATACAGGCAGTGGCAAGCACAGAGAGTGAGGAGGGAAAGGTAGTGGTATAAGGAGAAAGGGGTATGAGTGGGTGTAGAGGGAAAAGGAGAGAGGAGTCATAATGTGGAGTGGGAGAGGCGGGGAAGGTCTGAAGTTCGTAGGAGGGATAAATATCGCGGCGGATCGGGAAAGTGAGTTCGTTGAAGTTGAAGTTGCGTTGAGATATGATGTGGAGTGTGTGTAGGTGTAGGGATGGAGGGATGTGTTTGTGAAGGGGGAGCAGCATACCACGGTTGGTGATCAGAAGATGTACAATAGCAATACTGGAATTTAGTTTGCAGATAGTGTAGGAGATGCGGAGGTGCTCGATTTGGGTAAGGAGGAGCGGGACTTCGATAAGTTGGTATAGGATCAATGTGGAGAAAGAAAAATGGATGCGGAAAATGAGGTGAAGTGCATTGCTTTCGACAATCGGGAGGGACCTACAGAACTTTTTTGAGAAGGATATCCAGGCCACCTTGCCATAAGAAAGGGGAGACTGGAATACCATACAGGGTCGTAGGTTGGCCGGCCAGAGTGGCCGAGCGGTTCTAGGCGCTGCAGTCTGGAACCACGTGGCCGCTACGGTGGCAGGTTTGAATCCTGCCTCGGGCACGGATGTGTGTGATGTCCTTAGGTTAGTTAGGTTTAACACGTTCTAAGTTCTAGGGGACTGATGACCGCTGAAGTTAAGTCCCATAGTGCTCAGAGCCATTTGAACCATTTGAACAGGGTCGTAGGCTTTTTCTAGGTTGAGGGACACAAAAATAGCAGACTTACGGGAGTTGAGTTCGTGGGAGATGAGATGGGTGAGGTGCAGAGGAAGATTGGGTTTAACGTCCCGTCGACATCGAGGTCATTGGAGCATAAGTTCGCACTGTCTCAACGATGGCGAAGGAAAGCGGCTGTGCACTTCCAAAGGAAACTTCCTGCGATTTGCCCGGATCGATTTAGAGCAATCATGGGAAACCTAAATCTGGATGGTCTGACGCGGGTTTCAATCGTCATCCTTCCAAATGCGAGTCCAGTGTGCTAACCACTGCGCCACCTCGCTCGATGTGTGAGGTGCAGAAGCAGGTCATCAGATGCTAAAATTGGAACAGAAGCCACACTGATAAAATGGAAAAAGGTGGTGTTGGTTCGGGTGTTGATGGATGCGTTGGGAGAGGATGGATTCGGATACATTGCTGACGACTGAGGTGGGGCAGATGGATGATAGGAGGAGGCATCGGTAGGTGTTTGTGCAGTCGGAGGGAAAGTGTAGTTTTGGATGTTTTCCAAAGTTCAGAATAGTAGCCTGCGAAGACGACAATGGTATTAAGAGCATTCTTTGAGAGTGTGGCCGTGATCGGGCGATTTGTAGCGTTTTCTGTGAAGTACGTGTTTTATGTTATGTGCTGCGATTGGTATATTTAATTGTGTGTGTGGTGTGTTCCCCAAGAACTAGGAGCTGGTAACCAGGGCGCCACAGCAGTTAGTACGTTCAACAAGCTGCGACATCGTCGTGAAAAAACAGTGACCCGTATATGTAATAAGTTTCCTTTAATTTACGTCTTTGGTCACAAACTGTTTGATAACAGATTACCGGTTTCGGTCTAATGACCATCATCAGATCTGATGATGGTCATTAAAGACCGAAACCGGTAATCTGTTATCAAACAGTTCGTGACCAAAGACGTAAATTAAAGGAAACTTCTTAGAACGTTTGTGGACTGCAGGGAAAAGGTCGAGATCAAAATGTGTGTCATCAGGGAAGAAGAAGTCAGAGAGGTAGGATGGAAACTGGTCAGTTTTGCTCAGATTGGCAGGTACGTGTTTTCCTTTGTAATGATGGCATTTACATTGCTGTCTGACTCTCTCTCTCTCTCTCTCTCTCTCTCTCTCTCTCTCTCTCTCTCTCTCTCTCGATGGAATATTTGGACATTGTGTCTAATATGTTGTAAGATCTTTGCTTATGTCCCACGAGACTTTTTTGCTCATAACGTATTCTATGTTTTATTTTTCACTGACGAATATGACGCTTGTTCTAAAAACAGATGTAATGCGGGAAGCAATATTTACGATTTGTATCTTGTAAAAGCTATATCCTGATTTGCTTCTATCCTTGAGATTAACGCCATTTGGCACCAAGTTGAAATAATACGGTCCTCGCCTTCAGTGTGGCATCCGACGTCTCCAAATAACATTTTGCTAGTACGTCTGACTGCAATTATACATGTGATTACACATTTTCGTGTATTGCTCACTTTTATGAGTTTCTCTAAGCATATTGCATGTACTTCTACTCAGTATGTACTTTCGTTCCTGGTTTTACACTGGCTTTTAATATTTATACATAAGCTTTTCTACATTATCTTTTGGGCAAATTTTCCCACAGTTATGGTGGCTACAAGAAGTAAAGTATTTAGCGATCATGACGTTTCCAAGGAATGAGTACGTGCCAAGAGGCAACCCATGACGCAACGTGTCCCTGAACTCGCTGTTTGCTGTCGGAACTCAGCCAATACCAGCCATAAACTGAACTCTCACCTGATGGCTCCCGACACCAAGCCGCCAGGAGTAACACCGCTGCGTCTCTTTAAAACATTGGAAAATTGTGACGTCCATCCACATAGCCGCCATATTCGCTGACAGTGATAATTCGTTGCTGAACGCAATGCGACGCATGCTTACCAGGCAAGGCGCCACTCTAAATGCATTCGTTTGTGTTATGATGCTAACGGCAACCTACACATGGGGCGGCTATTCCCTAGACATGCTGCTGCGCAGGATGACACAGAATGTTATTGGGACACCATCACCTGTTCTCAGATGGCAGGTGCAGACGTAAGGTTACGACGTGTATTGCGCACAATGCCCAATGCAGTCCAAGAACACTAAGTCACTGTCACATCCGAATGCCCCACTAATCTGGATACTTCACGATTCGGACTGCTGGCGAAATGGAGACTCAGAATGAGGCCCGATTCAAACTTCGTCAGATGTCGATAATGCTGTGTCAGATGAGTACGTGGCATTTCCATGTCTCTCACACAGACCGCTTATCATCTGACGTATACAAGCCACTTATACAGTCATTAGCCAGAACATTACGACCACCGATCTGCTATCGACGTAAACCCGCCTAGGCGATAGCAGCCTGGCGAACAATGACTGCTAGTTAGACACACTCACGGTGAATGTAATACTAGTGAGCGTGCTGTGTGTGTGCTTGTGTGTGTGTGTGTGTGTGTGTGTGTGTGTGTGTAGACTGGGAAAGCCGCGCGATCTTTTTGAATTTGACCGAGGGCAGACTGTGACGGCCCGGGCACTCGACACGAGGATTTTGGAAACTGCACGATTTATGGAGGAGTGCTGTGGTGAGTGACTTCTACGCGTGGCAAACAAAGGTGAAACCAGGTCCAGACGTCGTGGGGTTGAGAAGCCACACCTCAGTACAGATGTCGGACGTCGTACGCTTTGCAGACTGACAAACCACTTCAGACCGAGAACTGTGACGGAGCTAACGTCAGACTTTGATGATGTGGGAACAGTGCGCCGAACACTTCTAACAATGGGCCTCTGTAGCCGACGAGCCATACATGTTCTAATGGTAACACCACGACGCCGGCAACTACGATTGAAATGGGCACGTGACCTCCAGCAACGGAGATTGGCTCAGTAGTGGAGCATTGCATGGTGTGATGAATCCCGATACCTTCTTCACCAGGCCGATGGGAGGAACGAATCCGTCGTCTTCGAAAGGAACAGTTCCTTGACACCTATACTGCAGGGTGAAGACACGCTGACAGTGGCTTCATCATGCTCTGGTGCTCTGGGAAACATTTACGTGGGCATCCATGGGTACAATGGAGCTAGTTCAAGGCACCATGACGGCCAAAGAGTACCGTACACTGGTTGTAGACCTCGTACACTTCTTCATGATGATCATGTCTCCCGAAGGTAGTGACATTTTTCAACATGATAATACGCCAAGTCACGAGGCCTGGACGGTGATGAAGTCTTTCGAGGAACACAGTGGCGATTTCCAATTGATGTGCTCCCTCCAACTCGCCAGACCTGAACCCGATCGAACACATCTGGGATGTGAGTTAATGTCGTGTCAGAGCTCTTCCGCCCCCTCTCCGGAATTCATCGGAATTAGGAGACATATATGTGTGTAGATGTGCTGAAACTCCCTCGAGCGACCTACCAAGGCCTCATAGCTTCCATGCCACGACGGATCGGCGCTGTTATCCATCCCAAAAGAGGACATCTCGTCATAACGGTCTGGCTGAACAGCGTATGCCCTACTAGCCCTGGTAACAACGTTAAACACCGTCCCTTTTGTCACATATGTGGTGTCACCGCCAGACACCACACTTGCTAGGTGGTAGCTTTAAATCGGCCGCGGTCCATTAGTACATGTCGGATCCGCGTGTCGCCACTTTCAGTGATAGCAGACCGAGCGCCACCACACGGCAGGTCTAGAGAGACGTACTAGCACTCGCCCCAGTTGTACGGACGACGTAGCTAGCGATGCACACTGACGAAGCCTCGCTCATTTGCAGAGCAGATAGTTAGAATAGCCTTCAGCTAAGTCCATGGCTACGACCTAGCTAGGCGCCATTAGTAACATTGCATGTATCTATGGAGTCTCACTTATATCATCAATAGCGATCTACCAAGGATGGATTAAAGTTAAATATTCCAGAAGCTACGTACTTTTCTTTATAGCATTCATTACGTATCCTGTTTCAGACCTCACGCCATCCTGCGTGAGTTCAAGCGCGTGCCTTTCGGCTTCCTCTCATTGTGTTTAGGCTGTCTTGTCTAGACACAACAACATACTTGGTGATGGTGTACACGTGTACAAAGTTACATTGAAATGTGGCGAATATTCCGGGTGCTCCGTCTTTTTTGTCAGGAAGTGTTGTATTATAACTCGTTTCATACGTCCGTCACCTGATATCGAACCTCTTGGAGTCTTTTTTTATTTCAAGTCTCAAATTTTTTTTCTTGCAGCTTTAGCTCGTCTTTGCTTCTCTCGTCCTGTAGTTCACTGCTTTTGAGGCGTCAATACACCTCCGACTAAACTCATCAGGATTCTGACAAGCATTTGCCGTAGATACCACTTTCCCTGTTAAGTCTGGTACATTATGTGTTTCATGTTTCCACATCCCGCCGACACACCTGCGATGTACTGACGTCCTTGTACTTGAATACAAAAACATCATAGGAAATCGAAGCCTGTCAATCCACCAGAATATTGAAGCTGGAAACACTAATAGGCTTCGATCTAGGAACCCGCCAACAAGAACAGCATGGACCTGTGTACGAGAAGGTTTCAGTATCACAAACGCATGGGCTGAAAAATGGAACGCATGGCAAAATCATGACATGCCTTGCATCACACAGAAGCCACCTGGTTTTGACCTACCACGCAAAACGTGGTCCACTCTAAATAGGATTCGAACTCGTCATGGCAGATGTGCTTACTCCCTGTATAAATGGGGTAAAATACCATCACCTCAGTGTGACTGCGGAGAAAATCAGACCATCTGCATCATTGTTGAAGTGTGTTCCAGAAGAGCCTATAATGGGAGCCCCGACGGCTTCCTGCTCACAACTTCAGAGTCTATTAATATAGACTTGATATTTGTTTGTAATCCTTAAACATCGTTATGTTAGTGATGTTTGTTTACAATTATTAACGTTTGTTATAATAGTGATTTGTCTGTTCCTTCCTTATGTGTCTGTATTGCCAAACGATAAATAAATAAATAAATAATATCAAAGCTGAGCTCCGTCTCATTCCGTACATTCAGTTTCGTCTTCCATAATTAGCTAATGCATCCCCTTCATTTCCTTATAACGCTGTGATTCAGATTTTCGGTTTGTGAAACATTTCGCCTCATTTGAAGTCCATTTTTGATACAAACAGATTTATTTCGTTTAAGAACGCTTTCTTCGACCGAGACAATCCGCTACGAAACACCTCACCTGTTGCATGAAAAAATCACGAATAGGGACAGTTTATATCACTATATGCCTCTAGAAACACACTCAGCAATGCTAGGAACACAACTAAAATTAATTTCCGTGTGAGAGAATTCTCTTTAAAAGTAATCTAATGAATTCTTTGGCATCAGGTAATGAATTTAACTTTGGTTTGGAGTTAATTTGAAATTTAAAACAACTGCAGAATCACGTAATGGAATCAATTAATTTGAAAAGAACTGCAATCCATTTGAAAGATCAAAAGAGCACGTGTGGCTTTTTCTGTGTTTCACATTAATCGTATTGCTGTAACCGCAAACTAATACCGCTAAAAAGAGCTTCATATGTAGTGCTGTTGCTAGGGCCGGGTATATTTATCAGCTCGCTTATAAAAGATTTTTTGGCTACAGTTTTTTGTTTTGTGTCAAGGATTATTCGCGTCGATACGGCATTACTTGCCCTTCAAAAGTTTTCCAGATGGATGGTGCTTTTTGATGTTGTTAACGAAATTATTTTATGTGATTCGTATGCTACACATAATGTCATTTCCCCTTGCTCCCATATTCGTTTTGTGAGAATGATTATTATGACGTTAGTGAGGAATTTGTGGTCTCCATAATCATAGGGCAAATGTTTTCTGTATGTAGTCAATCGTAGCACCATCTGACTGCAGTACTTATTGATGTTCCATTTTCATTTTTCTTGTGGATAATGGACGTACACCTCTTGTACATTATTTGTCAGTAACTGAATTCTGTAGCAAATAATCTTCACGGGTCTTAGGCATCAGACAGGCGCAAAGACTACAACAAATCACTGCAGACAATGTTTCATTTTCATTGGAGTGAGGATAGGCAACTAGACGTAGTGGAATACCTGTAAGCACGAACTCCTGGCAGAAAGCGACCGCAGCTACTTCTACGATTCCAATATTCCTCACAGTTAGTACCTTTATAACCCATGTAATGTATGATGTGCTTCCGTTCCTTTTTTACTGTCTAGTGGGATGAAGTTGAAGAGAAATTATGTTTTTATTCATAGCGTGTAGGCTTTTAGTTCAGCGAAGAACCCTGTAGGTTGTGGAGACGAGTGCCTGTGTTGTGGAGACGAGTGCCTATCGTGGATCATGATAGTCTCCGACTACATATTTGTTAGGCACACATTCCGTAATTAATCTGCACAGTTTTATCGAAATAATGTGAGAACAATGTGTTATTAGGTAATTTGTACACGATTAAGTAAGAATGAGCGTGTAATCTTTAATAATAGTCACGTAATAGCTGGTGCTCTTAAATTTAGGTCTCTTGCCTAATAAATTACTAGACATAATTGCAAATTATTTTTTTGGAAGAGAAGGAGTCGCCAAAATGAAGTTACTGAAGTTCAGATTTTAAGTTAACCTTGCTATCCCTCAGTCATTGCCGGCCCCGGTGGTCTAGCGGTTCTAGGCGCTCAGTCAGGAACCGCGCGACTGCTACGGTCGCATGCCTCGGGCATGGGTGTGTGTGATGTCCTTAGGTTAGTTAGGTTTAAGTAGTTCTAAGTTCTAGGGGACTTATGACCACAGATGTTGAGTCCCATAGTGCTCAGAGCCATTGGAACTATTTGAACCTCAGTCATTCTACACTGAAGCGCCAAAGAAACTGGTATAGGCATGCGTATTCAAATGCAGAGATATTTAAACAGGCAGAATACGGCGATGCTGCCGGCAACGCCTATATAAGACAATAAGAGTCTGGAGCAGTTGTTAGATTCGTTACTGCTGCTGCAATGGCCGGTTATCAAGGTTTAAGTGAGTTTCAACGTGGTGTTATAATCGGCCCACGACTGACTGGACACAGCATCTCCGACGTAGCTATGAACGTGCAGCTTTCCCGATCATTTCACGATTGTACCGTGAATATCACGAATCCGGTAAAACATCACCGACATCGATGCTGCCGGAAAAAAGATCCTGCAAGAATAGGACCAACCACGACTGAAGAGAATCGTTCAACGCTACAGAAGTGAAAGCCTTCCGCAAATTGCTGCAGATTTCAGTGCTGAGCCATCAACAACTGTCAGCATGGAAGCCATTCAACGAAACATCATCGATACGGCCTTTTGGAGCCGAAGGCCCACACGTGTACCCTTGATGGCTGCAAGACACAAAGCCTCGCGCGTCCCCTGGGCCTGACAACACCGACATTGGACTGTTGATGACTGGAAACACGTTGCCTGGTGGGACGAGTCTCGTTTCAAATTGTATCGAGCGGATGGACGTGAACGGGTATGGAGACAACCTCAATGGATCCATAGACCCTGCATGTCAGCAGGGGACTGTTCAAGCTGGTGGAGGGTCCGTAATAGTCTGGGCCGTGTGCGGTTGGAGTGATATGGGACTCCTGATAGTCTAGATACGACTCTGACAGGTGGCACGTGCATAAGCAACTTATCTGATCACCTACATCCATTCATCTCCACTATCTATTCCGATGGGCAATCCTAGCAGACATTAGTCGAGGCCACGTCACGTCGTATTGTGGTACTTCTACGTGCTAACGGGGGCCTTCGTGATATTAGTCAGGTATACCAGTTTCTTTGGCTCTTTAGTGTATGTTGTTGTGTAAATCGAACATTTCTCATTGACTGTTGACTTGCATTCAGAATCACTGACAGCTTTGGTTATAAAGTTTTTCATTTAGTGCAGCAGTTGTGGACATCACTGACATCACTAATCCTGTCAAATTGTGTTGGATTGTTTATGGCGGATTTTACACACGCACGCACACACACACATACATACACACACACACACACACACACACACACACACACACACACACACATACACGTGTATTAATGAGTGGTTAAGATACCTAACCCTTGCAGATGTGTCTACTCGACTCGATAGCTGTACAATACACACAAGTCACTGTTCGTTTCTGTGCAACTAATACAACCAATAATTCTTTGTAGGTTATGAACTACACGCGAAATTTATGACACAAATGTTCAATGTGTGCAAACATGAAATACAGGTTAATAAGTTGATTTGTTCATCTCTGAAATAACTAACTGTACCTACAGCAAAATTTGCTGAACTTGGTCGTTCGAGCAGTTTGTTAATACATTTCTTACATTTAAAGCTTATATTAGTTTTTTCTTGCTCTCGCTTACAGTCCGAAGACAGATTTGATGCAGCTCACCGCCCTATTCAGTGCTGTTCTTCATCTCCTGATAACCACTGCAACCGACACGCATTTTTTTTTTTTTCTTTGTATTCATCTCTTGGTCTCACCTCTGTGATTTTCACCCCACCCGTCTTCCACTTCCCTCTAATGATTCCTTGATGTTTCAGAATATGTCCAGTTATCCATCCCATCTCTTATTCAAGTTGTGCCACAAATTTCTTTTCTCCCCAGTCTGACATAGTACCTCCTCATTATTTATTCTATCTACATATCACATCTTCAACATTCTGCTGTAACACCACGCTTCGAAAGCTTCTGTTCTCTTCTTGTCTGAACTGCTTATCGTCCACGTTTCACTTTCATACAAGTCAACATTCCAGACAAGTACCTTGAAAAATGTTTCCTAAGGCTTATTATTAATGTCCGATGAAAAATAATTTATCTTCTTCAGAAACGGCTTTCTTGCCTTTGCAAGTCTACACTTTATACCCTCTCTAATTAGGTCATCATCAGTTACTTTACTGCCGAAATAACAAAATACATCTACGACTTTTAGTATTTTATTTCGTAACCTAATTCCCTCAGCATCGCGTAACTTAATTTGACTACACTCCACTACCCTTGTTTGCTTTTGTTTACGATCATCTTACAATGCCTTTTCAAAACGCTATCCATTCTATTCAACTGCTCTTCCAAGTCCTTTGCTGTCTCTGACGGAATTATTGCGTCGTTGGCAATCTTCAAAGCGTTTATTTCTTCTCGCATAACTTTAATTTCTCCTTCAAATTTCTCTTTTGTTTACTTTACTGTTTGCTCAGTATACAGACTGAATAACGTAGGATATAAGCTGCTGCAACCCCATCTCAGTTCCTACTCAAAGAGTGATGTCTTGCCCTTCGACTCTTAAAACTGCGGTCTGGTTTCTGTATAAGTTGCAAATAACCTTTCGCTTCCCGTATTTTCCCGTGCTTCCTTCAGCATTTCAAAGAATACATTCCAGTGAACATTGTCGAAAGCATTCTCTAAGTCTACAATGGCTATAAGATTTGCCTTTCCTTGACGTATGTCCTAAAAGAGTTCTTAGAGTCAGTAGTCCCTCACGTGTCCTTACATTTCTCTGGAACCTAAACTGACATTCGCCATGGTTAGCTTGTAGCAGCTATTCCATTTTTTTTTGTAAACAACACGTGTCAGTATTTTACAACCATGATTTATCAAATTGATAGTTTTGCAATTTTCAAATTTTTCAACACCTGATTTCCTTGGAATCGGAATTAGTACACTCTTCTTCGCGTCTGAGAATATTTCGCCTGTCGCATACGTCTTGAATACCAGGGGGAATAGCTTTGGAATCGGTTTCTCTTCCAAGGATATTTATGACGAATTGTCGTCGACTCCAGAGACCTTATTTTGACTTAGGTCACTCAGTGCTCTGTCAAATTCAGCTCCCAGTATCGTATCTTCAATTTTTGCTTCTTATGTTTCCTCCTCCCTTTCCATAATACTGGCATCAAGTTCATTTGTCTTGTATAGCTTCTCTATACGCTCTTTCCACCATTCAGCGCTGTCCGTGATTGCCATACAACGGGCCCAGGTCCGATTCCCGCTGCGGTCGAAGATTTACTCTGTTCAGGGACGATGTTGTGTTGTTCTCATCATTTCATATTCGACATGCAAGTCGCCAAATGTGGCGTCACCTGGAAAGACCGGAAACTTAGCGCCCAAACTACCCCGGGCGGGGTCTCCAGGCCACCGATGCCATCAGATTATTTCATTTCATCCTCTTCTGTTTTTAGGGCCGGTTTTCCATCTTAGCACTTGATATTCATACAGCGAGCGGTTTCTTCTTCGTCCAAAGGCATCAAATTTTTCCATAGGCGGCATCAATTTTTCCCCGACTTATTCATCCTTCTAAGACCTTGCATTTCTCTTCTAGCCATTCCGACTGAACCATTTTGCATTTTCTGTTAGTATAATTTTTTAGTCGACTGTCTGCCTAATTTGCAGCATTTTTGTATTCTCTCCTTTCGCCATTTAAATTTAAAGTCTGCCAAGAAATATCCACTATACCTGGTCTTTTTATCTACATGATCTTCTGAATCCTCACTATTTCATCTCTCAAAGCTAGCCATTTCTCTTCTACCCAATTCCTTTCCTCTGTTTCAGGGACTAGTTACCTAACGCTCCCTCTGAAATTTTCAACACTCTCTAGTTCTTTCAGCTTATCCAGGTCCCAGCTTCTTAATTTTATGCTTTTACAGTTTCCCCCAGCGTTAATCTACGGTTCATAACTAACAAATTGTCGTTATTACCCACGTCTGTCCTAGAAATGCCTTACAGCTTAAAATCTGGTTGCGAAATATAGGTATTACCATTATACAATCCATCTGAAACATTCCGTTGTCTCCAGGTTTCTTCCATGTATTCAGCTTTCTCTAATGCCTGTTATACCAAGCATAAACGAGGAGAAAATCATTATCTGTGCAAAAGTCTGCCAAGCGGGTTCCTCTGTATTCCTTTCCTCCAGTCCATCTTCACCTACATTCCCTTGCTTTTCCTGTTACTGAGATCATGTCCCTCATCACAAATAAATTTTCCTCTCCCTTAAAAATTAAATAATTTCCTTTACGGCATAGCATAGTCTTTCAGTTTCTTCAGCATCTGCGGTACTAGTTCGTGCAGAAACTTGTACTACATTGGTGTATGTTGACATTTTATCTATCTTTGCTACCTTAATACGGTCACTATACTGTCCGTAGATACATAGCCACATTGCTTTTCCCTTATTCATTATTAGACCTACTCTTGCATTATCCCTGCCTGAATTAGTATTTATAAGCCTGTGCTTACTGACCAGAGATCCTGTTCCTTCCGATATCAAATATGTGTAATAAGTAACTTCAACATATTTGCCTTTTTGTTGTCGACTAAGGAATCTAACATTCCACTTTCCAACCAGTAGATAACAAGGTTTGTTTTTCCTGATGGCCACATCCTCCTGGATAATCCCTGTCTGGAGGTCCGGATGGTGATTATTTTGCCTCCGGAATACTTATGCTGATTGGTGTGGCAAGTCCAGATCAGTTAATCCTGCAGGTTTCCCATGTTCAGGAGCCACATGTTTGTCTGGCCTCTTCGTTGTGGTTTCACCAACAGTATAGCTATTTGTGTCTTTGAGGCACACAAGCCACCAGAGATTTGCAAGACCCGCTTGATACCCAGAAAGTGAGGAACATTCTACCTCAATTATTTACTCCTATTCACGTGTTGCATTAATTGCTGGCGTAATTCCATTTGTTGTACAGAACTGAATTTACCATTTTCTCCAAAAAAACATGGTGATTGGGGGTGAGACGGGGTCAATGGAAAATCCTATGTTAGAGAATCACTTTTCTCTGAAAAAGAAAAGAACAATTTCAAACGAAGGTAAATTTATGTGATTAAGTGAGCTATGTTTAACAAGCAATGACTGCATCCATTCGTTGAACACAAAACTGTAATTAATGTAATTCACTGACTCACACGGAATAGTATACAGTTTTTAACATGCCAACACAGTGAGCCACAAAAAAATTGGAGTCTACACAGGTGATAACTAACACGATTATTGCATGTGTAAAATTTAGGAATTGAAATATATTTACAATCAAAATGAGCTCTTATATTTTGTTGTACAAAGTCTTCTTTGCTTTGATTGTGGATCATAGCGTAGGTACTTGTATTTAGAGTGACAGAACCAGTCGTACACTTTTAAGGAAATAAGCTGTCGTTGGTAACATGACTCGAACCACTGTTCTGTAGAAACTCTTTCTCGTTGCTTTGTTCGTTCAACGTACACTCTAACTCGTATCGCTGTTCAAAGACAAAGGTTACAAACATATGCAAGCACTTGCAGATTAACTCGTAGAGTCTAATTGGTTGCCTCTAACTCTGTCGTCACCAAACACAGTACTCCTGTCACTGCTGGTTGTGGGCTGGGACGTGACTGGAACGCAGCCTGGCGTGAAACTGACAGCGAGTCCGTTCAGTCTTTTTCAAGACAGACCGACGACGGTGGTGTGTAGAGCTTCTTGCTACTTCTGTTTCATTGGCGTGGCCAGTGATCTACATCTACACCACTACTCCGCAAGCCACCTGGCGGTGTGTGGCCCCGATAGCAAGGATCATCTTCGTCCTGTCAATAGCAGGGCCAGCATTACATTTGTCGACTACACCACAATTTAAATTGTAAAATGTCATAAAATATTATGTGTTTATTATTATCTTAATATTATATCCAGTCTAGCGTTTCAAAAATGGTTCAAATGGCTCTGAGCACTATGGGACTCAACTGCTGAGGTCATAAGTCCCCTAGAACTTAGAACTACTTAACCCTAACTATCCTAAGGACATCACAAACATCCATGCCCGAGGCAGGATTCAAACCTGCGACCGTAGCGGTCGCGCGGTTCCAGACTGTCGCGCCTAGAACCGCTCGGCCACAACGGCCGGCGGGTTATTTTCCTGGAGTAATTTCTACACTCCTGGAAATGGAAAAAAGAACACATTGACACCGGTGTGTCAGACCCACCATACTTGCTCCGGACACTGCGAGAGGGCTGTACAAGCAATGATCACACGCACGGCACAGCGGACACACCAGGAACCGCGGTGTTGGCCGTCGAATGGCGCTAGCTGCGCAGCATTTGTGCACCGCCGCCGTCAGTGTCAGCCAGTTTGCTGTGGGATACGGAGCTCCATCGCAGTCTTTAACACTGGTAGCATGCCGCGACAGCGTGGACGTGAACCGTATGTGCAGTTGACGGACTTTGAGCGAGGGCGTATAGTGGGCATGCGGGAGGCCGGGTGGACGTACCGCCGAATTGCTCAACACGTGGGGCGTGAGGTCTCCACAGTACATCGATGTTGTCGCCAGTGGTCGGCGGAAGGTGCACGTGCCCGTCGACCTGGGACCGGACCGCAGCGACGCACGGATGCACGCCAAGACCGTAGGATCCTACGCAGTGCCGTAGGGGACCGCACCGCCACTTCCCAGCAAATTAGGGACACTGTTGCTCCTGGGGTATCGGCGAGGACCATTCGCAACCGTCTCCATGAAGCTGGGCTACGGTCCCACACACCGTTAGGCCGTCCTCCGCTCACGCCTCAACATCGTGCAGCCCGCCTCCAGTGGTGTCGCGATAGGGGTGAATGGAGGGACGAATGGAGACGTGTCGTCTTCAGCGATGAGAGTCGCTTCTGCCTTGGTGCCAATGATGGTCGTATGCGTGTTTGGCGCCGTGCAGGTGAGCGCCACAATCAGGACTGCATACGACCGAGGCACACAGGGCCAACACCCGGCATCATGGTGTGGGGAGCGATCTCCTACACTGGCCGTACACCACTGGTGGTCGTCGAGGGGACACTGAATAGTGCACGGTACATCCAAACCGTCATCGTACCCATCGTTCTACTATTCCTAGACCGGCAAGGGAACTTGCTGTTCCAACAGGACAATGCACGTCCGCATGTATCCCGTGCCACCCAACGTGCTCTAGAAGGTGTAAGTCAACTACCCTGGCCAGCAAGATCTCCGGATCTGTCCCCCATTGAGCATGTTTGGGACTGGATGAAGCGTCGTCTCACGCGGTCTGCACGTCCAGCACGAACGCTGGTCCAACTGAGGCGCCAGGTGGAAATGGCGTGGCAAGCCGTTCCACAGGACTACATCCAGCATATCTACGATCGTCTCCATGGGAGAATAGCAGCCTGCATTGCTGCGAAAGGTGGATATACACTGTACTAGTGCCGACATTGTGCATGCTCTGTTGCCTGTGTCTATGTGCCTGTGGTTCTGTCAGTGTGATCATGTGATGTATCTGACCCCAGGAATGTGTCAATAAAGTTTCCCCTTCCTGGGACAATGAATTCACGGTGTTCTTATTTCAATTTCCAGGAGTGTATGAATCCTTAAATGAAGTATTCTGAGGGATGTGTGACCTATATAGATGTCAAATACAACAAACTTCAAGTTGTGTGTATGTATTAGCCGGCCGAGGTGGCCGAACGGTTCTAGGCGCTACAGTCTGGAACTACGCGACGACTACGGTCGCAGGCTCGAATCCTGCCACGGGCATGGATGTGTGTGATGTCCTTAGTTAGGTTTAAGTAGTTCTAAGTTCTAGGGGACTGATGACCTTTGAAGTTATGTCCCCTAGTGCTCAGAGCCACTTTTTGTATGTATTAAACGCGGGGATCTAGAAACGACGAAAAGGTTTTGTCCCGGCGTGGTTTACAACCCCACAACAGGCCACAGCAGTCCGCCCACCCCACTACCACCACACACCGAACACAGGGTTATTGTGCTGTTCAGCCCCCAGTGGTTCCCCCCGGGAATGTCTCACACAATACGAGCGTAACCCCAAATGTTTGCGTGGTAGAATAATTATGGTGCACACGTAAGTGGAGATGATGTTTGCGTAGCAATCGTCGACACAGCGTAACTGAGGCGGAATAAGGGGAACCAGTCCGCATTCACAGAGGTAGATGCAAAACTGCCTTGAAAACCATCCACAGGCTGTCCGGCACACTGGACCTCGACACCAATCCGCTGGCCGGATTCGTGCCGGGCACCGGCACGCATTATCACACGGGAAAAACCGCGTTAGACTGCGCGGCTAGCCGGGCGGGCTATAACACTAACTTAGTTAGTAGGTAAAAGGTTACGACTCAAGGTGTATCGCTTCATAAACTTTCGTTGGAAAGCCCACGGTCAGGATATAGTTCAAAGGCTTAATACTGCAATTTTCACTATTCGAACTGTGCCTGAAGTAAGTGATCGTTCGACAGGAAAATTAGTCTACTTTGCTTATTTTCATCCGCTTATGTCATATGGTATTAAATTTTGGGGTAACTTTTCCCATTCTAAAAGAATATCTTTGGCTCAGGAACGGGCAGTTCGGGCAGTAAGAGGTGTAATTTCGCGAACCTCTTGTAGTCCCCTGTTCACTAGTCTGGGTATTATGATATTGGCCTCTCAATCTTATAGGGTGGTCCATTGATAGTGACTGGGCCATATATCTCATGAAATAAGCACCAAATGAAAAAACTACAAAGAACGAAACTCGTCTAGCTTGAAGGGGGAAACCAGATGGCGCTATAGTTGGCCCGCTAGATGGCGCTTCCATACGTCAAACGGATATCAACTCCTTTTTTTTTAAATAGGAACCCCCATTTTTTGTTACATATTCGTGTAGCACGTAAAGAAATATGAATGTTTTAGTTGGACCACTTTTTTCGCTATGTCACAGATGGCGCTGTAATAGTCACAAACGCATAAATACGTTGTATCACGTAACAGTCCGCCAGTGCGGACGGTATTTGCTTCGTGATACATTACCCGTGTTAAAATGGACCGTTTACCAATTGCGGAAAAGGTCGATATCGTGTTGATGTATGGCTACTGTGATCAAAATGCCCAACGGGCGTGTGCTATGCATGCTGCTCGGTATCCTGGACGACATCATCCAAGCGTCCGGACCGTTCACCGGATAAATACGTTATTTAAACAAACGGGAAGAGTTAGGCCACATATGCAACGTCAACCACGACCTGCAACAAATGATGATGCCCAAGTAGGTGTTTTAGCTGCTGTCGCGGCTAATCCGCACATCAGTAGCAGACAAATTGCGCGAGAATCGGGTATCTCAAAAATGTCAGTGTTGAGAATGCTACATCAACATCGATTGCACCCGTGAGATATTTCTATGCAACAGGAATTACATGGTGACGACTTTGAACGTCGTGTACAGTTCTGCCACGGGGCACAAGAGAAATTACGGGACGATGACTAATTTTTTGTACGCGTCCTATTTAGCGACGAAGCGTAATTCACCAACAGCGGTAACGGTAACCGGCCTAATATGCACTATTGGGCAACGGAAAATTCACGATGGCTGCGACAAGTGGATCATCAGCGACCTTGGCGGGTTAATGTATGGTGCGGCATTATGGGAGGAAGGATAATTGGCCCCCATTTTATCGATGGCAATCTAAATGGGTGCAATGTATATCCTATGTGATGTTCTACTGATGTTACTACAAGATGTTTCCCTGCATGACACAATGGAGATGTACTTCCACCATGATGGATGTCCGGCACATAGCTTGCGTGTGGTTGAAGTGGTATTGAATAGCATATTTCACGACACGTGGATTGGTCGTCGAAGCACCATACCATGGCCCGCACGTTCACTGTACCTGACGTCCCCGGATTTCTTTCTGTGGGGAAAGTTGAAGGATATTTGCTACCGTGATCCACCGGGAACGCCTGACAACATGCGTCAGCACATTCCCAATGCACGTGCGCACAATACGGAAAGCGAACTACTCGCTGTTGGGAGGAATGTCGTTAGACGTATTGCCAAATGCATTGAGGTTGACGGACATCATTTTGAACATTTATTGCATTAATGTGGTATTTTAATTTAAAAAACCTACCTGTTACCAACCGTTCATCTAAAATTGTGAGCCATATGTTTGTGACTATTACAGCGCCATCTATCACAAAGCGAAAATAGTGGTCCAACTAAAACACTCATATTTCCTTATTTACTACACAAATATGTAATAAAAATGGGGGTTCCTATTTTTAAAGAAAGCAGTTGATATCCGTTTGACCTATGGAAGCGCCATCTAGCGGTCCATCCATAGCGCCATCTGGTTTCCCCCTTCAAGCTAGACAAGTTTCGTTCCTTGCAGTTTTCCTTGCACTTTTTTCGTTTGACGCTTATTTCGTGAGATATTTGGGCCGGTCACGATCAATGGACCACCCAGCAGATTCTTTACATTCTTTTCTTGTTAACAATATCAGCTTATTCTCAAGAATTAGCAGCTTTCACTCAGTTGATACTCTGCAGAAATCCAATCTGCATATGGGTCACACTTCTTTAACTCTTGTGCAGAGAGGTGTGCAGTACACTGCTGCATCCATTTTCAGTAAGCTACCACAGGAAATAAAAAATCTCAGCAGTAATTCACGCGCTTTCATTTCGAAACTGAAAAGTTTCCTCATGGGTCTCTCTTTCTATTCTGTTGAGGAATCCCTTGAAAAATTAAGCTCATTCTTACGTTGCATTGTTGATTGCGTTTACTCAAACTGATAGCTTGACCTTTTTGGTCTGTAAACATTTTATTTTATCTGTTATTACTTTTATGTTGTAATTTACTGTACTGGCACCTTCCACGACCTTGGAGATTTGCTCCGCAGTTTGGTCCTGCGGAACGATAACTGTAAATAATACATGACAGCAGTTTCTGGAGAGGTCCTTGAGTAGACCGACAAGACAAGGGTATTAAAATTAGAAGCCTGTGTTTGGAGAAACATTTCGACAATCGGGACGAATCCTGTCGAACACTTTTCAGTGAAGGTGAATTTTCTCCTAACGACTTAAGGATCTCGTCAGTGTGCGTACTCGAATCATAAGATAGAGCAGCAATGCATAAACTTGTAAAGCAGAGAGAATGGGTGATAAATGGTATTTGTGAAAAGATGAAAACGTGGAGTACTTAACAAGACGTGTCCACGGCTGGTTCGTACCGTTCCAGGACAGAAATCGACCCTTAACCATGGACCACACTCGGGTTGACTATAAGCAATCATAATGACAGATATTGTGAAGACAGTGTAGCAGTCCACGACTGTCTGATAATATACAGAGTTTTCCCATAAGAGTAGTAAGGCGCATTTTCTCTGTTGTTTGGGCAGATTTCTGCAATTTCGTTTTTGCATTGTGCAGCTGAGATCATCCCAGACAAATAGCGCTCATCAACTTCAGATAAATTTCGGGTGTGCAGCCGGATCCCGTCGACATACTGCCTCTATATTTCGGCCCAGAGACGTCCGGTCATTTTCAGGCGAGTAGACAAGTACTGAAGAGCCGAGGTGCACTCACGGTATTTATGCCGAATCTAGCGCATGCGAAATGTGCTGATGTCTTTCGACGCATGCGTCAGGTGATGACATGCGCGGGGCAGCCGGTTTGCGTGTGCTGCCCTCGGTGGTGGAAGTAATAGATGGTCTAATCACTGAGTATCGAATGACCCAGTCGATGCCGCTGTAACCGGGTAATTTTAGTTATAGGATAAGACACTCAAGGGAACCTAATAAAACAAAAAGTTTAGCTCCAGTTTCCTCTTTTTGGGGTTCAGCTGTCAAAGAATGCGTGCAAATACGTCTTTCCGATAATCCTGACAATGGCCTTCAACTGGATGAAAATTGTAATACTACAATTAATAGTGGCAACGCAGTGGATACACCGGTTCCCGTGAGATCACCGAAGTTAAGCGCTGTTGGGTGACCATCCAGCCGCCATGCACTGTTGCCATTTTCCGGGGTGCACTCAGCCTCATGATGCCAAATGAGGAGCTACTCGACCGAATAGTAGTGGCTTCGGTCAAGAATACCATCATAACGACCAGGAGAGCGGTGTGCTGACTCCACGCCCCTCCTATCCGCATCCTCTACTGAGGATGACACGGCGGTCGAATGGTCCCGATGGGCCACTCGTGGCCTGAAGATGGAGTGTGTACGATTAATAGTATCCAGTCACAGCGGGATCAACGGGGTCATTCGACATTCAGTGATTAAATCATCTCTTACTTCCATCACCGAGGGCAGCACACACAACGCGGCTGTTCCGTGCATGCGCCGAAAGATGCCAGCATGATTTCGCATGCGCGTCATTTGATATGATTACCGTGAGTTCACATGGGCTCTTCAGTAGCTGTCCATTCACCCGAAGATGACCGGACGTCTGTAGGCCGAAATATCGTAGCAGATAGTTCATCGGAACCCGGCTGCGCACCCGAAAATTATTAGAAGAAGAACTACGCCGGGAAAATTTCAGAAGTTACGGTGCTTGTCAAGTCTTCCCTGGGACGCTCGTTGCCGACGAAAAGCATCGACTTGTCTCCCATTACAAACAAAATCACTTTTAAAGAGGAATTTTACGTGCCCATCAGGTAGAGCGGTTCCAGGTTAATTAGTGCGACGTTCGTCTTAGCGATATGCATTAACATAGACACTAAAACACGAAGAGTAACCAGAATTCCAGCCGTGACTGCATCGCTCCGCCCCACCTTGACTCTTATCGACAAGCCTCCACCGCTACTGAGTCGCTGACGGATTTCTGTTTGTTCTTCGTGTTTTACAGTTCCAGTTAATACATATCGACAAAACAAATGTCGAACTAGTCTAATTCGGGAGCGTTCTATCTGTAGGGAAGCAGCCTACTCACGCCATATAGAATTCATATGCTTTCCATTGTGTGCCAGCCTAGCCCGCTGTAACTAGCCATGACGTCACAAATGTTGCGAAATACCTTTAAAGTAAAGTAAATAATCTGAAAATTTAATAGCATGTCAGGAATGATGCTAAAATGATAATGTGTTAAGTTTCAGTTTAGTAACTTTAACAGTTTTCGCAATTTGGACATTTTACGTAAAAATCATTGGCGCTACAGGATGGAGCTAGAAACTTCAAAATTTATATTCGGATTCCTTTTTCATTGTAATTTATTGAAAACAGCATGCTGGATCTCACAAAGTAATATTTTGGTTGAAATTCATGATTTTCTGTTTTTGTGTCCTAAAAGTACGGAAGCAAGACACATTGAGTAAGTGATTAGATAATTTTACGATGTTTAGATTTAGGTTGAATGGAGATAAGCTATAATAACAAAGATGTGAGAAGTTTCCAAAAAGTAGCTATAAAACTACAGCTGTAGCGTCTCTCCAAAGGACAAGTTCAGAGCTCATCTAATGCGTGCAGTGGAACTAAAATAATTCTCTCTACAAAAGTATTTAACCTAGCCACATCAGAATTTTATTACAGATATTTCCATGTGTGCTGATAGCGCAATTAAACTGAGAGCTTCATTGGCCTTCAGCGAATGAAGCAATTAATTACACTCCTGGAAATGGAAAAAAGAACACATTGACACCGGTGTGTCAGACCCACCATACTTGCTCCGGACACTGCGAGAGGGCTGTACAAGCAATGATCACACGCACGGCATAGCGGACACACCAGGAACCGCGGTGTTGGCCGTCGAATGGCGCTAGCAGCGCAGCATTTGTGCACCGCCGCCGTCAGTGTCAGCCAGTTTGCCGTGGCATACGGAGCTCCATCGCAGTCTTTAACACTGGTAGCATGCCGCGACAGCGCGGACGTGAACCGTATGTGCAGTTGACGGACTTTGAGCGAGGGCGTATAGTGGGCATGCGGGAGGCCGGGTGGACGTACCGCCGAATTGCTCAACACGTCGGGCGTGAGGTCTCCACAGTACATCGATGTTGTCGCCAGTGGTCGGCGGAAGGTGCACGTGCCCGTCGACCTGGGACCGGACCGCAGCGACGCACGGATGCACGCCAAGACCGTAGGATCCTACGCAGTGCCGTAGGGGACCGCACCGCCACTTCCCAGCAAATTAGGGACACTGTTGCTCCTGGGGTATCGGCGAGGACCATTCGCAACCGTCTCCATGAAGCTGGGCTACGGTCCCGCACACCGTTAGGCCGTCTTCCGCTCACGCCCCAACATCGTGCAGCCCGCCTCCAGTGGTGTCGCGACAGGCGTGAATGGAGGGACGAATGGAGACGTGTCGTCTTCAGCGATGAGAGTCGCTTCTGCCTTGGTGCCAATGATGGTCGTATGCGTGTTTGGCGCCGTGCAGGTGAGCGCCACAATCAGGACTGCATACGACCGAGGCACACAGGGCCAACACCCGGCATCATGGTGTGGGGAGCGATCTCCTACACTGGCCGTACACCACTGGTGATCGTCGAGGGGACACTGAATAGTGCACGGTACATCCAAACCGTCATCGAACCCATCGTTCTACCATTCCTAGACCGGCAAGGGAACTTGCTGTTCCAACAGGACAATGCACGTCTGCATGTATCCCGTGCCACCCAACGTGCTCTAGAAGGTGTAAGTCAACTACCCTGGCCAGCAAGATCTCCGGATCTGTCCCCCATTGAGCATGTTTGGGACTGGATGAAGCGTCGTCTCACGCGGTCTGCACGTCCAGCACGAACGCTGGTCCAACTGAGGCGCCAGGTGGAAATGGCATGGCAAGCCGTTCCACAGGACTACATCCAGCATCTCTACGATCGTCTCCATGGGAGAATAGCAGCCTGCATTGCTGCGAAAGGTGGATATACACTGTACTAGTGCCGACATTGTGCATGCTCTGTTGCCTGTGTCTATGTGCCTGTGGTTCTGTCAGTGTGATCATGTGATGTATCTGACCCCAGGAATGTGTCAATAAAGTTTCCCCTTTCTGGGACAATGAATTCACGGTGTTCTTATTTCAATTTCCAGGAGTGTATTTAGTAACTTGAAGTGGTGCTTTACTAGCCTGAGCGGCTAGTTCGGAAGGCAAGTTTTGTAGGCTGCGCCTTCGGTGGTTCGCACCGCGGCTATATAAATCAGAGTGCTGCGAGCTAGAGTCAGGCCCCAGTTCCCTTCTAGATTCGTATCAGCGCACACGCCGTGTCGGAAGTACGTTGCGTCGGTGCAGGTGCAAGGAACACCCTTGGACGCCGTATTAATTAACTCGGTATGCACGTAACAATGAGTCTGCATTGGGGTAAAGTGTTAATTGCGGAATAACTCCAGTGATTTATTCTCAGTTTGCGTATGTCGTTTTTTCATGTGTCGCCGCAGGACAGACCTATCATTAAAAGCGTGGCGTTTGATGAGTATTAACATAAAATTTTGGCGAGCATTCATTTTGAACATTTACATCGATAACGGTTATTAAACAGTTTCATTATCTAGGGATAATAGGATTCGCGCAATAGACTCTGAACAGCTCTGATAGTACAATAGTTGATAGTAGCATTACTTGGTTAAGCATTTATTTGTCTGGAATTTTACACTTTATCGTTTCCAGAATATAGTGAAAACTGTTATAGTAAACTACATTTTCTATGAATCCCAGACATCCTAAATCCTCAGAGTTATGAACTTCAATGATCAATGAATTTAATTCTCCATCAGAGTGGGCACAGTGAACTCTAATTACAGGCATCACGTTTTAGCTAATCATTTTCTGGTTGCCCACATTGTAGTTAGAGAACCTGCGTTGAGAATGGCAACAATACATTAGAAATAAAAATGTTCCACCCACCGCCCCACATATCGAAAAATTCCGATGTAAAATGGTTTTGTTTGTAACAGGATATAAAACGACGCTTCCTGTTGCTACTTGGCGTCGGATTAAAGACGTGACAGGTAGTATTTGTTTGGGCTGGCAATGGCTACACACGGCAACAAAAAAGAATAGAAAATACCTGCCAAAACACTAGACAAAAACCTCCTGGCGACTCTTACGAAAGACACGCAGTTTATGAAATAAGATACGAATTAGTAATGTCTGTGTTATCGCTGTCATTCCCAAATATCTCAATAAGCGAAATACACATTCAAGGTGTAGTGAAAAGCAGAAGAAAGTACTTATGGGAACCATTTCGGATTACATTCATATCTGTGACTGAAATACAACGTTTTTGTAGCTCTTATTCGCAGGAACCATACTTCCTTGTTAACACAATGTCTAAAGATGACCAATGGAATACTTCTTCGTTAACACAGTGTCGAAAAACGACCAATGGACGGGTGTTCAATACGACACAAAACGAGTGGTTTCCAGAAGTCCATGGCCAAGAAAATGTTTGCTACTTCTTTCTTTTGTACTGAGATAAAGCAAGGGATATTTCTGCATTGAGGTGAAACTGCCAATGGCGGATTTTGCGACGGAATTTTGAACTGGAGCTATAAATGCCGTATAAAAAGAGACGGTATTCGAGTGTTAAATCCTGCCTATGTCATCAAATATGGGGAGTCTAGGAAACATGCTTTCTTGGATCGCTAGACAACATTCAAACAAATCGTATTAATGAGTTCTATCACAAAATAAAAAAAATACAAAACATCGTGTTACACATATGTATCGCTAGCAAAGGGCGACAGATAAAATACGAAATTTGTTCAGTATAACAATTCCCATGTCCGTGCTGCATAGGCATTACAAACAAGTGATTAGAGTGGACGCTTTCATCCAACTTGGTAGTCTTGAAGCTGCTGTACAACCGGACCGAGACCAGTCGGGCGCGGCGCTTATGTCCTCATCGTCTAGGAGCTGCTGCTGACGCGTTGTGCCAGCCGCTGTGGCCGAGCGGTTCTAGGATCTTCAGTCTGGAACCGCGCGACCGCGGCGGTCACAGGATCGAATCCTGCCTCGGGCATAGATGTGTGTGATGTCCTTAGGTTAGTTAGGTTTAAGTGGTTCTAAGTTCTAGGGGACTGATGACCTGAGATGTTAAGTCTCATAGTGCTCACAGCCATTTGAACCATTTTTTTGGCGCGTTGTCGTCCTGGAGAGGGATCGGTCAACGTGCTATTGGCTGACCTCTTCTCACAGCCGTCTCTTCTCCTTCGTTCCCGACTAGCATGCCGGCGCTTCACTTTACGCCGTAACAGTGAGAAAACTGAATACTCTGATTTTGAAAACTTTCTCCTCGTGTAACATGGGGTTTAGACAACATATTCCACTGTCGAGCAAAACTGGTTGGCCCTGTGTTGCGCTTGTGAACAGTATCATGAAATAAAACTTTGAACTCCACGAAATACTAAATTTGAAATCAGGAAAATGGATGTAATTAAACGCCAAAAGAAACTAATTGTGTGCTCAATGAAAACTATATACACTACTGGCCATTAAAATTGCTACACCAAGAAGAAATGCGGATGATAAACGGGTATTCATTCAACAAATATATTTTACTAGAACTGACATGTGATTACATTTTCACGTAATTTGCGTGAAAAGATCCTGAGAAATCAGTACTCAGAACAACCACCTCTGGCCATAATGACGGCCTTGATAGGCATGGGCACTGAGTAAAACAGAGCTTGGATGGCGTGTACAGGTACAGCTGCCCATGCAACTTCAACACGATACCACAGTTAATCAAGAGTAGTGACTGGCGTATTGTGACGAGCCAGTTGCTCGGCCACCATTGACAAGACGTTTTCAATTGGTGAGAGATCTGGAGAATGTGCTGGCCAGGGCAGCAGTCGAACACTTTCTGTATCCACAAAGGCCCGAACAGGACCTGCAACATGCGGTAGTGCATTATCCTGCTAAAATCTAGGGTTTCGCAGGGATCGAATGAAGGGTAGAGCCACGGGTCTTAACACATCTGAAAAGTAACGTCCACTGTTCAAAGTGCCGTCAATGCGAACAAGAGGTGACAGAGATGTGTAACCAATGGCACCCCTTCCCATCACGCCGGGTGATACGCCAGTATGGCGATGACGAATACACGCTTCCAATGTGCGTTAACCACGATGTCGCCAAACACGGATGCGACCATAATGATGCTGTAAACATAACCTGGATACATCCGAAAAAATGACGTTTTGCCATTTGTCTACCCAGGTTCGTCGTCGAGTACACGATCGCAGGCGCTCCTGTCTGCGATGCAGCGTCAGGGTAACCGCAGTCATGGTGTCCGAGCTGATAGTCCATGCTGCTACAAAAGTCGTCGAACTGTTCGTGCAGATGATTGTTGTCTTGAAAACGTCCCCATCTGTTGACTCAGGGATCGAGACGTGGCTGCACGATCCGTTACATCCATGGGGATAAGATGCCTGTCACTTCGACTGCTAGTGATACGAGGCCGTTGGGATCCAGCACGGTGTTCCTTATTACCCTCCTGAACCCACCGATTCAATATTCTGCTAACAGTCATTGGATCTCGACCAACGCGAGCAGCAATGTCGCGATACGATAAACCGCAATCGCGATAGGCTACAATCCGACCTCTATCAAAGTCGGAAACGTGTTGGTACCATTTCTCCTCCTTACACGAGGCATCACAACAACGTTTCACCAGGCAACGCCGGTCAACTGCTGTTATTGTATGAGAAATCGGTTGGAAACTTTCCTTATGTCAGCACGTTGTAGGTGTCGCCACCGGCGCCAACCTTGTGTGAAGCCTCTGCAAAAAGCTAATCATTTGCATATCACAGTATCTTCTTCCTGTCGGTTAAATTTCGCGCCAGTAGCACGTCAGCTTCGTGGTGTAGCAATTTTAATGGCCAGTAGTGTAAGTGAAACTCAGTATCGAAGCACGTTATAAATGATGCGTGATATGAAGTTCAATGTTAGATTGCGAATATCCACAAAAATAAATTACTGCTCCGCCCAGAGGGAAATAACCGTTTGAAATTAACACTGCTCACTGAAAATTAATATATTTGCCAACAGGTCATCTGACGGTCCTGACTGTACATTAGATCCGTTCTGAGATAAAACTGATTTATCTCTTCCTCAGCATGTTGTTTTTGTGTTTGGAGTACTGATGTTCGCGAAAGCAAATACAAATCAGCAGATGCAGCAGCTTTAAAATACCTCCAAAATCTTCTCCATCAACATAAAGAACTACAGAATTATGCATCAGTCTCCATCTCCATAATAAAATATTCTAGAGAGATTCTCCCATATTCACAGAGAACAGGTCTCATTCTTAGAAAAACTCGATGGCACGTTACTGTGTCTCAAATAAGAATTCCCCAGTGCTGCACAACTGACTGACAAGCAACTCAACCACACATAAACCTAAACACAGAATCAGGGATCTTATTCATTCCTTCTACAGTGCGCTCATTAATCTTTGTTCCAATACAGTAAAGGTGAAATACCGACAATAGCAGAACATATATGAGAATCTTACAGATTCTGTTCCAAACACGACGTGTTCGCCTAGAATGAGCAACACTCTCATTAGCCCAACAGTATTTCTCCTCCTGTCCTAATAACAGCTCCTTGTGTGACTTTTCTTTACAAAAATTCTGAGACCATGCTAATAAATATAAATGGACGGTTAATGAACTGAATAAGAAGCATTAAAAGTCGCTTGGTGAATGGGGAATACAGTATCAACTTAGATGTGTTGATTTTTTTGAACAACTAACTTCATTAAAAGTTATTTATTTTAAAAGCAGCGCAAATAAAATACTGTATTACACACCATAATTGTATGATTTTACCGACTTATATACGCTATGAAATGATTAATGGGTTTGATATAATTTCCACCACAGGGGAAAGAGCCGCGTGGGATTAGCCGTGCGGTTTAGGGCGCTTCAGTCATGGACTGTGCGGCTGGTCCCGGCGGAGGTTCGAGTCCTCCGTCGGGGATGGGTGTGCGTGTTTGTTCAGAGGATAATTTAGGTTAAGTAGTGTGTAAGCTTAGGGACTGATGACCGTAGCAGTTAAGTCCCATAAGATTTCACACACATTTGAACATAGGGGAGAGAGCGATCCTAACCACACACAAACAACATACCAACATCCACTCTCGATGTGTTCTCGTGCGCAACCAACATTGTAAAGCCTAGTTTACACGACGACACTGGCTGGCATCACTCGTTACGTTACACACCCTACAACAAAGCGTATCCGATCTCTAATGAAAAAAGCGGAGGAGTAGTGAGGCTGTAGGGATCGCAGTACAAAATGCTTGATAATCAAGGAGTTTCGATTATTGGCAGTACACTCTTTAAAATCTCGCCCAAGAGCCGCCATCAGTACAGTGTAGTTACAATGGTCTGTTCATCGTTAAGCTGAACGTGGCTATTAACAGTGCTATCCTTATTTCACTGCATATGTTACTACCTGATTGGACTCACCTTCTCGGGTACGATCATAAAAGTTTACGCTGCAGACTCGCTGGTGCCTCGTGCTCAACACATAGTGGCGACGATGGAATAAAGCAGATGATTATAGTGCGTCTAAATGTAGTTGCGACTTTTGACAGTACAGCACGTAGCGAGTGGAGGGAAGCGGACTTGCCAGCGTGTGCTGGGCGCGTCAGCAGTTGACCACACACAGTATGGTATAATGCTAGGCTTGCTCGGCGCGGAGCCTTTCTTAACCTTGATAGTGAGGAATGTTGATAAAGATATAGTTCTGAATGAACGACTGTTAACCAACCTACATTGAGTCACTTGCTCTACTACGTCATCAGATGCACGCAGTCAATATGAGATGTTTTTACTTATTACCGATCACCCAGTTTCAAGAAAATACACTAGTTGAAAATAAGAGGCCTACCGTATCCGGCGATGTACTTGAGGAAAATATTATGGAAATGGAAGAGGATGTAGATGAAGACGAAATGGGAGATATTATACTGCGTGAAGAGTTTGACAGAGCACTGAAAGACCTGAGTCGAATCAAGGCCCCTGGAGTAGACAACATCCCATTGGAACTACAGACGGCCTTGGAAGACCCAGTCCTGCCAAAACTCTATCATCTGGTGAGCAAGATGTATGTGACAGGTGAAATACCCTCAGATTTCAAGAAGAATATAATAATTCCAATCCCAAAGAAAGCAGATGTTGACAGATGTGAAAATTACCGAACTATCAGTTTAATAGGTCACAGCAGCAAAATACTAACGCGAATTCTTTACAGACGAATGGAAAAACTCGTAGAAGCCGACCTCGGCGAAGATCAGTTTGGATTCCGCAGAAATGTTGGAACACGTGATGCAATACTGACCCTACGACTTATCTTAGAAAGTAGATTAAGGAAAGGCCAACCTACATTTCTAGGATTTGTAGAATTACAGAAAGCTTTTGACAATGTTGACTGGAATACTCTCTTTCAAATTCTAAGGGTGGCAGGTGTAAAATACAGGGAGCGAAAGGCTATTTACAATTTGTACAGAAACCAGATGGCAGTTACAAGAGTCGAGGGGCATGAAAGGGAAGCAGCGGTTGGGAAGGTAGTGAGACAGGGTTGTAGCCTATCCCCGATGTTATTCAATTTGTATATTGAGCCAGCAGTAAAGGAAACAAAAGAAAAATTCGGAGTAGGTATTAGAATCCATGGAGAAGAATTAAAAACATTGAGGTTCGCCGATGACATTGTAATCCTGTCAGAGACAGCAACGGACTTGGAAGAGCAGTTGAACGGAATGGACAGCGTCTTGAAAGGAGGATATAAGATCAACATCAACAAAAGCAAAACGAGGATAATGAAATGTAGTCGAATTAAGTCGGGTGATGCTGAGGGAATTAGATTAGGAAATGAGACACTTAAAGTAGTAAACGAGTTTTGCTATTTCGGGAGCAATATAACTGATAATGGTCGAAGTAGAGAGGATATAAAATGTAGACTGGCAATGGCAAGGAAAACGTTTCTGAAGAAGAGAAATTTGTTAACATCGAGTATAGATTTAAGTGCTAGGAAGTCGTTTCTGAAAGCATTTGTATTGAGTGTAGCCATGTATGGAATTCAAACGTGGACGATAACCAGTTTGGACAAGAAGAGAATAGAAGCTTTCGAAATGTGGTGCTACAGAAGAATGCTGATCAATAGATGGGTAGATCACATAACTAATGAGGAGGTATTGAATAGAATTGGGGAGAAGAGGAGTTTGTGACACAACTTGACAAGAAGAAGGGACCGGTTGGTAGGACATGTTCTGAGGCATCAAGGGATCACAAATTATATTGGGGGGCAGCGTGGAGGGCAAAATTCGTAGAGGGAGACGAAGAGATGAATAAACTAAGCAGATTCAGAAGGATGTAGGTTGCAATAACTACTGGGAGATGAAGAAGCTTGCACAGGATAGAGAGGAATGGAGAGCTGCATCAAACCAGTCTCAGGACTAAAGACAACAACAACAACAATCGTATCCGGTACGAAAGCGCTATATGTAAAACACAAACGTAGCACAAGGCGTTGCGCCTGTTCCTGCTCTACGGAAACAGCAAGGAACAGACTGCTGGACACCAAAACAGCATCTGACGTCCCGAGTTTCCACCCTTCGGGACCATACACTCGTGTTGTCTGCCGACAATGTGTCCACCGCTACCAAGGCGAAGCCTGTCCTTTACGGCTGGTCCACGACATCGTGTATTGCAGTCATACCAGGCCATCGTAGTTTTCCCTAGACATGATGGCGTTGCGCAGCTGCCGACTGCGGCGCCATCCCGTACAGAACGGGAGAACTGCAGGAGACTTAGCGCCAGTATATAGTTTCGCGGTACTTTCAACCGCCACGGACGTGTGACGTCTCGTGAGAGCACATTCTCCCCGTCACGAAACACAAAGAATGGCTGAAATCTCACACAGGTCTATTGACAATCATGTAATTACGCCGTATAGAAGACAGAAGTATAAAATACCGGGCAGCACAGTTTAAACAGCCTGTGTCATTAAATACAATAAAAAAAGAATATTACAATTACCAGGTCACTAAAGTATAGAATGAGAATTGACAAAATGCAGTCGACCACTTCAGGTGGTACCAGGCTACATTGTTAGCACATTATAAGACAACGTTCAACTCTCACGCCGGCCGAGATGGCCGAGCGGTTCTAGACGCTACAGTCTGGAACCGCACGAACGCTCCTGTCGCAGGTTCGAATCCTGCCTCGGGCATGGATGTGTGTGATGTCCTTAGGTTGGTTAGGTTTAAGTAGTTCTAAGTTTCTAGGGGACTAATGACCAAAGATGTTAAGTCCCATAGTGCTCAGAGCCATTTGAACCATTTGAAATGCTGAGATCGCAAATGCCCACCTGTTCATCAACCAAATCTGCCTTGGCCTCCCAAGGATACAACTATGATCTTAGTTATCAGTTTCTAGTTGTTTTTAATACGTCTTGACCTTTTCTAATGTAAACAACACTGCCGAATGCTCATGTTCATACACAGACTAGCTTCCACAGTGGTAATACCCTGAGATGCATGAGCCACAGACCGACCCCAGTTGGAGTTTCTTGATAAAAGACATCGGCAAATGCGTGTGTTTGCACAGTAAATTATGTATGTCCGAAAGTCGGGCATCAGCAGTATAGGACTGCTTGCCAGGGCCGTCTTCAGAGCTTCATATTAGCCCGCTGGGACGAACATCACTCAAATTTCCTGCCTCTTTTCCTGGGCTCATTAAATGGCGCTCCTAAGTGGCCGAAATTCGAGACACACTTCAGAAAAATGTTCAACGTGTCTGTGAAGCAAGCCACGGCCTTCAGTTGGGCAGTCGAGAACCATTTCTGAGCACCTCTGGTTGATGCTGTCTCTGATACGTGAAACTAAATGCGCTAGAGGGGAAATCTTGGGCCAGGCGAATTTTATTTTAGATGGCTTAACGGTATATCCTAATTCTCGCAAACGTTTAAGAACCCCTATAACATGGTCCAAGCGCTCCTGCAAATTTTGACTAAATGTAGTAAGATCATCTAAATAGTGATGTGTACAACTACATATTAAATTTGAAAGACATTATTCAAAATACAAGAAAACATCGACACTCCTGTTAATAGGCCGAAGGAAACTCAGTTGTATACGAAATGATTCCACTCAGTCACAAAAGCGCTTATTGCTTTTACTCTTCCACTTACGGCGGTTGAAAATTAGCTCGATTAACATCAAAAGTAGCAAACACTTTTGCCTCGTAAAACCATGAACAGCATGAACGAAATTAGGTAACAGGCTGGATTGTAAAACTAGCTTCTTATAGACGCTGTTCGAAGTACATCGCCATTCTGCCAAGCAGTGAAACATCTTGTAGTAACATCGGCAGAACATTACGTAGAAAACCAGCATACATTGTACCATTTAGATTGCCATCGATAAAATGGGGGCCAATTATCCTTCCTCCCATAATGCCGCACCATACATTAACCCGCCAATGTCGCTAATGTTCCACTTCTCGTAGCCATCGTGGATTTTCCGTTGCCCAATAGTGCATATTATGCCGGTTTACGTTACCGCTGTTGGTGAATAATGCTTCGTCGCTAAATAGAACGCATGCAAAAAATCTGACATCGTCCCGTAATTTCTCTTGTGGCCAGTGGCAGAACTGTACACGACGTTCAAAGCCGTCGCCGTGCAATTTATGGTGCATAGAAATGTGGTACAGGTGCAGTCGATGTTGATGTAGCATTCTCAACACCGACGTTTTTGAGATTCCCGATTCTCGCGCAATTTGTCTGCTACTGATGTGCGGATTAGCCGCGACAGCAGCTAAAACACCTACTTGGGCATCATCATTTGTTGCAGGTCGTGGTCGACGTTTCACATGTGACAGAACACTTCCTGCTTCCTTAAATAACGTAACTATCCGGCGAACGGTCCGGACACTTGGATAATGTCGTCCAGGATACCCAGCAGCACACATAGCATACGCCCGTTGGACATATTGATCACAATAGGCATACATCAACACGATATCGACCTTTTCCGCAATTGGTAAACGGTCCATTTTAACACTGGTGATGTATCACGAAGCAAATATCGTCCGCATTGGCGGACTGTTACGTGATACCACGTACTTATATGTTTGTGACTATTACAGCGCCATCTATCACAAAGCGAAGACAGCGTTCCAACTACAACATTCATATTTCTTTACGTACTACACGAATATGTAATAAAAATGGGGGTTTAAAACATCGCAGTTGATATCCGTTTGACCTATGGCAGCGCCGTATAGTGGGCCAACCTTAACGCCATCTGGTTTCCCCCTTCAAGCTAGACGAGTTTCGTTCTTTGTAGTTTTTTCGTTTGACGCTTATTTCGTGAGATAATTGGCCTGGTCACTATCAATGGGCCGCAAAGACGAAAACAACCATGCAAGCACAGTGCCTATGCGGTGCCTATGCCTATCGGTAAGACAGCCGATCAGTTCCAGTCGTAACACTAGGAAGGAAATGTTGGCTGTAGTTCCATTTTGCCCAGGTGGTCAATTCCGAAGTTTGATCATATCCACATTGTTACGTTGCGTCAGGAAGAGCTCTCTTTGAGAGAAGTTTTCAGACGTCTCAGAGTGAACCAAACGATATTGTTCGGACATGGAAGAAGTATAGAGGTACAGAAATTGCTTATGACTTGCATCGGCCACGCCGCCCAGATGCTACTGCTCCAGCTAATGACCACTCTCTGTTGAAGCTTGAGAGGAATGCCACCATGCTAAATAATCATTTCAGGGCAGCCACAGAATGCCGTGTTTCGACTTAAACTGTACGTAATAGACTGCATGATGTGCCACTTCACTCCCGGCGTCCATGGCATGGTCTAATTTTGACATCTTGCCACCATGCAGCGCGGCACAGATGGCCACGATGTTGAATGGGCTGGTCAGAACTGGCATCAAGTTCTATTAACAAATGAGACTTGCATCTTTCTTCAACAAGAGAATCGTCGGAGACGTTTTTGGAGGCACTCTGATCAGCCTGACCTTCTTACATATATCGTCCAGGGAATGGAGCAAGGTGTTAGCTGCCCGATGTTTTGGTGTGGCATTGTGTGGGGTCATCGTACGCCAGTGGTGTTCACTGAAGGCAATGAAACGGCTGGCTATACGACACAGGGATGACAGCCCTTACGAGGTGCGGTCTCTCAGACTGCAGAGCAGAATTTTACAAGTCACTCTCGTAGGTCAAGTATGGCGGAACGTTTTTATGCGCCTCCTACCCTCTTTTAATCACCAACCGCACAAATTATAATTGTCAGTTGCGTTATCGCCTTATTTGATTGATGTTGACATGTTGACATGTTGACATGTGATGCCGTCTCCGGGACCGCTCCTCGTAACTACGCACCTGCTTTCGTGAATTCAGTACAAAATATGTTATCGAGAATGTCAGTGTGTGGAGAATGATGTCAATGATGTACAACAAGAAATAGACTAAGAATACAACGACTTTTCAATAGCCAGTGATCATAGTTCTGCTACCGAAGAAGAGGACCATTCAGAGGAAGAACTTCAGGACAATGGTGATGAAGACCTTTCGGTTGTTCCAACAAATTACTTAGTTAAAATTAAATGTGTTCTGACTTATGGTAAAGAAAGACGTAGATCTCGGAACTGAATATTAATTTACAGTCTTTCTTTTTCTGGCTATCGCGTTCAGTTTCAAATGTAAGTTTAAACCCCGGAAATTGTTTTATGCGAAAATTTGCTTTCAACAGAGACACCTTAATTTTTCAGAACGCAAAATTCAGTTTTCTAACTGTTTGTTTTGTGGGCTATTGAAAAATATTATCAGAAGTATGTGATTTTTGCTTGATACAAAAATAAAATACTGTTGGCTTTATTTAGCGCATAAATATCAATAAGGAGTATTTAAACAACACATACATAGTTGTAACCATAAATGTTATACAACGTAACTTAAATTTTCAAAGGATTTACAGTTTACATCTTGGTTTAAGGGTAGGGGTCTCAGATATCACACACCTCGTAGTATACGTTACAGAAAAGTAACCTCGTGAGTTAAGGGTTATGTGGGGCCATCGTACGCCAGTAGCGTTCACTGAAGGCAATAAACCGGCCATACGATACAGGGATGACATGATTCGACGTATAATGCAACAATATCGGCTGCATTCGTTTTTAAATATTCAAGACTATCATGCTTTTTTGAGCTTATTATTTATGATAACTCGTGTATGCCTTCTATATCGCGTACCGTCCCAGAGTGCTGCAAACGCCCTAGTCAAGTGGAACACCGTTAAAGATTTGAAATCTTACACGAACGATGACTGGCTATTCTTCTGTAGTTACGTTTCCTGTGCTTTTCTAATGTAGTGTGGTAATTACGGGTAGATTATCAATAAAAATTCCTTCCACCGTACTCGTCAAAACTAATAGTAATGACGAGTTGCTACGAATCTTTATGCCTCTTAAATGTAATCTAAAAGAGATTAATAAAGGGAAAGGTTTACATTAAAAATCATTAAACCTAGTGTGATACCGTTTCCAGTGCCCCAGGTAACTCTATTAGACGTTCACGTAACGGCGAGAGGAATGTTTCTGTTCCTCAAGAGGATCCTCTCGTGTATTATTCCTGTTTTCGTTGATCAACATTCTACCGCAACGCTGTTTTAATTGGTGCGTCTCTTCCTTACATCAGACACTCTCTAATTATCTTTCCGCTACTCGTTTTTTGTGTCGTAAACTTCTTTCTAGTTTCGGTTTCGGGGAACGTTCTCTTCCTCTTCAAATTGAGTTTGCTGTTCCTCTTGATGGTGGAAGAGTGCCTTGACTCCTAATGAATCCATGCTGTTACGTGGGAAGGTAACATAAACGGCAAGTAAAATCTGGACTACGTTTAAATAGCAGAGCCGCGTTGTTTTACGTATTTTCTCATGCTCTAATTGCCACAGAATTCGTGTAATTAGATTAAATTGGAACTTTATTATCACTTAATATGCAATGTGAAATCGTTTGGAATAGACATTAGCGTCAAAGGTGCTATGGTTAAATTACTACAAATCTATTTTATATTTGTACGATGCAGAAAATTTCACGTAGACATCTTTTAAGAAATACTGTTTGGTTATACACTTTCATTTGTAGGGAAATGTACGTTTAATATACCAAAAATTCATTAACACTTACAATTTTATCTATGTACTCTCATCACTGTTGAGTTACTTTCTACGGTAATGACTCAGAATTTTTGAATGTCTTTTGAGCTGCTTGCGGTACATACTTCATATTGGTTGCTAATTTTTTTGAAATCTTTCAAGGATACTTAATGAGCGTAAAATGATTTGGGTCGTTTTTTTTTTGAGTAATTAGTCTTTGATACGGCCCGCCACGAATCCCTCTCCTGTGCCAACCTTTTCAAATCAGAGTTGCACTTACAACCTACATCCTCAATTATTTGTGAATGTATTCCAGTCTCTGTCTTCCTCTACAGTTTTTACCCTCTACAGCTCCCTCTAGTACCATTGAAGTTACTGCCTGATGTGTGAACAGATGCCCTCTTATACTCAACCGTCTTCTTCTCAGTTTTTTCCACATATTTCTTTCCTCTCCGATTCTACACAGAACCTCTTCATTCCTTACCTTATCAGTCCGCCTAATTCTCAACGTTCATCTGTAGCACTACATCTCAGATGCCTAGATTCTCTTCCGTTCCGGTTTTCCCATAGTCCACGTTTGATTACCATACGATGCTGTGCTCTAAGCATACATTCTCAGAAATTTCTCCCTCAAATTAAAGCCCATTTTTGATACTCATAGACTTATCTCGGACAGGAATGCCTTTTTCCCTGTGCTAGTTTGCTTTTGATGTCCTATGTTCTCCTTGCTTTGTCTGTCATTGGTTATGTTGCTGCTTCGATACTAGAATTCTTTAAAGTCATCTACTTCGTGACTATCAATGCCGATGTTAAGTTTTTCGCTGTACTCAGTTCTGCTACTTCTCTTTATTTCGTTTTTCTTCGCTTTACTCTCAGACCATACTCTGTATTGATGGAACTGTTCATTGCATTCAGCAAATCATGAAAATCTTTTTCAGTCTCACTAAGAATATCAATGTCATCATAAAATCATATCGTTGATATGTTTTCACCTTGAATTTTAATTCCACTCCTGAACATTTCTTTTATTTCCATCATTGCTTCTTCGATGTATAGATTCAACAGTAGGGGCGAAAGACTACATCCCTGTGTCACACGCACTTTAATCCGAGCACATCGGTCTTCGCCTCCCACTCTTATTGTTCCCTTTTGGTCCTTGTACATATAGTGTATTACCCGTCTCTCTCATTAGCTTATCCCTATTTTCTAACATCTGGACTATTTGACGTTGTCGAACGCTTTCTCCAGGTGGACAAATCCTATGAACGTGTCTTGATTTTTCTTCAGTATTTCTTCCATAATCAACTGCAACTTCTGAATTGCCTCTCTGGTGCCTTTACCTTTCCTAAAGCCGAACTGATGTCGTCTAAGAGATCCTCAGTTTTGTTTCCCATTCTCCCGCATGTTATTCTTGTCAGCAAATTTGATGCATGAGCTCTTAAGCTGAATGTGCGATAATTCTCGCACTTGTCAACTCTTTCAGTCTTCGGAATTGTGTGGATGATATTTTTCCAAAAGTCAGACGATCTATCGCCAGACACGTGCATTCTACACATCAACGTGAATAGTCGTTTTGTTGCCACTTCACTAAATGATTTTAGAATTTCTGATGAAAAGTTAACTATTCCTTTTGCCTTGTTTGACCTTAAGTCTTTCAAACCTCTTTTAATTTCTGATTCTAATACTGGATCACCTATCTCTTCTAAATCTATTCGTGTTTCTTCGGTCACATCAGACAAATTTGCTCCTCACAGGGCCTTCAACGTACGATTTTCACCTATCCGTCTCTCCTCTGCATATAACAGTGGTATTCCCATGGTGTTCTTAATGTTACCACTCTTGCTTTTAATTTTGCCGAAGATTGTTTAGACTTTTTTGTATAACTAGTCAGTACTTCCGACAGTCATTTCTTTTTAGGTTTCTTCACATTTTGCATGCAGACATTTCGTCTTACATTCCCTACGCATCTCAGTTATTTAATTCCACAGCGACTTGTAGTTCTGCGTTCCTGAATTTCCCTGAACATATTCGTACTTCCTTCTCTCATCGATCAACCGAAGTATTTTTTCTGTTACTCATGGTTTTTTTTGCAGTTAACTTCTTCGTACCAGTGATTACCTTTGCAGCTTGTATGATGATTCTTTTGAGAGATGTCCGTTCCTCTTCAACCGCACCCCCTACTTAGCTATTCTTTAGTGCAATACCTACAGCGTTAGGAATCTTCAATCGTATCTCTTCATTCTTCTTAATTCCGTGTCCTGCTTCTTTGAGTACTGATTCATCCTGACTAATCTCTTCAGCTTACTTTTCATCACTACTACATTTTGATCTGAGTATATCTCTGCTCCTGAGTACGCCTTACATTCTGGTATCCGATCTTGCTGCCTATTCCTGACCATGGTATAGTCTAATCGAAATCTTCCTGTGTCTACCGTCCTTTTGCAAGTAAACCTCCTCCTCTAGTAATTCTTGAAGAGAGTGTTTGCTATTACTAGCTGAAATTTATTACAGAGCTCAGTTTGTCTTTCTCCTCTCTCATTTCCGTAACCATTTCTTCTGCTCCTTCCCGTACAACTGCATTCCAATCACCCATGACTGTTAGACTTTCATCTCCCTATACGTACTGTATTACCCTTTCAATACCGTATCTCTTCGTATTCAGCTTGCGAGATCCGCATGTATACCGGAACTATCGTGGTCTGTGTTGGTTTGCTGTCGATTGTGATAAGAATAACCGTATCACTGAACTGAACACAGTAACTCACTTCTGCCCTACCTTACTATTCATAACGAATTTTACTCCCGTTACACCGTTTTCTGTTGCTGCTGATATTATCCTATACTCATCTGACTATAAATCTTTGTCTTCTTTCCATTTTACTTCACTGACCCCCGCTGTATCTAGATTGAACCTTTCCATTCCCCTCTTCAGATTTTCTAGCTTCCCTGCCACGTCCAAGCTTCGTTGACTATACAAATAAATTTTGATTCGTGATCACAAACTTGATTTGCCCTAAAATGCGCAATTATAGCTCAAGCAATGTTTAATTCAACATTCGTGTCTTTAATCCAAGTATCCAAAGTCCTTGAGATGTCTGGAAAAAAGAGAATATTTTTGGGGAGATTGTGATTATTTAGACGTCTCTTGTTCAGGTTTAACATCGCATCCCAACATGCATCTTATTGATTTACACATCACGCAGTCGGTTAAAACGTAAGCAAGAATCTTTCAAAACTGAGAACAGTACATGTTTCATTTCGTGCTGATCAACAGTTAGGATTCATATAAGTGAGGGACGCTAAAAAATTGCAAAACAGTAGCTAAATTATTTACTTCAAGAAACGGAGTTTATATGTTTTTCTGAAAAAGGAATATTGTAACAAAAAACGTTAGAAATCTTCTGTGTTCGGCCAAAAGTATACGGACATATACTGGTCGACAATAATATGTGGTGTGTCCACATTTCGCCTTTACGATTGCTTGACATCGGCTCATGACGCTTTCAAGGAGGTGTGTGATGTTTGGAGGAATGGCAGTCCTTTCTTTATATTTAAAATGAAATTTCCTGACTGATTTACTGACTCATGATTACCCAGCCCAAAGCGCTAAGTACAGACACATGAAATTTGGAGAGGATTTTGATCTAATACTGTAGGCATCGTTTAAGAAAGGATTTTTCGAAATTCCATCACCAAGGATGTGAAGTAGGGGACGCAAAGCTTTTCGAAAATGTGTTGCTGTTTAGGCATTTTTTGAAAATATGTCGCTGTTAAGGCAATATTGAGGCGAGGACTACGAAAAGTTGTTTTTGGTTTCTCGGTCAGAAATAAAAAAACCTGTTTCAGCATTTTTGGGAATTCCACCCCTAAAGAAATGAAATTGTGCCGTGAAAAAATTTCTTTAAATAAATCGTAAATCATTATTGAATAACTACTAAAACATTTTTAAGGCAACGTCTACGAAAACTGGTATTTAACGGCTCGGTTATAAGTTTAAAAAAAGAATGTTTCAGTACTTTTGGGAATCCAGCCCCTGAGGGGGTGAAATAGGGGATGACAAATAAGTTTGTCTGCGTGACCACTCTCTTCAGGTTTTATTTACAAAGCAAATAACAGAGGATGAAACGTTTTATGAAAATATTACATTCTGAAATCCCTGTCAACGCCAAATCTATGAAACTTTGTATTTGGCTTTTGGGTCTGAAATAAAAAAGGAAGCGTTTGAATCATTTTGCAATTCAGGGTGGGGGGAGATACGGGGTTAAAATTGTTATGAAAATATTTAATTACGAAAAATTAATTTTGATCAGAAGTACATTCGGAAACGGAAACGCTTCTATAGTCTCATTTAAATTAAAAAGTTTGGAAGGTGTCACAATCTGCGAAATAAATCAAAGAAAGCTACTAAACAGCAACGACGACAGACCGGTTTTGTCTGTATTGCATACAAAAAGAAACAGATTTTTAACACATTAATTTTTCAGTAGACCTAGTATATGTTTGAAAAATTATATTTGTTGCTGTTACAACGCAAACTAGTTATTACTGGCGAAAAAGAAGATACCCAGAATAAATGCCTTTTAATGGATAGGAATATCCGTTTTAAATGAGACAATTTGGTACCGGGGGTAAGACTGGCGCTAATAGCTAAGGGGACAACTTATCCGATATGTCTTTTTTTGCACCTCACTGTATGAAATTAAGTTAAACCGATAGGAACACTGTAACTGTTCAAAGACAGAAAGCCATGTAAAAGATTAATAACTCTCTTATTGTGTCTGCATTTACACATGAGCAGTGAGCGTTACAACACAGAAATAGAAAAGGAAAAGGAATCCGTGCAGACCACACAGTGTACGCGAGCGAAGCAGCCGGCACTAGGCTAGTCTTCCCAAAGATCCGAAACCAGTGAAGCTAGTGAAGTTAGACACTGTGGTCTGCAATGCAGCCGACTTTCAGACTCATTTAGGACGTGTTCAAAAATGGTCCAAATGGTTCTAAGCACTATGGGACTTAACATCTGAGATCATCAATTTCCTAGAACTTAAAACTGCTTAAACCTAACTAACCTAAGGACATCACACACATCCATGCCCGAGACAGTATCCGAACCTGCGACCGTAGCGGTCGCGCGGTTCCAGACTGTAGCGCCTAGAACCGCTCGGCCACACCGGCCGGCTAGGACGTGTTCAGGTGGCTCATAGATGCAGAATTATCATGCTGATAACGATCAAACATAGTCTCCGAAGTGTTCCTCTACGGTATGCAGTATGGAAAAACGTGTTCACATCCCTCAGCATTTAACGTTTTCTTAAGCGCAAGAAGGACTTCTCTGTTGATGTCAGGCAACGTTCCCCAGACATTCGCCTAACCCAAACTCACTGTCCGGTTGCTCCGCTCCTTACACCAACTCAAGCGTCGGTTAACGCTGGCTACAACCGAGCGAAGTGGCGCAAGGGTTAGCACATTCGGATTCGGGAGGAGGACGGTTCAAAACCGCGTCCGCACATTCAGAATCGCTCTAGGCAAATGGAGGGATGGTTCCTTTGAAAAGACATAACTGATTTCCTTCCCCATCCTTCACACAATTCGAGCTTGTGCTCCTGATCTGACACCGTCAATGTCGACGGGACGTTAAACAAAATTGTCCTTCCTGACACTGACTACAGAAATGGGTAGCTTCAGAGGGCCTGAGAAATTTTGGTAACATTTTTGGAAAACAGCTATCTTGTAATCTATAAAAAATCAATGAAAAAACAGACTAGATCGCGATGGACATTTTATTAAAATGACCGCTTTCGGCCTAGGCTTAGACCATGTTCAGACAGTAACACCAGATGGTCAGGTGACACCAGTCGCTGAAACTGTCGCCGTTAAGAAGTTTCAGCGACTGAGGTCAACGCATCATCAACTCCAGCAGATGGTGCTATCTGAAGATGGCCTAAGCGTAGGGCGAAAACGGTCATTTTACACTGAAGAGCCAATGAAACTGGTACACCTGCTTAAATCTTGTAGGCCTCCCACGAGCACGCAGAAGTGCCGCAAACCGACGTGACATAGAGTCGACTAATGTCTGATGTATAGCTGGCGGGAACTGACACTATGAATCCTGCAGGGCTGGCTATAAATCCGTAAAGTACGAGGGGGTGGCGATCTCTTCTGAACTGCACGTTGCAAGATACCCCAGATATGCTCAAAAACGTTCATGTCTGGGGAATTTTGTGGCAAGCGGAAGTGCTTGAACTCAGTGTTCCTGCAGCCACTCTGTAGCAATTCAGGACATGTGGAGTGTCATGTTGTCGTGCTGGAGCTGCCCAAGTCCGTCGGAATGCACAGTGGCCATGAATGGATGCAGGTGATTAAACAGGATACTTACGCATGTGCCACCTCTCAGAGTCGTATCTAGACGTATGACGGGTCCCGTATCACTCTAACTGAACACGTCCCACTCGATTATATAGGCTCCACTAGCTTGAAAAGTCCCCTGCTGATATGCAATGTCCATGGATTCATGGGATTGTCTCCATACACGTACACGCCCATCGGTCGATACAATTAGAAATAAGACTCGTCCGACCGCTCAACATGTTTCTAGTCATCAACAGTGTCGGTGTAGACGGACCCAGACGAGGCGTAAAGCTATGTGTTGTGCAGTCATCAAGGGTACACGAGTGGGCCTTCCGAAAGCCCATATCCGTGATGTTTCGTTGAATGGTTCGTACGGTGGCAATTGTTGATGACCCAGCATAAAATCTGCAGCAGTTTGCTGAAGGGTTGCACTTTTGTCACGTTAAACGATTCTCTTCAGTTGTTTAGGCCCCAGCGATGCCGGAGATTTGATATTTCAGCGGATTCCTGATATTCACGGTGCACTCGTGAAATGGTCGTACGGGAAAATCCTGACTTCATCGCTGCCTCGGAGCTGTTGTGTCGCATCGCTCGTGCGCCGGCTATAACACAGCGTTCAAGCACACTCAACTCTTGATTACCGCCGCTGTAGTAGCAGTAACCGATCTAACAACTGCAGCGGACACATGTTGTCTTATATAGGCGTTGCTGACTGCAGCGCCGTATTCTGCCTGTTTGCATATCTCTGGATTCGAATGCACATTCCTATTCCAATTTCTTTGGCGTTTCAGTGTAATAAAATAACCATCGCGATCTAGACTGTTTTTTTCCCTAATTTTATTCAGGGGAGTGTTTTATATGTGCACCGCATTCTTTTTATATTGAAACGCGCGGTAATTGTACTAGGTGGCCTGCTGATAGCGTTTTGGAACCCACGAGCAGTAGCTCCCGCTAATTTCACGCGATTTTTTACAAGCATCCCACGCAAGGGTTGCGGTACGAGACTATCAGTACATTAGATCCGTGGTTGGTTGCTGTGGTTCTTTTTTTCTCGTTTCCACTTCACAAACACCGCAGTCGAATAGATAGAAGCTTTACAGGGGTAGACGGATTTGTTACTCAGGTGACATCTAATGACTAGCCCACGTTCTACTGGCAACACTGAACCGAGGTAAAAACTGATGTTTTGAAGAGCGGGCCGCAGCGAATAGTGTGAAGCAGGCGCCCTCCGTTTCCGGCGGTGGCGCCGCTGTGGCAATCGCAGCTTTGGTGTCTCCCTCTGGTGGGAAAGGGGAAAGGTTGCCTGTTCACGTGTATTTAAGGGGCGCTATCAACTCGCCAGTCCGTCAGTCTGGGTTAGTCTCTCGTCCACAGATTGCTAGTGTGTCTCTCGTCCGCATTTGTTAGGCAATTAGTGTCTGTCTGTCGTTCGGAGTGCTAGTATGACTCTCGTACGGATCAACCTTTAAAGCTGGCAAAATGCGGGTCTTTCCACTCCGCCAGTAAGAGAACTCAGCGAGTGGACGCCCGGTCGGGGCTTAGTTCCTGCATCTGAGTCTGCGCGTTAGGCCGCCAGTCTGCTCGAGTTTGCTCAGGCAATTGCCATTGGCGGTTGATCGATCGGTTGGTCGGTCGCGCACTGAGACACACGATGACTTGTCCGACTTGAGCGTCGGTGCATGTGAGGTAACCACGTGAGTCCAGGGGGCCGCGGTGTATAGCGAGGGGTAGTGACTTCGCGGTGGACACGAGATATACAGGAGTCAACCCATGACATCAGTCTGGCCGGTGCGAGCTGCGACGCCCTGAGACGAGATATCGGCGAGCGATCCTGCGTCCGTTGAAGCGGCTGGGAGCGGACGGTTCGAGATAGCGATTTGGGGGTGCTGCGCCAGGTCTTCTCGAGAAATCGCAGTTTATTAGAAGTGATTGGTGATATGTTGTTTGATTTACTATTGTTAAATTCTACTTGTTTTCTTGGTGAGGTCACCAGCCGTTTTGCTTCGGGGTCGTCCCACCATTCTTCTCAATTTCGCCACCCGCGGGAAGGTGGTCCGTTTTTCCCTTGTGGTGTAGGGGCGGGTTAGAGCAACCTGCGGTTCGGGTTGTTCGGTCATCTCCATGTCAATCTACCGTACGTTAGTAGCTGCCTCTGTGATGTATGAATGCAGAGTCTCGCGGCGATAACATTTTATTCAATGTTCTCGGGTTCCCATCCGCGTCAATTGGTTAAAACTACACGAGCTTTCGGCCAAGCACTCCTTGGCCATTGTCAAGTACTATGACACTTGACAATGGCCAAGGAGTGCTTGGCCGAAAGCTCGTATAGTTTTAAGCAATTGACGCGGATGGGAACCCGAGAACATTTTATTCAATGCCTCTGTGATGTTTGTCGGATTTGGTGTGTTAACGAATTTATTGCTTGGAGTGTAACGGCCTAATACCTGAAATATGTTTTGATCTTTGGAAACTTTGATATTATTGCCTGTGACCTTGAGAGGCGGTATCTGTGTACTGTAGAGCATCTTAACTATTGTTTGGCCAACCTTGTAGAATCTTATATAAGATTGCATTTCATGGGCTTTTATTTAAATGATCAGTTTAGTATGTAAAGTTGCCGCCCTTTCACCGTAAGACTTTTCGTAGAAGTTATAATCAAGTTGCACCTACGGTGGCAAGGTTAATATTTTAATTGTTAGTGTTTTGTACAATTTCCATCCCTCATACTGGGGGGTGCATAGTTTGTGTGCTTGTGTAAATTGTTAAAACTCTTAGTTTAAAGTTATCTGGTATGTCGCAGGTTTGCAGCAGTGTAGTCTTTCAGAGGCTGTTGTGAGCGGTCGTAACTACGGCCGTGTCAAAAGGGAGCGGGAAGGTTCTCTGCCCAAAAGCTCATACAGTCAAAACTTGTTTCTTTCTGCCTCTGAATAAATTGTAACTTAGATATTTAGAGGGTGCTTTATGATTTTAATTTTAAATCAGTTTCTTTTAAAAAAATGCTTTTAGGCACTATTAAAGTGAATAAAATTCCCATTTGTTAAAAGAAATTTGGTTATGATTTCATCTGTTACTCCCTGGCAGCTACTTCCATGCTTACATAGTGAGATTAAATGTGTTAATGTTCTTGATGAATCGCTAGTAAGTATAATAAATTCTTAAGAATATTCTTTGACAATAAATCACGGTTCAAACACAATACTCCCCGCCTCCATCTATACTGGTGGGGAGGAAGGGGTAAGGGGGGGGGGGGGGGGTCTGCCTCTCGTGACGTCAAGTAGTCAATGACCATTGAAACACAAGTGTTCAGTCACTTATGATCAGATAGTACATGATTTAGAGACTTACGTGTTACGTCAAATATGACTGAAGTGCTGCAACTAGCGTTAGGTGAAAGATCACTGCAACAAAAGGGAATGCTCATTTTAACGCTTTTCGATTAGTTGTACCCCTCAGCTCCTCAGGTTTTTGTCAGACAGCAACGCAACTTTAGATACTCGTCTAGTAGCACTCAGAAAGAAAATTATTACCTACAGTCTGAAAAGAGAACCTAATTTTGTCACGTCTTCACAAGAGACTCAACAAAACACAAACTTTCCAAATCACTAATCTACACTCACCTATCAGAGTAATCTGGGAAAATCCACGTTTATAAATTCATATCCCATTTTAAATGGAGATCTCGTTTGCCTTTATGATGTTTTATGGTTTGCTTGAGTCCAGATGCTGAGTGGCCCGTACTGGTTTCTCAGATATACTTCTTATCAAACAGTTAAACTGTACAGATGTCCGACGAATAGATGAGGAATTCATACAAGTCAGTGATAGAAAATACTTTTCGTGACTTCTTTCTGTACAGTGATATTTCTTCTTCTTTTCCTCTTCTCTAGCGAAATTCATGTTTTTATTTTTATTTTTAGTTTCTTTACAAGCAGTAACATAACATCTATGCGTCTAATGATGCTACATAACGCTTCGTCTCTGACGAATAATCTATATTTCATTTCATATTTACGAGTATCGTTACTAATAAAAAGAACAAAGTATTAAGATTTTTATGTACGACAGCTGTATCTCCGTTCATTCCAAGTGAATTTTTCAGCTGCACAATAAAAATGGCAGTTTATCTGCAATACTGGATCCTTGGTGAAATATCCCTTTTGCCTTTGTCACCGCGAGATAGTGACATAAACTGTCATATATATTGCACTACCTCTTTCAACTTTTAAATACCGCATGTTTCGTTCATACTACACGGGGAAATGCAAAAGAATTATCTTGTTTAGTTGCCAACTGATGCGAACGCAAATGACAGGACGCAAAACTATGACGTATTACTGCCTTACAGAAGTCTACTTATGAATGGATTTCCATTTAGTATCTCCAACGTTTTACGAAGTGTTTAGTGTATGGGGTAGACTTATGCTTTTCTTCTTATGGATAAATACAAACTATCAACTAAATAGGTCATCCATCCAATTATTGACTGGAAATATATTATACAATAGAATGTAAGTCCAAGTTTCCTTTAGGAAAGATAAAAGCAACAGAAATGAAAGCAATTCTAGAGAAAAAGAGGACTCATACAGAATATATTTAGACGTAGAAACAGCTTCAGTAAGTTATATTTGGAATCCTTATAGAATCGACATGGACTATGCTGAAAGGTAAGTTGTATTATGTAAAAGAAACAGGAGATAATAAAAAATGGAAGATCAAGATAAAAAAGAGATATGTGCTTCCATCTCTATTGTACAACCTGCATTTCGAAGGAACGAGCTAACAATTAAAACACAGGATCATAAGTTGGATTAATTTTGAAGGTTTCATCAATTAATTTCATTGATCATATTTCTATTCATGAAAGTGAAGAGGAATTACAAGCTCAGGTTGAGATGTACAGCCTGTTGATCGAGGAATAATCTTTAATGGTAACCCAAAGAAATGCGAAATACTGAGAAGTAGCAGAAAAAATGTTAACAACAAACTTAGCATTTAAATTGACGATCATTGGTCGAAAAGGACCTGTGGTTCTGGTCGTCAAGGCTGGTAAGTCTGGTACAAGTAGTTCAAAGGCACGATCGGAAGAAATGTGGGTAGATGTTAAATAATTTTAAGTAAGAGTCGTCTGTACACGAAACTTTGATACTAGGTTGTCTTTTCTGTTATTGTAAATATCTCACTGTTTACGGTTACGTAGTACACTGGGATTTTTCTTGTTGAAGACAGCAAAGTAATTATCGAAAATAGTGGAGAGCATTCAGGTTAATAGGTTGGTAACTGTTCTTAGTAAACTGCATTTTACCAATTGCATATCCTTTGGTTAAGTATGTGTACATGATCGGGTGAGAAGCTGATCAACTTTTTAGGAAAACTGATCTAGTTGCTTTAGAGACCTTTGTAAATCTTATCAAGGAACAAGAGTGGCAAGATGTTTATAGTGCTGACACAGTAGAAGATAAATATAATGCTTTCCTCAAGACTTTTCTCGTGCTCTTTGAAAGTTACTTTCCGTTAGAACGTTCAAAACAGGGTACTAGCACAAACAGGCAGCCTGGGTGGCTGACTAGAGGGATAAGACTACCCCGTAGAACAAAGTGGCAATTATATCAAAACGTCAGACACAGTCAAAATCTAAATGCAGCACCCCATTACAAACAGTATTGTAAGGTGCTTAAAAAGTTATTAGGAAAGCAAAAAGTATGTGGTATGCAGATAGAATAGCTAAGTCTCAGGATAAAATTAAAACCATATGGTCAGTCGTAAAGGAAGTGGCTGGTCTGCAGAGACAGGTCGAGGATATATAATCAGTGCGTAGTGGGAATGTCCATGTTACTGACAAGTCGCATATATGTACAGTATTTAATAATCACTTTCTGAATATAGCAGGTGAACTAAATAGAAACCTAGTCCCAACAGGGAATCATATAGCGCTCATAGAAAAAAGTGTTCCGAGACTGTTACCTGAAATGCTCCTCCATGATACTGACAAGAAGGAGATTGAGTTAATAATTAAATCACTAAAGACCAAGAACTCTCATGGATATGATGAGGCATGTAGCAGAATACTGAAGTATTGTTCTATGTATGTTAGCCCACTACTTAGCCATATCTGTAACTTTTTCTTTAGGAGTGGTCGGTTTCCTGACCAACTAAAGTACTCGGTAGTGAAGCCACTTAATAAAAAGGGAGACAGGGATAATGTTGACAATTATAGACCTATTTCTATGCCATCGCTGTTTACTAAAGTTATCGAGAAGGTTGTATATACAAGGATACTGGAGCATTTAAATTCACACAATTTACTGTCAAATGTACAGTTTGGTTTTAGATTTGGTTTAACAACTGAAAATGCTATATTCTCTTTTATCTGTTAGGTTTTGGACGGATTAAATAAAAGGTTGCGAACGCTAGGTGTTTTCTTTGATTTAACGAAGGCTTTTGACTGTGTTGAACACAAAATATTACTGCAGAAGTTGGACCATTATGGAGTAAGGGGAGTAACCCACAATTGGTTCGCCTCTTACTTTAAGAACAGAGAGCAGAAGGTAATACTCCGTAATATTGAGAATGGTAGTGATGTTCAGTCCCAATGAGGCACTTTTAAGTGGGGTGTTCCCCAAGGGTCGCTGTTGGGGCCGCTGCTGTTTCGTATTTATATAAATGATATGCCTTCTAGTATTGCAGGTGATTCAAAAATATTTCTGTTTGCTGATGACACCAGCTTGGTAGTGAAGGATCTTGTGTGTAATATTGGAACATTGTCAAATAATGTAATTCATGAAATAAGTTCATGGCTTGTAGAAAATAATTTGATGCTAAATCACAGTAAGACACAGTTTTCACAGTTTCTAACTCACAATTCAACAAGAACCGATATTTTGATCAGACAGAATGGGCATATTATAAGAGAGACGGAACAGTTCAAGTTCCTAGGCGTTCGGATAGATAGTAAGCTGTTGTGGAAAGCCCATGGTCAGGATCTTGTTCAGAAATTAATGCTGCTTTATTTATCATTAGAACAGTATCTGAAATAAGTGACAGTTCAACACGAAAAGAAGTCTACTTCGCATATTTTCATACGCTTATGTCGTATGGTATTATTTTTTGGGGTAATTCTTCTGATTCAAAAAAGTGTATTTTTGGCTCAAAATCGGGCTGTTCGAGCTATATGTGTGGTGTAAGTTGGAGAACCTTTTGTCGACCCCTATTCAATAGTCTTGGAATTCTGACATTGCCCTCAAAGTATATATTTTCTTTAATGTCGTTTGTTGTTAGCAATATTTGCTTATTCCCAAGTGTTAGCAGCTTTCACTCAGTTAATACTAGGCAGAAATCAAATCTGCAAGTGGAATGCACTTCCTTGACTCTTGTGCAGAGAGAAGTGTACTATTCTGCTGCATCCAGTTTCAATAAGATACCACAAGAACTCAAAAATCTTAGCTGTAGTCCAAACGCTTTTAAGTCTAAACTGAAGAGTTTCCTCATGGCTCATTTCTTCTATTCTGTCGAGGAGCTCCCGGAAGAGCTGAAAAATAAAGCAAATTCCAGTGTTACATTGTTGATTTTCTTTATTAAACTTACGAATTACCGCCTGAATACGTTTCTTGTATTTCATTTTATCTGTTTCTACTATCGTGTTATAATTTCATGTATTGACTCGTTCCATGACCATGGAGACTTCTCCTTAATGTGGTCCCACGGAAGAATAAATAAATAAAATAAATCATTTTCTGTGTGAGGTTTTGTTAAATTGTTGTTATCAAGTGCTCTTATACGTGCTTTTGGCAGACTGATTTAACTAATGGAAATTTTATGAGAAGTGGCCTCTGGAATTGTTAGCTTATAAATTATTATAAAAGAACTGTCTTCATGCCCGACCGGTTAGCCGTGCGGTCCAACGCGCTGCTTTCCGGGTGGGAAGCCGGTATCCGACACGAATCCGCCCAGCCAGTCTGTGGATGGTATTTAAGGCGGTTTTCCATTTGCCTCATCAAATGCGGACTGGTTCCCCTTATTCTGCCTCAGTTCTACCTATGTCGGCGATTGCTGTGCAAACACTATCTCCACATACGCATACACCACCATTAGTCACACCGCAAACATTGGGGTTACACTCGTCTGGTGTGAGACGTTCGTGACGGGGGCGGAGGGCATCCACAGGGGACCGAACCGCACAATAACCCTGGGTTCGGTGTGGGGTGGCGAAGGAGTGAAATGTTCAAACGTATGTGAAACCTTATGGGACTTAATTGCTAAGGTCATCAGTCCCAGACTTACAGACTACTTAACCTAAATTACCTAAGGACAAACACACACACCCATGGTCAAGGGAGGAGTCGAACCTCCACCGGGACCAGCCGCACAGTCCATGACTGTAGCGCCTTAGACCGCTCGGCCGAAGGAGAGAGTGGACTGCTGTAGCCTGTTGTGGAGTTGTGAACCACTGAGGGCTATGGTGGGGACAAAGCCTCTCCGTTGTTTAGAACCAACCCCAGTTCCATACAATACAATACAATACTGTCTTCATTAAAGTAGCCAACGTGTGACAACTTTGGGCGAAAACTGATAGTTATCTGAATCAATTTTTAATAGTTAAATGCAGCTAAGTTTTTGATATTCAATGGTCAAAGCATATGCAAGTTGGAGAGAGCAATTCTAGACCCAGCTTCTCCTGTGACGGTACTCTGGCCTACTTCTTTGCTGTCTGTCGCCATGATAGGTGAAATGTATCGTCCCCACTTTGCAGAAAGCAAAGCTCTCAACACCCTTGTTTATTTCCACACACTTGTGCAGTCCACCGAGAGACAAGAGAAATATCTACAAAATTTTAATTCTCAAAATGCTTTTATATAATGGGGATCTCCACACCATCACATCTGCATCGCCCATTGTGGCTTCAGCCACTGTATCGCTAGAGGTGAATTTTATTTTTCTTGCTGAGTCGCAGCCTTGCCCTGTTAATGCCAAGCAGCCACTTACCGTCAGCCCTGGCCGTATTTACATTAAAGGGAATAATATGTTGTTCTGGGCTTATACTTTCTGCGCTGATGCTCGCCATTCTCTTGTTAAATGAGATTTCTCGATGCCATTAACCACCTGCTTGGTTCGTCTCCAAAATTGTTTTGTTTGTTTTCAGTCCATGAGATTATGTGCAATTGCCCTTTGTTTATATAATGTAATTATTATTTACTGAGGGTCTCATAGTATATTGTACTGTTGTTATGGATGAAGCTCATGTATAGTTTGTAAAATCTGGATGCCTCACGTACTTAAAATTCATTGTTTGCATTTCTGAACTAATGACTATTAACATATGTGAGTATAATCTGTATTTTCATAAAAGAGAAAGGTTGGTCCTCAGTCTTCAAGAATATACCACCAGGTCTAGGTTTGTTCTTAGTTTTATGTATGTAATTGATTTCCTCATTTAGACTATTTCTAGTTAATATCTTTTGTTACCAGATTTTTCAAAAGCATTGTTTGCGTAACTATGTTATTTTAATCATTTTAACAAATAATTAAGCCTAACCCTTGTAGTAGAAGAAACTGTTTGAAAGAAGGCGTTTTTCAATGTATTCAGTTAATTTAATGACTTATATTTTAACTGAAATTTCTGTAACTTTAACACTGACCAATGTATAATTTCAGTACCTATTATCGTGATGATATATAAAGGCCCAATTTTTGGGCTCGAATCAGTCAGTCCACTGCCGATGTTCAGACGAGAAAGTCGTGCTGGTTAGGTCAAAAACAATGCATCAACTTAACTGTGAAATAAGTGTAAGGCAAATAGGCCATGTATTAAAGCAATGACGTGCCTTGTCAAAATGTACCGCAATGTTTCGCAAGAGCTGTAAGGTTAGGTTATTACTGCTTGTAGATATTTAACACTAAACTATTGTAGCAGTATGTTGGTGTTTGCTTGCAACCTGTTGATGAGGCATATCAAACCTAACCAATAGTGTACTAGCCACATTAACTGTGTATATAGGGGAGTTGTGAACAGTGAAAGTAAAGAACTGTGAAAGACAACTGTGCACCTGTCGGCTACAGCATTTACAGTAAGTAGTCAGTACTGAAATTCCACCCCCTCGTTTTCAGACAGTATCTTAGCGCAGTATGTCGACACTGAGGACCATCAACGAAGAAATAAGAATATTCCTGTCAAAGACGCAAAACAGTGAAGAGATACGACTAAAATATTCACTGGTGGTGCACATAAATATCTGTGTTTATTGGGACAAGTGCCTAAAGTATTTGCCCGTCTGTAGTTTCGTCCGAAGAGTGAGGTGCCAGATTACAGCTGGTACCTCACAACGGCACCGCCGCTTAAGGACAGTCTCTGCCAGACGCAGTAACGGACGAGAGGCGTATGCGCAGACACACCTTCAGTTGTTTTCACCGCTGCCGGAATACTGCTTACGTCAGAGCGCATCGCTGCTCGGCCCACTCTGTACGCGTAATCAACGCCTAGGGTGATAGCTTTTTGCTAACTCAGATCCGACAGTGACATAACAGAACTGTTGCTCGGAACTGTGTATCACAGTTTATAGTCGATTGAATATTGAGGTGCGACAAAAACACTATACTTTATCGGTTGAAACAGGCACAGTGTTCAGCGACAGTAACAGAGACTTAGTGACGTGGATTTTTCTGAGTTAACTATTTTAGACTGGCCAAATTTTAATGAACCAGTCTAATATTTTGTATTTGTGTATCCGTTCGAGCTCCACCAGAAGTCATTCTAGGTTGCTACGACACACTGCACCTTGCTACCCCTCCTTAGTAGTGCTGAACAACTCCCCATGTCTGTGACAACTCACTCAAACGTGCCACCTCCTACCTCCCTGTCCCCCTGTCCAACACACTCATATACCCAGACATACAAGTGTTTCTAAAAAAAAAATGGTTCAAATGGCTCTGAGCACTATGGGACTTAACATCTATGGTCATCAGTCCCCTAGAACTTAGAACTACTTAAACCTAACTAACCTAAGGACAGCACACAACACCCAGTCATCACGAGGCAGAGAAAATACAAGTGTTTCTATAAGAGGGTGCAAAAATGTAAAGGGTCACAGAGAACACTCCAGTAAACAATTTCAGGTAGGGAACCTGGGGTAGGAGAAGCCAGCTTAAACAGATATGGAAGTATACTTGTCTAGCGCTTTGTCTGTCATAAGTGTTTTCCAAATTAGTTACAACCAACAACCACAGGTTTACACGGTACTGTGCTGTTTATGTACACGCACTTTTAATATTTCCTCAAAAGAAACGAGGAGGACGAACCTGATCACTAGGAAGACACGATGCAGGTTTTGTTTACTTTTCTTGTCCATAAGCTGTCTCTGTAGCACCGTATCTACGTTATCCCATGACAGAACGAGCTATGAATCAATGAGAGACCAATTCATTACTCAGTGCTACTCAGAGATGTACACTAAAACACGAAGGGGCAGTAACGGTACAGTATTTCCTGGTCGCTGGATTTGAAGTCGTATTCCATGGCCTGCAAGGTCATTTGATCTGAATCATCTTGATTATTTCCTATGGGGATATCTAAAGTCACTTGCGTATGACACACCAGTGGATACAGAGTTGTCGTTAGAATTTTAGCTGGCTGTGATGCCATTCGAAATACACCAAGGATATTTGTAAACCGGACGGCGTGTGGCCGAGAGGTTCCAGGCGCTACAGTTTGGAACCGCGATACCGCAACGATTGCAGGTTCAAATCCAGCCTCGGGCATGGATGTGTGTGATGTCTTTAGGTTAGTTAGGTTTAAGTAGTTCTAAGTTCTAGGGGACTGATGACCTCAGAAGTTAAGTCCCATAGCGCTCAGAGCCATTTGAACCATTTTGAACCTCACAGAGAAAAAAAAAATCACAACACATTACAGTTCGTGACTTTTGTTAGATTTACTCATCTTCCAGCACAATTATGGTCTTGCAGATGACAGGCTACTTAGTAACCCGCCAGGATAGCCGAGAGCGCTAACACGCTGCTTCCTGCACTCTGGTAGGCGCCCTGGCCCCGGATCGAATCCGCCCGGCGGATTAACGATGGCAGCCGGTGTGCCGGCCAGCCTCGATGTGATTTTTAGGCGGTTTTCCACATCCTCGTAGGTGAATAGCGCGCTGATCCCCACAACCCGCCACAGCTACAAGACTCGCAGACATTTGAGACACATTCACACTATTTTAGGATTTACACTAGACACAGACAGCTGGGGTCCGCTAATTCCGTCCCAGGGGGTATGGGCTGGCGGCAGGAAGGGCATCCGGCCACCCCTTAAACTTAACCACGCCAAATCCGTACATAAGCCTGCCCACCCTGCGCATAATGCGGGATAAAGGCTGTAGCAATAAAGATGACAGACTACTTAGTACACACCTATGAATGTGTTAGGGACAACGAAAAATAATTGGCTTCATTTTCGACAGCCACTGTAATTTTCAAATATTTGACAATATTTTATGAATTTTGAGAGTGCTGGAAAATGTTTCGATGCAGAAATAGAAAAATGCATTCTTTGCAAAAACAGGCTGACTCGTTCTCATAATAAATCCATTATATACTGATGTACTCGTAGTATCTGAAAATTGAGATTTTGCCTTGAGAATACAGAAGAGTAAGAGAAAAATCGAAATATGTATTTCTATTGGAGCACTAGCAACAAAGACCAGCTCAGAAACATTAACGCTTAATCAGCCCAAAGGAGAAACATTTAAATAGTGCTGGGATTAACCAATTTATCAGCAGAATTTACTGACAATCCTATTTTGACTGATTCTTGAAGGATATGCTATTCTAATTCAAGTGTACATTTTATAGCAGCTGGCTGTTCATTGTCGAGTGTGAAGTGAAGCACACTTCGTGAACAACGTGTATGGTTTTCTTTGCGCAAGAGCTTTGGACCGGAAAACGTTTGGCAAAACCACCAGCAATATCTGCGATGGATAATTTGGTTGTAAAGTACCGCGGAACGGGCCCTGCAGCAACTAAAAAGCGTTGCTACCTGTAGAGTGTTTCGAACACAAGGAGAGCCTGCAAGAAAATCCGGTAAAAAGTCCATTCTTTTATCGAAGCTGGAATTAAAGGGATCGTCGTGTCGAATCATTATCAAGAAGGACCTGCATTGTATCCTCATAAATTTACCACTGTGTTTGCATTAAACTTTCGCGTGTTTTCTTCGTGGGTTCTCAATGGAATGAAGGATGAGTTGTTCGGTGAGTTGAGGACAGTCAGCAGAGGCAGTGCAATATCCTGGACTCCTCGACTGCCTGATCTCTCCCCAAGTAATGTTTATCTGCGAGGCAAACTGAAAGGTCGTGTATACTCAAATAATCCCCACACACTGGAAGATCTACAGCAGAACATTGAAAACAGCTACTACTACTATCGTTCAGGTAGACCAACGAAGTGCGTCTCTCAGTTTTAAGAACCCCGCACAGCGTTTAATCAGTCTCAACAGCGATCATTGCTAAGATTTTCTGTGACTTCCATTACCAAGGGTAAGTCTTATTGTAAATTTTTTCCAGACGAGTATCATTTTGCCCAAATCGTACAATTTCTCTTTCGCTTTGAATGAATGACCTGCCGATTTAGATGAATATGGTTCTTATGCTTGGTGGAACAACTACAACATATACTTGATGGTTCATTACGTTTCCATAAATATGCCTGACTGACGGACGATGAAGTAAACAACAAACTTCGCTCAAGTGGAAATTAACATTCAAATTTCCTGTCTGCTCCAAAACGAAACAGAGCGAGGTGGCGCAGTGGTTAGCACAATGGAATCGTATTCGTGAGGACGATGGTTCAGACCCGCTTCCGGCCATCCTTATTTAGGTTTTCCGTGATATCCCTAAATCGCTTCAGGAAAATGCCTGAATGGTTCCTCTGAAAGTCGGCCGAATTCCTTCCCCATCCTTCCCATATCCGATGGGACCAATGACGTCACTGTTTGGTACCCTCCCCCAAATCAACCAACGAACCAATCCTAAACGAAGAGTTGCCGCCTAGGTGCCCATCACCCGTCGACATGGAAGCAGGGATGGGAAAAACCGACCGGATAAAATCGATTCTAGTCTTTTTAATAACAGGCATTTTTCGGTATTTGTTTGGTCTCGGCTGTAATAGGCAATCGCCGGCCGGAGTGGCCGAGTGGCTCTAGGCGCTTCAGTCTTTATCCGCGAGACCACTACGGTCGCAGGTTCGAATCCTGCCTCGGGCGTGGGTGTATGTGATGTCCTTAGGTCAGTTAGGTTTAAGTAGTTCTTAGGGCACTGATGACTTGAGCAGTTAAGTCCCATAGTTCTGAGAGCAATTTAATAGGCAATCTTTTTATAATTTTTTACTAATAACCGGGTAAAGAGATCAGTTAGCCACGATAGCAGCGGTAAAATTTTCGGTTTTTATACAAACCTTTTTCGAAAAACTAGTGATTTTTATTTGCAAAATTTCCTTTAGTTAGAAATATTCCGTTATTATAGGAAACACGAAAAGCGACCAGTGCTACTTTAGTAAGAGTGCTTACAGTAATGAGCAACAAACATTTGGCTTAACAATTTGTACAGAATTTCTGAGCGAAAGACATACCGGTTACCATATGGCGTGGCTTACTGGATGGTACGCGTGTTTATAAAGTGGACGAAACTTGCCTTCTCGCTCAGTATGGTAAGTTCTCGTTGTTGTAGTTGAATATTAGTGGTATTACATATGCCAGCATCCCTAGTATGGAAATATTTTACGGAGTGCTGTGTCAGTGAAGTACAATATCCATATACTTTAGAAGGTTAACAACGAGAGGAGCCACAACAACCTTGTGACGTCATAGGATAAGAAGAAAATTTAAAACTTAACAATTCATTCAAAGCTTACAATAAAAACAGGAAGAAGCTGATCTATTGCTTACGTCTACTTAACTTTCCTTTAGCTGCTTTTAGCCCTTGAAAACGGACAAGTTAACGCGAACAATAGAGTTGTTCTACCTCAGTTTTCAGGCTTTAGCACTCTCTATTCGAAAAGGCCAAACAGTAGTAACGTTTACAACATGATTTATGAGCTGAATTTCAAAAAATTATAATCAGTAGGTGAATACTGGTGTTATCTTTTCATTTTAGTATTCAGTTATCACTTCTCGAGAATAGCAGCAAGCTTTGGACGGACTAAGTATTCTTTTATTTGGCTATTTAATTTTTGTTCTGCGTATCTTGAAACTGATGGAGTCGAAATTTTTTTGTCTTTCATCGAGTTCTACGTTTATTAAAGGAAATAATAGGAATAAAAAACCGAAATTCGGTTATTCCAGGAACTGGTTATTTTGATGGGTTTTAACACTCGGGTTTAAATGGCGTTGGAAATAACAGATATAATCGAAAACCGGTTGTGTGAGTGATAACCACCATCCGCAGATGGAAGTAAGAAGCTTTAAAGGCTAGTGTACGGCAGTGGGGATCATGCTGACGTAAGCAATTGAAACAAAACAGCGACAACAATTAGTTTTATAATACCAGGGTAACATATGCATATTGTTCCAGTGTGTATATGTTACTGGAAGCACGCAATTTTAACATGATTTCAATTCAGATGAAACGTTTGATAATTTGTCGGCTGTGTAAATTATTCGTAACCCATTTACGCTATGGAAAACTCGTCCACAATCATTTTGTTGGCGACCATAGATGTATAATTTACCCTTGCAACTAGCAGAAATACTTTTGATACGAGATGGTTTCCCATCAAGAGACAACGATAATATGCTTACGTACTGCGCGAACTACAGATTCTGTCAGTATCGAAAACCATTACATTCCATTTCCTAGTTGTAGTTGGCAGTATCCACTTTGCAGTGAAAATAGCATCTCTACAACTTAGATTCAGTCAGACCTGGGTATACTGGAGAGAGTTAATGTGTTAGTCGTTCGTGTAGCGCCAGTCTTCGGAGTTAATCACGAGGAACAATACACAGCCATTTGTGCGATTCCGTTTGGGGTCGGAAACAATTCAATATCAATTATCCGCCGGCGCAAATTTCGTAAATGGCATTCGATTACCGCTAAGCATGCCATAACTCTGAACATTTCTGCGGTCTACAGAGCGGAAGCGAGTATTAGGTAATTTACAAAACGTAACTTCTCAGTGTCGTCACCGACCACACACAAAACTTCCATTAGTCAATACGGAGCAATTCGTCGTAGTCAGCACGTTAATGGGTTCCCTGTCGAAACTGAAACACGAATCACATTTAGTTGTTTTAGTATACAGTTCGTTATGTGACGAAAATGGTCAGTTCACCGTGTACAACTTGACAAGTTTTTAAGTACCTAGTATAAGTGCCTGGTATTAGCGCTTCCTCAGGACGAGAGAGAATCTGGTTTGTCCACAGCAGAAAAATTTAACTACACCCAGGGCACGCAACTTAAGTTAAAAATGGCTCTGAGCACTATGGGACTTAACATCTGATGTCATCAGTCCCCTAGAATTTAGAACTGACGGCTGAGGACCTTACTGGCAATAAATTAAGAATTGTTTCACTGCTGAAGCCCTTACTGGCAATAAATTAAAAACTGTTTCACGGCTGAAAGCCTAAGTGCCAAAAACGGCAATCATTAAGAAGAAATTAACAATCATACTGACAAACAGCAATGCAATACCAAAAGTCAATTTAAAAGACAGGCAACTGATCACCAGACAGGTGAGACAAAATGATAGTAAACTTGCTAGCACAACCGCTTAACTTGCTGTAACGCCAAGAATGGCAATTATATTAAAAAATTTAGAACATACAATAAAATAGCAAATATGATAACAAGGTTAATTCAAAAGAACAAGCAACTGATCCCAAAACAGGTGAGACAAATGATGGTAACTTGATAATACGGTAATAAAATAATAACACAATAGTAAAACACAAGGGCCAGTCACAGACGGTGCTCCAGGTATCGACCTCTGAGTAGATCAGGCCAAAAACAATTTCGCGAGCAATGAGAAAGGCAGCCAAGTGTTGCATTCACATCACAAGATGGTAACTCAAAAGACTAATGGCAGTCTAACAAATGACATGATAATCTGCTGAAGCTACCTAGCGTCCGATAACCAATGCAACGATGGAACAACACGCCAAGGCCGGAACCAGCGGTCAGCACTACGTGCTCAGAATGCTGTCCTTAGAGCGTCCGAAAGGAGAAAGGAACCACTACTACCAGAGCAGAGGAAACACCAACCGACCTTCAAGTCAAGGAAACTGTCAAAACTACACGCCCTACCGGACAGCAGCGGCAAGGCGAGGAAACGTACACTGTTGTTACATACACTAACATCCAGGGCAGGTAACTGGGGCATCAGCGGCTACTAGGCAGGAAAAATACCGCTGATTGAACTCAACAAACAGTAACACATAAAACGCAGCAATTAGCAACAAGAAGTCGAGGAAAGCTAATTAGATCCGCCTTCCCCAAGCATCCACTCGCTGCTCTTCGTCTCAACGACACTGCGAGCAGCAACACGAACTCAAGTCACTGGAGAATAGCGAGATCTCATAATGGTAGAAGTTTCACTACTCGGATTAAAATCCATTCAACTTAAGGCTTGTTGAGTCCGGTTGACGACTAGGTCGTGTATCCTCGCGACACAGCCCTGAAGAAGATACTCATAATACACAACTGTTTGAAAAAGTGAAAAACCATCATCGAGAGATTTGATCACAGTGAAATTTATTCCACCGATTAGGGTTCAAAAATGGTTCAAATGGCTCTGAGCACTGTGGGACTTAACTTCTGAGGTCATCAGTCCCCTCGAACTTAGAACTACTTAAACCTAACTAACCAAAGGACATCACACACATCCATGACCGAGGCAGCATTGGAACCTGCGACCGTAGCGGTCCCGTTGTTCCAGACTGTAGCGGCTAGAACCGCTGGGCCACACCGGCCGGCCACCGATTAGGGACGTGACACTACACAAATGATTTGATTTACGGAACTCTACATCCTCTGTGACTCTGAAAATTCAGTACGGAGTAGCGTCACGACTTTCTGCAGTCAGAACCACAGGACATGGTGGCATGGAATCATTGAGCGCCTGAATATGCTGCTGGGGAATACCCTGCAACGCGTTTTGTAGGCGCATCCACGAAGCATCAACTGCTGCTGCAGGACACCTCAACGAACAAGTTGCTCAAATGTTCAAATGTGTGTGGGACTTAACTGATAAGGCCATCAGACCCTAAACTTACACACTACTTAACCTGAATTATCCTAAGGACAAACTCACACAGACACCCATGCCCGAGGGAGGACTCGAACCTCCGCCGGAACCAGCCGCACAGTCCATGACTGCAGCGCTCGAGACCGCTCGGCTAATCCCGCGCGGCGAATAAGTTGCTGACGACAGTATCCCACACATGTCCGATGGACGACTCGTCAGGAGAATGGACAGACTGGGGAAGCATTGATACCCGCCATCCTTCGCATGAAGCTGGGCGTTGTCCTACTCAAATTCGGCATTTGTAACGGTGTGCAGGAGGGCAGTGCCTCGGGTTATAGAATTTCCCTGATGGAGTGGTATGTGTACAGATTTCCCTCAAGACATAGGAGGAGTGACTGCGTGTTACACTCACAAGGGGAGGCCGCCAATTGTGAAATTCAGATTCGATTCATACTGCGCATAATAAAAGCTCATGGCCAGAGGTGTAATGTGGCAAGGCACCAAGATGCACTTCTCAGCCGTTGTCGAGAAAATCGACAGTTAAAAGAAACCGTTGCGGTGAAACACTCTCTACTATCAAAGGTTTACTATAGCGTCGTGGCGCAGCGGTAAGCGCTCGGGTTAGTAATCCGAAGGTCGCAGGATCGAATCTCTCACCATGCAAATATATATTTTTTTTAGTATTTGTTTTTTGTGATATATATATATATATATATATATATATATAATTTCCCGGCAATCAGTTGCAACAATTATGCATACAATAAGTTGTTGAAAGTCGTTTGTCGTGGAAAAACTGGCGACTTCGAACATCATTATGTTTTCGGCAAACAAAGTTGTATTTCACAATTGTTATTAATTGTCTTCATAATGTTAACCACGTATAGTTAACGGAAGACGTAGAAACGATATTCCGAAACGAATACGTATAGCGTAAGTCAAACGTTCGAATTAGAACAGAGACCCCACGAACACAAATTCGCTGTGGCAGGTATGAAATATAAACTCCGTTACTCGCTCGTTACACTTGAAGGACAGACGTTGAATGTGCCGAAACGAGCCGCCGCATAACAGCGTAGTTGCCTGCCAACTTTGAAAGAAGGTAGATGCGGTCCCTAGCGCAACTTATAACATCGTCAAAAATCAGTGCGGACGGGAGAGCTTTGGTACACCCTGTTAAAAAAACGGAAAAATGGAGGCGGTACACTTGGAGAGCGATCCGCCTTCACCAACATGCATAAGCAATTCATTAATAGTGTATATATATATATATATATATATATATATATATATATATTTGAATTACAAAAAACTAATAATAAAAAAAATTGCATAGCGCGAGATTCGATCCGGCAACCTTCGGATTACAAACCCGAGCGCTTACCGCTGCGCCACGACGCTATGGTAAACCTATAATCGTAGAGAGTATTTCACCGCAACGGTTTCTTTTAACTGTCGATTTTCTCGACAACGGCTGAGAAGTGGATCTTGGTGCTTTGCCACATTACATCTCTGGCCATGAGCTTTTATTGTGCGCAGTATGAATCGAATCTGAATTTCACAATTGGCGGCCTCCCCTTGTCAGTGACGCCTCAAACCATCGCAATTGGCGTTGGTCCGCTGTTCCTCTCAAGAATACAGTGTGCCCGATTGCGTTCACTACTGCGGCGTCGAACATATATGCGGCCATCACTGTGAGGCGTAGCGCCTTCGCATTGCTCCTATTACTTGTTAGAATGATATCGTTATAGGCTTGAGTCATCGATAGATGTCACCAGCTGACATGGACATGAGTTACAGAGCTGCACGTAGTCGTACTAGTAGGCGGCAGAGGTCGGCAGTTGACGGACAGTGGTAGCAGTCGTAGTCAAAACAATGTTGTAAAGTTATGTATGATTAATATTTAATGTATTTGCCTAATTATAAATGTATTATATGTGTAGTAATTAGCAGTGTGAATGTTGTATGAGTGAAGAAGAACAGAAGTAAATGAAAATTCTTTTGTTTATTCACGAAGTACCAGTTAAACCATACAGGGGATTTACTATAATTAAATTAGCAGTCAGTTTATGGTACTAATAAATTGTGAGTAGAACACAAATTAATCGGTAAATTCAGAAGGATTAATTTTATATTTTATACTTTTCTAAGTTTATTTATTTAGCAATTGCCGTAGAAAGAAATGTTTTACTATGATTGGTCATTGAAGTAAAGCGCGGGTTAGCGGGGAATAATACTGCAACCAGATTTGCTATTTGTGATATCAGCCAATCAGAAAAATGCAGGCTCGCGCCAATCTATGCGGGGAACAAGGCCTCTGGTGTGATCTAGGGGGGGGGGGGGGGGGGGTCGGGGCTGAGGGTTCGAACTGGTAACATCTCATTGAAAGCAGCTCCGACGAAAGAACTGTAAAATCGCGGAAAAATGCTAATTACGAGTTTGCGAAGTAGTACAAAGTGTATATATGTGAACGGTATAGTGGAAGTCGTGTGGAATTTCGGACGGAATATCAAAATTATTGCTTTTGACTGTTAGTTAAAACCGCGTGGCATCTTGTGCGATCTGAGACTGGAACAGGTGTTACGAGTAGAGCAGAGTGCACAACGCATTTTCACAACTAAACGATCCGGTGAACTCTATTAACTTCAGTAACGGGTGTAAATACCACAAACTGGCTATGTGTGTGATTGTGGTGTGCGCGTGAACTTTACATTGTGTTGCCACTTAGTACGGACTTGGCAGTATTAACTGTGATCTTTGTCGTAAAGTACACCTGAAAATTTACATTGCAAAGTTAAAACTTTTATTTCAGTAGCTAGCCACATCCCGTTTACCGGAAAATTCTATGTATGTTGCGACCTGCAATAGACAGTAGTGGTTTAGCATTTTCTACTACAGCTTTTAGCTTAGCTAGACAAATGAACATTGCAGGACACTGGCAGGGCGGTAAAAAAGTAGCGTGCCGCGCCGCAACTGTAGGACAGGTTGTAGCGGGATTTGTTCAAAAACACTACACTTTGCCACTCAGCACGCCAGTACTGGAGTTTAAGTGCCCACTGCAGTCTGTGGCGATTTTGCGTCCTGTTCAGTGGAAGCTGAGGCAATGGCATGCATGCCACCAGTCGAGCCTACAGAAGACGGCATTGAACCGTCGACACAGACATGTTCCAACGTCACACAGACATGTTACAAGGTCGCGCCAACACTGTGGACAAAGTTGTTCTGTCTGCAACTGCCAAGAGGGCAAGATGGCGGCCATCTCGTGCTGTGGTCACACTGTGTCGTCCAGTACTCTGTCAGTGCTCGTACGGCCATCTTCTCTCCGTTGGTTCCACATACGCCTCACCGTTGAAGCAGCTTGTTGTGTACAAGCCGTAACGTCACGGAACGATGCACCTGTATCCCAGAGACCAATCATTCGGCCCCGTTAGAACGCACTCCCATGCCGATATTACACCCTGTGATGTCGCCGAGGTATAGTAGCACTTGGTTACACGTTTACACTTCGTATGACGGCTTCACACCGACAACGTGCGCTGTTGGGCCTACGTGGACGGCATTTCTATGATATTTAAATCACTTATTATTGTCCCGCTGGTCTATACGTCTTCTTATCATGGAATGTTGCAGACCACTCCTTGTGGGTGTTTCAGTTTTTACAAGCATGTAGTATCGACGCCATTGAAGTTTAAATAAATGCACTTCCGGCAACTGATAGGCTGTTTACTTTATTATTTGGATGTTTCGCAATTATATTTCTCAAGCATTGTCTGGAGTACAAAATGGTACCTCCCGCCTCCGCTTCATCAGTGAGCTGCGCCATTTTGCTATTGTTCCTGTTGCGAAGTGGTGCAGTACTGTGGCCCGGAGATTTAAATGTGTACGACAGGATATATGCACCTGCGAAAATATTAATTACGTAATTTCATTATTCCTGGTTGGCGATTAAAGCTTTTGTTACTCATCGTAAACTATGTGATCAAAAGTGCGGACACCCTCCAAAACACGTTTTTCATATTAGGTGCACTGTGCTGCCATCTACTGCCAGGTACTCCATACCAGCGACCTCACTAGTCATTAGACATCGTGAGAGAGCAGAATGGGGCGCTCCGCGGAACTCACGTATACGTGATTGGGTGTCACTTGTCTTATACGTCTGTACGCGAGATTTGCACACTGCTAAACATCTCTAGCTCCACTGTTTCCGATCTGATAGTGAAGTGGAAAGGTGAAGGGACACGCACAGCACAAAAGCGTACAGGCCGACCTCGTCTGTTGACTGACAGAGACCGCGGCCAGTTGAAGAGGGTCGTAATGTGTAATGGGCGGACATCTATCTTGACCATCACACAGAAATTCCAAACTGCATCAGGATCCACTGCAAGTACTATGACAGTTAGGCGGGGGGTGAGAAAACCTTAATTTCATGGTCGAACGGCTGCTCATAAGCCACACATCATGCTGGCATATGCCAAACTCTTAGTGTAAGGAGCGTAACCATTGCACGATTGAACAGTGGAAAAACGTTGTATGGAGTTTTGAATCACGGTACACAATGTGTCGATCCGATGGCAGGGTGCGGGTATGGCGAATGCCGGGTGAACGTCATCTCCCGGCGCGTGTAAATCCTAGAATAAAATTCGGAGGCGGTGGTGCTACGGTGTGGTCGTGTTTATCATGGAATGGGCTTGCACCCCTTGTTATTTTGCGTGGCACTTTCTCAGCACAGACCTACCTTGATGTTTTAAGCACCTTCTTGCAGTGATTTCCCTAAATCACTCCAGGCAAATGCCGCGATGGTTCCTCTGAAAGGGCACGCCGACTTCCTTCCCCATCCTTCCCTAATCCGATGAGACCGATGACCACGTTGTCTGGTCTCCTTCCCCAAACCAACCAACCAACCTTCTTCCTTCCTATTGTTGAAGAACAATTCGGGGATGGCGATTGCATATTTCAACACGAGCGTGCACCTGTTCATAATGCACGGCCTGTGACGGAGTGGTTAGACTACAATAACATCCCTGTAATGGACTGGCCGGCACAGAGTCCTGATCTGAATCGTATAGAACACTTTTGGGATGTTTTGGAACGCCCATTTCGTGCCAGGCCTCACCGACCGACATCGATACCTCTCCTCATTGCAGCAATCCGTGAAGAATGGGCTGCCATCCCCAAGAAACCTTCCAACACCTGTTGAACCCTGCGAGTGTGGAAGCAAAGGCTATGACTGGACCAACACCATACTGTATTCCAGCATTAGCAATGGAGGGCACCACGAACTTGTAAGTCATTTTCAGCCAGGTATCCGGATACTTTTGATCTCATAGTGTATCAGTGGTGTGAAGAGTATAATAATTTTGCGAGACAATTGCTTATTGCAAGTCTTTCAGTCGGATGCCATATCAGCGACTTGCGGTTCCCTATCTAAACCCTGTAATGCTACCTTGAAAAAGGAGCTACAGTTTCAAGTGGGATCAGAACCACATGTCGATGCTGAACAATATTCCCGTAACTGTTTAAAGCCAGGTTGAAAAGTTGCCGTTGTTCAACCAGGATTCGATGACGAGATCTCCAGGCATGTGAGGATGAGGAGTTTTTGGTGAGTCAAGAAAAAGTTGATTCTGGAGCACACGCTGTTACAGTCTTTTGTGTTCAGTAAGTGAGAAAATGCGATGTTTCTCACCGAATCTCCATTTCCCTAACATAGTCGCTTAGTTTAGCCAGAACAGTCATAAATAACCCAAATGCGGCGTGGAGACTGCAGCCAAGGTAACGCTGTCAATAACACGTATGTGAAGCTCGTTTACGATGGATGAAAGTATTATTTTCGAATCTCTCGATCACTAGTTTCAGATGGTAGCCTAAATTTGAATTACAGATTGTTTAAAACGCAAATATTAGGCATCACCGATAGCGGGGGAACAATGATTGCAGTAGGCAAATATTATGCGCATTTCGCAGTTCCCGAGAAAAGCGCTTTCAGATAGGCCGTGTCTGACACTAGCTTGCCGAGCTCCATGGAATGAAGATGAAATCAGGGAATGCTAGGGTTTGGTCGTGTAGAACCATTTACATTTTCGCAATAAATGCGTTTGGTCACCGAAAGTAATAAATAGTTTTGTGATATTTTTGTATTGTTTTTAAGAACGTTATGATTTATCGCACTTCCCATTTTACGTGTTAACATAAATGAATAATGGTTTAAGTCAGTTGCTAAATACGTTTTAATTATTAGCATTTCACATGACCATCTTATAATTCAACGTGTCTTTCAGTATCGATCGACCGTCCATCGGTGTGGACTAACATCTCTTCTGGCACCAACAGAAAGCTTTGTGAATCCAAACATAAACGTACCCCTTGTAATGCTCTACAGCCATATCGTTTCTAATGTAGATAGAGGCTTTAGCGTGACCATACTGTAAGTATAATACGACTGTATTTGAAAGCTTTCTGTTTTCAGAGTGTAAAATCTAAATATCTCGAAGGACGGAGTCGTTTAAGTAGTAAGTCTAGGGACCGATGACCTCAGCAGTTTGGTCCCTTGGGAATTCACACACATTTGAGCATTTATCTCGAAGGTGCTGTGTGTGACGTAAAGACGTAAGGTTGAGAACTAAAATTTTTACAATAGAGCAATGTTGTATATTTGTGCTCTGTCACAACAGGACGGAAGACGTAAAATTTTAATTATCACCTCGAAAACATCAATCTATAACCATGAAACCTGTTGGTGGCCCTTGTCAACATCTTTCTAACGACAGATTACCACGTTTCAGGTAGCAGGTGTTTGCATTTTAGCCGTTCAAGAAATGTGACACCACGAACGTTACCTCGCCGGCATTCTGGAAATGCCTTCCACGTAATTACTTCTACATCGCAGGAAAGAGGAAGAACTCCTTGGGTGACGTACTAGGAGAATACGTGAGATGAACCAAAATTTGGTGGTCCAAAGAGGAAGCTGACATGACTATGTGGTCTGGGTATTGCCTAAATCTAACACTCCACTGCACATATTATCGCGACACCTCGTTTTCACAGCTCTCGTACGCCCGTCAGGAGATTTCGGTAGTATCCTCTTTGACTGTTACCACTCAGGAGTATAGACTGTTAACACCATGGAAGCTTGAAAACCACTGGGCATCATCTTGCACAGGTGGGGCTGGTAAAGCGACTGTAGCTGTGAAAACGTTATGGTTATTGTATAATCCAGTCAGGGCTGGTACAGGTCCTGTATCTGGGTTAGTGTAAGCACTGGAGCGAGAGAAATTTGGAAATTGTGGTAAGGTCTTATGGGACCAAACTGCTAAGGTCATATAGGTCCCTAAGCTTACACATTACTTTTTTTTAAAAAAAATCTAAATTTCCAAAATCTTAATAATATTACACTACTTAATCTAACTTACACAACCATTCCGAGGGAGGACTCGAACCTCGGACGGGGGAACCGCCTCAGAGTTAGCGGCTACTCCGCGCGGCGAGAGAAATTAAGAAAAAATTAATAAAGGATGGAAAGAGCAATAGATTGTGGGAATCTGGATGGACTCCCCAGTCACGATGTCTTGAGACCGCGATGAAATTTTTCCACTTGATAAGATTTAAAAATATACAGAAGCAGGGCAGTGCACAAAAAGGATTCATACAGGCCAGTATCGCCAAACACGAGGACGGAGCACGTATCATTCTGTTTGCGTAGGTAAATTTTGTTCTCCATAGAATAACGAAGGCTCTAGACCACGTAGTGTGTTCTGCGTGTCAGCTGTTAACGATTCGTAACTTGTAGAAGTTGGTATGCTGAGGAGTTCACAGGAGCAAATCAGATGGTAGTTCAAGGAAGCCGTGCTGTTAAGTCCTCCGTTCCACGTAGTAGATCAAAAAGCTGCTCACCAATGGGATATGGTGTGACAAAAGACAGAATTAGCCACGACCCAAGCCTCTGCATGGAACGAAGCACTATTGTGGCTGGAAAAGAGAAAAGTGTAAACAGTGTGAAATATCAAGTGTTCCCATGAGTGAAGTTGGAAATGTAAAGCGTAAATATTTGTTAATAAATAAACGCCTACGCTACCAAAAAGTTTTCAAAGCAGTTCATAGGGCGGGTACATTTTTGTTTTAGATAGGAGGGATTGTAACGGTATCAATTATTGCCATACTTTGTTAGGTCTTTGCCATTTTAGGCAGTGGTGAAGCCACATGGTTCCATTGTTCACTTTCCCCTTTTGTTTTGGGCTCATAGTGATTGTAATGTACCCTCTCTGTTATTGTTTTTCTTTTTTTGTTATTGTTTTTTGTTATTGTAGTTGCAGAGATATGAAATTGTTGTAGCGATTTGCTTAGTCAGCCGTACTTCGGAATTTTTTTGACTTTAAATGGAGCCTGAAACTTGCGTAATAAATACTTCGCGTGAAGTGCGATTTGCGGCATAAACAAAAATTAATTGTGGAGATGCAATCCACAGAATATTAACAGAAAAGCTTTAGAACAATGCGCACGACTGACTAGACACATTCAGAGGGTACGTACATTCGCGTACGAGTCGTTGCTATCTAATGAGGAAGACCTATCTTAATTTTTTCGTGTAAAATAATTACGTCGTAACACACTTGGAGATTGCGAACGTACAATCAGGGTAGAGGCACGTACTTTCTATCATTGCCCGAGGCCTGTGTAAAAGAATTGCAATTATTTAAATTTAAGAATATTTTTTTTTCAATCTGACTCCTATTTTTATACGAAAAGGAAGATTACAGATTCTGAATGTCTCGGCAAAAACACATCGGAATTAATCTTAGCGGCCACCAAAGGAAAGTAGTGACCACAATCACATACCTCTATTGTTGAGCAGCACCGTCGTAAAGATCGTCGCCTCCATCTAAAATTCGCCTTCTCGAATTAACAGAATAATTTGTACTCCATTGGTATGGGATTTAGGCTTGATCTTGACAGAAATTATAAAACACATTTTTCATCATTTAACATCTTCATTTAACACACACGTAGACATGAAACTATACAGTACCTCTTTACGCCAGCACATCAGAACAAAAAGGTAGTTAATACTAGAAGTAATAAAAGAATCTCGAAATTAGTCCTTTGTCTCTCAATGGTAAAAAAGTATTGTAGAGTATTCCTCTGGTACGACAGTCGAACAAATTTTCTTCTTGTATTTTTGAGATTAAATTACAACATTTTTTAGTTCCTTTTCATGATACACTTAGAACTCTTTCATGGCGAGTAGCCTGCTGAAGAGGTCGTCAGGTTTCGCCTGAGACAGCTACAATATTTGCACTGCTTTCTTGGTTCTGCGCGTTTTCTGAATGAGTGTGAGTAGTTGCGGAACCAAACACGAGGTGACCTACGTAACCTGTTCAAAAAGTCTTACAAGATGTTAGAAAGAAACCCTTGATTTTTTGTTTACTTTTCCCTCTATGCCCCGACATAGCCTTCTCCTGCGGTTGCAGTTTCTTCACAGCGTCGCATCCGTGCACAGTTTTGTAGTGCGGTCGGAACATTGACGACAATCTGAGGATTGTTTGACTGTCCACCTTTATTGTTGGAGATGAGAGGGAGAAAGCTGTCCAAGGTAGAAATGGGTGGTTATTGGTTGCAGTGGTAATCTTTTTAGGATTAATGGCAGGATGGGTATGCTGAAGAGTTCAGTATTGGTTTAAGTAATATCTTCATTCTCGTTGATAACTTGTAAAAGAGGTGCCAGTTCCTAACCTCTTTCTGTTTTACTTGTCAGACTCAATTTATTCTAATCAACAGGCCACTCTCCTAAGCTTACATGAGACAATTACTATTCCGTAAATTGTTCCTGTTAATTACGAAGCTACAATTGCTAGCTGTTCCTTGAGACCAAGACAGATCGTCTATGTTCAGAGCTATTCCCCAGAACAGATAATGATTACTTATCTTGCAGTTGATGTGCGTGTCTCCAGATCTGATCACCGACTTCTCGCTGCGAATATTACGTCTGCGTACTCAGGTTGTTTCTGACGCGTACTACTGCTCTCGGACTCCTCCGTCAGACTATTCCATCAGAATTCTCCATCAGATTGACTATTCTCATTTTATCTCTTGCTTATATACAGCCTAAGTTGCGGCTGACCCTTGATAATAGCCTTTCGGGATTTTACCATTAGCTGTCTCCCTTGCCACATAAATACCGTAATGTTGGATTTCTCCTAGAGGTATCTGGTTGATGCTACCACTTTTGTACACTGTAAAGTTTCCGTTGACGTCAGGGCTTGTATCCCTTGGCGCAGTCTCTAACAGACTACTGGCCATTAAAATTGCTACACCAAGAAGAAATGCAGATGATATACGGGTATTCATTGGACAAATATATTATACTACAACTGACATGTGATTACATTTTTACGGAATTTGGGTGCATATATACTGAGAAAGCAGTACCCAGAACAATCACCTCTGGCCGTAATAACGGCCTTGATACGCCTGGGCATTGAGTCAAACAGAGCTTGGATGGCGTGTACAGGTACAGCTGCCCATGCAGCTTCAACACGATACCACTGTTCATCAAGAGTAGTCACTGGCGTATTCTGACGAACCAGTTACTCGGCTACCATTGACCAGACATTTTCAATTGGTGAGAGATCTGGAGAATGTGCTGGCCAGGACAGAGTTGAACATTTTCTGTATCCAGAAAGGCCCGTACAGGACCTGCAACATGCGGTCGTGCATTATCCTGCTAAAATGTAGGGTTTCGCAGGGATCGAATGAAGGGTAGAGACATGGGTCGTAACACATCTGAAATGTAACGTCCACTCTTCGAAGTGCCGTCAATGCGAACAAGAAGTGACCGAGACGTGTAACCAATGGCACCCCATACCATCACGCCTGGTGATAGGTCAGTATGGCCATGACGAATACACACTTCCAATGTGCGTTCACCGCGATGTCGCCAAACACGGATGCGACCATCATGATGCTGTAATTAGAACCTGGATACATCGGAAAAAATGGAGTTTTCTAATTCGTGCAACCAGGTTCGTCCTTGAGTACACCACTGCAGACGCTCCTGTCTGTGATGCAGCGTCAAGGGAACCGCAGCCATGGTCTCCGAGGTGATAGTCCATGCTGCTGCAAACATCGTCGAACCGTTCCTGTAGATGGTTGTTGTCTTGCAAACGTCCCCATATGTTGATTCAGGGATCGAGACGTGGCTCCACGATCCGTCACAGTCAAGCGGATAAGATGCCTGTCATCTCGACTGCTAGTGATACGAGGCCGATGGGATCCAGCACGGCGTTCTGTATTACCCTCCCGAACCCACCGATTCCATATTCTGCTAACAGTCATTGGATCTCGACCAACGCGAGCAACAATGTCGCGATACGATAAACTGCATTCACGATAGGCTACAATCCGTGATGGTACGCATTTCTCCTCCTTACACCAGGTATCACAACAACGTTTCATCAGGCAACGCCGGTCAACTGCTGTTTGTGTATGAGAAATCGGTTGTAAACTTTCCTCATGTCAGCACGTTGTAGGTGTTGTCACCGGCGCCAACCTTGTGTGAATGCTCTGAAAAGCTAATCATTTCCATATCACAACATCTTCTGCCTGTCGGTTAAATTTCACGTCTGTAGCACGTCATCTTCTAGGTGTATCAATTTTAATGGCTAGAAGTGTAGTTCCATCACGTGTTTAGTCCGTGATCTGACGGGCTACTGCAGGTCCCTACGTTACATAACATATAGAAAACTTCTGTTGTCGTCCAACTGCGGTTCAAATAATGTCTTAATGTGCGTGTTTTGATCGTATGCCTCCTATCTCTCTACCCTTAACAAATATCCTCCACTAGGGTTTCTCAGTGCTTAAACTCTGAGGCTTCTAACTGCATGAAGCGACAATTCTTCTCCGCTCATTTCATCTGACAAGTATTGCTTAATATAGTCATTATTAATTTTTTTCTTGGGCTTGGACAACAGAGAGACTGTGTTATGATCAGACGAAACTACAGTCGTCTGACCATAACTGTGGGTATTTGATTGCTCTGGGAGGTGGCTCTTTCTAGCTACAACATATGAAATTTTCATCTTGCTGTTGATGCTCTTTTGTCCATGTTTAATAGCAAATTTTTTTTTTGTTTTTTTTTAAAAAAAAAAAGGATCTGCCTTGAGCAACACACAATTTTATCTTCCTTTCTATTTCCCAGATACCTTTCGGTGAAGTTTCAGCTTCGTCAGCAGGCTTTAATTTCCTGCCTATTAAACAGGAACAATTGCTCTTTACTACCTATGCACACGTAAATTTGAGTTTTTAAGACAGTATTTACATTTTGTGAAACAGACAAAGTATTGCGTGTACACCTAATTACCACAGTCCTCCATCGGACGGGGAGACGAGCACCGTCATCCCCAAGGGCCGACAGCCCTCGAGATGGCAGAGGAGGCAGCGGTGGACCACAATGGGGACAAAGCTGGGTGGTGTCCTTCCGGCACAGTGTTCCGTCGTCGACGGTGACTCCCGCCATAGCGTAGCCGATGAGCGACGAGACCCTGGCGGGGACTCACTTGGGTTGACGCCGGGTAAACACCAGCCCCCAGACCGGATCCTGTAGAGAATAACGGAGCCATGTCGAACGCAGAGGAGCGGGGAGATGACGCAAACATGAGAACCAAGACCGACCAATGAAGAGGGCCGTGAAGTTTTTCAGCTGGGGTTGACCCATCCTGAACAGTGGATCGACAGGAGGAAAGAGAGATGATAAGAGCGTCGTCCAGGTAGTGTTGGGGACGCAGTTTCGACATCTGGACTTCCAATGTCGGGACAAACCGTTCAGATAATCTGTTAAATGCAGATTGAAAGGGAGCAGTACGAATACTGCTCATCATGCGACGAACGTGGTCGATGGAAAACGTTGTTTCTTTCGCGATACCGACAAATGGAATTTTACGAGGTCATTCGATAGTGCAGTTCCAAATTAGTCTTGTGCAATATTGTTTTCATCGACGTGTATTAACAGGGACAGGTAAAGACGGAGAGCAACTACACTGAAGCGACAAAGAAGAGCCGGCCGCTGGTGGGCGAGCGGCTCTAGGCTGGAACTGCGCGACTGCTACGGTCGCAGGTTCAAATCCTGCGTCGGGCATGGATGTGTGTGATGTTCTTAGGTTAGTTAGGTTTAAATTGTTCTAAGTTGTAGGGGACTGATGACCTGAGATAATAAGTCCCGATGTGCTCAGAGCTATTTGAACCATTTGACAAAGAAGGTGGTAAAGGCATGTGATTACAAATGAAATGGAAATTGTGGTGTCGCCACCAAACACGACACTTACTAGGTGGTAGCCTTTAAATCGGCCGCGGTCCGTTAGTGTACGTCGGACCCGCGTGTCGCCACTATCAGTGATTGCACACCGAGCGCCGCCACACGGCAGGTCTAGAGACACTTCCTAGCACTCGCCCCAGTTGTACAGCCGACTTTGCTAGCGATGGTTCACTGACAAATTACGCTCTCATTTGCCGAGACGATAGTTAGCATAGCCTTCAGCTACGTCATTTGCTACGACCTAGCAAGGCGCCATTATCAATTGCTATTTATATTGTGATGCATGTACCGTCAGACCGGTGTTCACCAATTATGGATTAAAGTTAAGTATTCCCGAAGCTACGTACCTTTTTTGCTAGTCTCTATTCCTTTAACTGTTCCAGACCTCACGCCAGCCGGCGTGAGCTTAAACGCGTGCCTTTCGGCTTCCTCTCATAGTGGCTTGGCTGTCTTGCCAAGTCACAACAGAAATGAAGTCCCATGCTTCTTTACAGAGCGTTACAGAGATATTTAAACAGGCGGAATCCAACGCTGCGGTCGGCAACGCCTATATAAGACGAATTGTCTGGCGCATTTTTTAGCTGCTACAATACCATGTTATCAAGATTTAAGTGAGTTTGAAAGTGATGTTGCAGTCTGAGCAGTAGCGATGGGACGTATCATCCCCGAGGTAGCAAGAAAGTGGGGATTTTTCCCATACGACAGTTTCGCGAGTGTACCGTGAATATCAGGAATCCGGTAGAACATCAAATCTTCGACATCGCTGCGGCCTGAAACAGATCCTGAAAGAACAGGACCAACGACGACTGAAGAAAATCGTTCATAGTGACAGAAGTGCAATTCTTCCGCAAGTTGTTGCAGATTTCAATGCTGGACCATCAACAAGTGACAGCATGTGATTCAACGAAACAAAATCGATATAGGCTATCGAAGCCGAAGGTCCACTCGTGTAACCTTGATGACTGCACGACACAAAGCTTTACGTCTCCCCTTGGCCCGTCAGCACCGACATTGTTGAAGACTGGAATCAAGTTGCCTGGTCCGACGAGTGTCATTCAAACCGAATGGAGTGGATGGACGTGTACGTGCGTGGAGACAACCTCATCAATCCGGGGACCCTGCACGTCAGCAGGAGCCTGTTCAAGCTGTTGGATGCTCTGTAATGGTGTGGGGCGTGTGCAGGTGACAAGTACGTAAGCATCCTCTCTGATCACCTGCATCCATTCATGTCCATTGTACATTCCGACGTTCTAGGGCAGGGGTTCACAACATACGTGCTCGCGGAGCAAGCTGTGAGCAGCAAGGCGCGAGCACGGAGCAGCGCAAGCACGCTACCCCCACTACCAGACCAGAGCGGACAGTGGGGAAAGTCACGTGGGGCACACAACAGCTGCCGCCAGTCAATGTAAATCCACGGCCACCTGCAGGGATATCACTCACGAATTATTACTGCGACAAATGAAACAAATAAAGGAGAATGTACACATGCCACATAATTTTATTAGCTTAGTGTATGCCTCTACATTCGCATTAATTTGTGAACTGTTACACAATAAAAGGTGTCACTGAAGTGTGGGATTCTCGGTTATCCTGTACTTTTTGCCCTTTACAATTGCATCTATGTTCGGAGTAATTGTTCATGTGCATTTGTTCTTGTGCATTTTAGGTGCAGCGTGCAGTTTAAATCTCGATCAGACAATGCGTTTCTCAGGCGCGTCTTGTTACATTTCATTGCAGAGAACAGTTGTTCACAAACATACGTGGAACCGAACATTGATATTATTGTAGCCGCCAGTTTGTGCAGACGAGGAAATCTATACTGAGGGAAGTGTCTGTAGAATTCCAAAATGTTTTTCTTGTTCTGAAATTTGTCTCTGTATTCTCTGTCACACTGCAGGTCAATAATTTCTTGCTGCAGCTCAGGACGAATCTCTTCAATATTCGCTGAATATGGGGAGGAGAACAGATCAAAATCACTGTCTAGTGCTGTCAGATCTTGAAAGCGCTGATCAACTAAACTATGTGAATAACGTTCACAGTCTTTGTGAACATCTTGCATGGATGATAATTTAGGAAAATGAGCTGGGTTTCCTGTTTCCAGCTGACTCACCTAAAGTGTCAATTTCATTTTAAAAGCTTGTATTCGATCTATGAAATGAGTAATTAGCAGATCTTTACCTTGTAGTAAAATGTTCAAAGCATTCAGATGGCTAGTTAAATCTGCTAAGAACGCGAGATCACATTCAAACGTACGCGCGCATTTCCCCTCCCTCCCTCCCTACTCCGCGACCTTGCACCTGCTCGCGAGCACGTGCCTGAGCAGACGCGAGTACTCGCGCTCAAAACCGGCCAGTTGTTAAGCCCTGTTCTAGGGCAATTCCAGCAAGACAATGCGAAACACCGTAAGTTCAGAACTGCTACAGAGTGGCTCCAGGAAAACTCTTCTGAGTATAAATATTCCCGCTGGCCACCAAACTCCTCAGACGTGCACACTATTGGGCATATCTGGGATGCATTGCGACGTGCCGTTCAGAAGGGATCTCCATGGACAGCCCTGCAGGATTCTTGGTGGCAGTTCCCTCCAGCACTACTTCAGACGTTAGTCGAGTCCCTACCATGTTGTGCTGCGTCACTTCTGCGTCCTCGCGGGGGCCGTAGACGATATTAGGCATGGTTACCAGTTTCTTCGTACTATAGCAGCGGCAGCTCCGCTCTGGTCCACGCTGACTGCTACCACCATGCTTCTGCGCTTCTCAGTTGCTGCTGGAGTCTGGTTGTCCTTCGTATTTTACTGCCCCTCTTAATACATATCGGTAAACCGAAGACGGATCCGTGATCTCTCTGTCGAATCAGCACTTATTCCACTTAACAGAATTTTGTTTATAATTGTAAAGTATCTCATCACCAGTCTCAGCACCAATGTCCTGGATTAAATTGCAAACCTCTCCGCAGTGTCTCATGCGACGAGGACATACGACACTGTTCATGGTGATCCGTCCGCCGGGTGGTTCGTTAAGCTCAGCAACGCCCTCCGTGATATTCGACAGGAGAAGAGTAAGTGTTGGCACCGATTTTCACCCTCTCCCTTCCTTTCATCCTTAAGAGTTGCATACCAATTGGGGGGGCGGGGTCAGTAACTGACCTCAACGAAGTTTTTACGCTAAAACTCCTGTCGTATTCAGTAGTTTATTTAATAAATACATGACATTTATCGTAATTATAATTGCTACAATCGACAATAACAACAGCTTTTGGTTTAACGCATTGTTGAGTTATAGCGATTGTTGTAACTGACGGTGTAGCAGGTCAACAATCACCACTCGCAGTCAACCGGTAAACAGTGTGGTGAGTGGAAGGTAATATCTTTGTGGCATTTGATAGAATGTACAAGAAGATGAAATTGACAGATGACAAAATTAGAAATTTGCTTGAGAGTTCAGACAATGAATTTAGTGGTGAACTACCCGAAAGCTCAAGCAGTGAAGCTGAAGATGTAGTCATGGAAATTTCAGATCAAGTAGTTTATGACAGCAGCGAGTTGGATGAAAGTGAATAGGGTAAGTATTGATTTTTATTACTTTTCGCAGATATTTTGGAGTATATTAGGATGTGTGTCTCTGTAGAGTGCTTAGTTCGCTAGTGTTCGGTTCTGTTTTCATTTTTTTATAGATATTCAACCAACAAGAAGACGACTCAGCCCGAAAGCACAAATTGTTCAACTTGAAAAAGACATGGTGGCCCCATCAAGTATGATATGGAAGAGAAGCCCTTCATAAATCAAAGGAGGAGGTATGTTGCTAACGTAATGAGAACCCTGAAAGGAACAAAGCCAGGGATAAAACCTTTTCTCATGTATTTCAATCGAAACATCCTGGATACCATTTTGATGTGTACCAATCAAAAGCTTGGACATCTTAGGTAATCATCTGAAGATACACTCCTGGAAATTGAAATAAGAACACCGTGAATTCATTGTCCCAGGAAGGGGAAACTTTATTGACACATTCCTGGAGTCAGATACATCACATGATCACACTGACAGAACCACAGGCACATAGACACAGGCAACAGAGCATGCACAATGTCGGCACTAGTACAGTGTATATCCACCTTTCGCAGCAATGCAGGCTGCTATTCTCCCATGGAGACGATCGTAGAGATGCTGTATGTAGTCCTGTGGAACGGCTTGCCATGCCATTTCCATCTGGCGCCTCAGTTGGAGCAGCGTTCGTGCTGGACGTGCAGACCGCGTGAGACGACGCTTCATCCAGTCCCAAACATGCTCAATGAGGGACAGATCCGGAGATCTTGCTGGCCAGGGTAGTTGACTTACACCTTCTAGAGTACGTTGGGTGGCACGGGATACATGCGGACGTGCATTGTCCTGTTGGAACAGCAAGTTCCCTTGCCGGTCTAGGAATGGTAGAACGATGGGTTCGATGACGGTTTGGATGTACCGTGCACTATTCAGTGTCCTCTCGACGATCACCAGTGGTGTACGGCCAGTGTAGGAGATCGCTCCCCACACCATGATGCCGGGTGTTGGCCCTGTGTGCCTCGGTCGTATGCAGTCCTGATTGTGGCGCTCACCTACACGGCGCCAAACACGTATACGACCATCATTGGCACCAAGGCAGAAGCGACTCTCATCGCTGAAGACGACACGTCTCCATTCGTCCCTCCATTCACGCCTGTCGCGACACCACTGGAGGCGGGCTGCACGATGTTGGGGCGTGAGCGGAAGACGGCCTAACGGTGTGCGGGACCGTAGCCCAGCTTCATGGAGACGGTTGCAAATGGTCCTCGCTGATACCCCAGGAGCAACAGTGTCCCTAATTTGCTGGGAAGTGGCGGTGCGGTCCCCTACGGCACCGCGTAGGATCCTACGGTCTTGGCATGCATCCGTGCGTCGCTGCGGTCCGGTCCCAGGTCGACGGGCACGTGCACCTTCCTCCGACCACTGGCGACAACATCGATGTACTGTGGAGACCTCACGCCCCACGTGTTGAGCAATTCGGCGGTACGTCCACCCGGCCTCCCGCATGCCCACTATACGCCCTCGCTCAAAGTCCGTCAACTGCACATACGGTTCACGTCCGGTGTCAATGTGTTCTTTTTTCCATTTCCAGGAGTGTATATTCATAAAAAATTCGAAAGCATTTGAAAGGGAAGAAATTGTGTCAGCAATTGGAATTCTATTGAACTGTGGAGTCCATAGACAGAACAAGGACAGTTTACGTGATATATTTAGTAAACAAACCTTTCCGATGTACCGAGCTTCATTTTCGGAGCATAGACTGAGGCTCTTACTGAAGTGCTTGCGTTTTGATGATGCTCTAACTCGAGCAGCTAGAAAACAGACCAACAAATTTGCTCCTATCAGGGATATATGTAACATGATAGTTAGTAAATTTCCTGAGTTTTATAATCCTAGTGAGTCAATCACAGCGGATGAAGAACTTGTGACCTTCCATGGGCGATGCCCATTCAGGCTGTATATTCCAACAAAACCAGGAAAATATGCGATAGGGGTGAACCTGTTATGTGATTCAGACAAGAAATACTGCTTCGCTGCGGATCCCTACGCTGGAAAGCACGCTAATGAGAAGAACCATGACAGTGACCCTGAAATAGTTAGAAGATTGATTGAAATGTCTAACTTGAAACAATCTGGAAGAAATGTTACCATGGAAAGAAAGTTCACTACCGTTCCACTCGCATCTGATCTTTTCAAAGAGAAAATAACTATAGTTGGTACTATTCGAAGTGACAAACGCGATGTTCATACAGAACTCCGTCCTGTTTCTCTAAAAAAAGCTACACCGGGAACATTCCGATTTGCCTTTAGTGATGCCACTTTAATCAGTTACGTGGCTAAGAAAGGAAAGGTTGTTACAGTATTGTCAGCCCAATATCATGATAAGAATGTGACAGAAGGGAAGCCAGACATCATCCTATTCTGCAACTGTACAAAGACAGGAGTGGATACATTAGATAAGTGTGAAAGAACGTACAGCTGCCGTCGAGCAACGCGTCGATGGCCAATGGCGGTGTTTTTCAACTTGATTGACATTGCAGCATACAATTCATATGTTGTATTTCCAGATACACACAAGGAGTGGACAAAGAATTACCCGACAAAGACTTATGGAAGAACAGAGTACCTGAAAGATACTGCTCGTGAACTTTGTGACCTCTACATAAAAAGACGCGCTCAAAATGCTGTAGGCCTACACTCAAAATACACTACAGCGTTATCAACTTTTGGGTATGAGTGTAATCAAAATCAAGGTTCTGTGAGCAGAGGAAGCAACGTTACGGAGCCGCGGCGGAAAGTAACTCGTGGAGCTGTGCATAGTCTGCCAAAGAAAGGACGCTGTTACTTACGCGCCAGAAGCAAAGACCGTAAGTACATGAAGGCTTGCACTTCTTGCAGGAACTATATCTGCCCTGCACACACCAAGAAAGAAGAAGTAGTTCGTATTGTAAAGTGTTCTGAATGTGAATCTGAGTAATCCTTGTAATCGTGAAATTAATACAAATAAATGTAAAAAAACTATTTACTTTTTACTAAAAATGTCCCACAAACCGTTTCCCAGTAATAATAATCATCAACATTTTAATCTTCTAATCTGCCAAAATTACGGAAATACATAAGTAATGTGATTTATCCTAGATAGAGAATGTGTGATAGTTTTGGGGTCAGTCGCTGACGCCTCCCATTGGCGTTGGCCAGTGCAACATACAGCATTGGTATGCAACTGTTAACATCACAAACCTGGCACAACACTGTACAAGCACGAATCACAGTCGTCACACGACACAGGTACACACTTGACCCCAACAGGTAGGAGGAAGACAATGGCAAATCGCCTCTACTAGGATTTGTCCACGACGGCGATGCAGGATGCATCTGCTGTCCTACGTTTACTTCTCAAGTGTGACACTATGATGACGTGAAACTCGTGTGGTAATGTATACATACTGGTGAGAAATACCAAAGAATAAGTCAAACTAGGCTTTTGTGAGGTACTTTTGTAAGCAACCTTTTTCGTGGGCGAATAATTCCTTAGCAAGCTTACAATAATTTTCAATCTGGCACCCGCTTTTCCAGCAAGTAGCCAAACGAGGCTGATCCATTTACAGGGTCCATGAAATATTAGGCGATTGGTGTATTTGATCACCAGTGGCATAAGAACAAAGTAACGAGTATTTCTTCCTAGATGAATTGCATCAACGTGAATAATGAACTGTGCTACGCCGAAAAGTTTTAGATGTAACGTTACAAAAGGATGCTGGAGGCTCAGTCATCTCGTGAGAAATTAAGTGGTTCTAAAGAATCGATGAGGATGGGGACACCTAGATAGCACCAAATATAAGAAGAGGCAATAAGTTAGGATGCGTGTTAAGACATGATGCCATAGCATGCACGGAATTAATAAAAGCCGTTGTGCTAGTGAAGGAATATACAGAGCAAATAATTGAGAACAACGTGTATTATTGCTAGTGTGGACTGACGAGGTCAGAAAGGAGAGAAAACCGTTGCAGACCACAACAGAAGAGTTCGAATATTAACAGAAAGAAGATACTAATGACTTATTACTGAGTTTTATTTGCTTGTAACTGTTGAACGCAGTAACAAAACGTATCTGACAATTTGTGCACTCAGTGTGAGAATCTATCCAAACCCTTCCGGTAGTCAAGGAATTTGGCACCATTCTGCGTGCCCTTATTTTATGACTTCTGGGACTCGGGGACGAAAAATGTCGGCCGACCTCATTAAAATCCTTCTGGGTATATTGGCGCACCATGCTCCAAAATACATAAAATTCTAAAATGCTTAAATAAGTCGACGTTTTGTTCTTCTTTCGGCGGTGTTCTACGAGGTACTCATTGCCCTGAGGGAGGCCGCTCAAACACGGCTGAACCGTTGGCTTTTTCAGAATTTTTGTAAGATGACATGGTTGAATGATTTTAATGAGATCGGCGCCAGCCGCGGAAACTTACGCATTTTCATCAGTGCCACCTTTCACAAGAACCGCATTTGAGGAACTGACGCTGTCGGAGGGCACTTCGTGCCCCATTTTGAGAGGGACACGGACGCTATACAAGCACACGGGTCCGATGGTGACATTATTACTGAAAATTAGAAACGTTAGGAATCAATAATAGCTAAAAACTTTTGTTTCTAAATAGCTTCGTTTCCGATCAATGTTTGTTGTATGACTTGCTCGCTGACCTTATTTTTTTGCCCAATAAATTATCGAGGATTCGAAAATAATTTACTACCCTTTGATCTGGCCTCCACAGAACGTATAGTTACGGGTTCGAGATAGCGTCGATACAAAGTCGATTACCTGGAAATGCATTTGTATTTGCTCGTTGTCAGAGGCACCTACTAAATAATGAGCTATAACTGGCTTTTCTTGTTTGTTGTTACTCGCTGGTACCGAACGCACGACGCGAGGCAATAAAGGCGCATCCGACAGCATGTTTAATGAATCGTTCAGTGTATACATAACGAAGAAACAGCTTTCACCGCTAAAGCACCACTTCCTGTAATCGACTGCAAATGGCATCTATTACGGTGCTATCAACGAACAGTGAAGATACTTACATTGGCTGTGGGCTTTTGTTGATTGCTTTAATGAACTTATCCGGGAAGGAGTACACAATACCAAAGAAACTTATTAACATCGCTGCACTTATAGACTATTTTAATCAAGATTGGTGACCTGACCTTGCGAAGGACTGCATGCTGTCATTCCTGCCCTAGTGTCGAACTCATGCTCTTTTTGCTAAGAAAAAAAGATTTATCAAGAAAGGCAAAGGAAATTAATGACTGTACAAATACTGTGAAGCAGTTTTCTAATAATTTTTTTTGTTCAAATACACACCGGAAATTCTTGACGTAAAACCACGTACTTATAATCTTATCTCTTATAACACGCTCCTGTACTGTGGAAATACCATCTTTGTTGAGTTTCCGAAAAAAAACACTCATCACAGCATGTAAATACTGATAATAAATTATTTTATTCATTTTCAGTGCACCTACAGCAGTAATCAAGCGTACTGCCAATGTAGCTGATCTAAGGACATTTATTAATCCCTGAGTGTGAGTTCAAATGGTTCAAATGGCTATAAGCACTATAGGACTTAACATCTGAGGTCATCAGTCCTCTAGACTTAGAATTACTTAAACCTAACTAACCGAAGGACATCACACACATCCATCCCCTAGGTAGGATTCGAACCTGCGACCGTAGCAGCAGCGCGGTTCCGGACTGAAGCGCCCAGAACCGCTCGGCCACAACGGCCGGCTGAGTGTGAGTTTTCCAGTTAATACTCTGCCTTTAAGAACTTAACGATTTCAGTGCAGAAAATTTCGTTGTTTGTGTACGTTGTGAGCACACTTTTACTAACTGAATGTTGGTAACATTCAATGATAATCCATGTGTTTTGAAACATCTCTTCACATTTATAAGTATTTCATTAACTGACTTTCCAATACGAAGACAGACACTACTTTCTATCGTTGTCGTTGTGTAATTCTCCTTCTCACTTGCGTGTACCATTTTTAGAAAGGGAAAATTACATTGATAGTATTGATAAAATTTTTATGATTGTATCTATTGCTTTCTCCCTGCCGCCGTTGGATAAGCAGCTGAGCAGCAAGTCGTATACTCCTAGCTCACTCATTTGTTACATAGTTTAATTCTTAATTTCTTTGCGTGTTTTTGGTAGTTGCATTGTTTAATTCATAAATTTCGGGCGTATTATAGTATTTGAGAGTTGTAGCATCGCGTTTTAGTACCTGAATAGTGTAAATTCGCGTAGTCATTTGTCTTCTGTTTTTGTTTTGAACGGCCAGTGTCGGTTGGTCACAGTCAGTGTGCTCCCTGCCGCCGTTGGATAAGCAGCTGAGCAGCAAGTCGTATACTCCTAGCTCACTCATTTGTTACATAGTTTAATTCTTAATTTCTTTGCGTGTTTTTGGTACTTGCATTGTTTAATTCATAAATTTCGGGCGTATTATAGTATTTGAGTGTAGCATCGCGTTTTAGTACCTGAATAGTGTAAATTCGCATAGTCTCCTTCCGCCGCCGAGCAGTGTCAGCAGTGCGCAAGTAGCAGCATTACTGCATTTACTAGGCAATCTTGTATTTTAATAACCATTTAAATTTTGTTGATTTGTTTGCGCTCTCTGTAGATTAGTTCAGACGTTCTTTGCAAAACAGTTTTTAGCATGGATAGGGACTGCAACTGCTGTGTTCGGATGCAGGCTGAGTTGGCATCCCTTCGCTCCCAGCTTCAGGCAGTGTTGGCTTCGGTCACACAGCTTGAGGCTGTTGCCAATAGGCATCACTGTGGGGGTCCGGATGGGGGTTTGTCGGGGACGGCCAGCTCGTCCCACGCATCCCCTGATCGGACTACGACTGTGGTTGCCCGGGATACTGCCCGCATTGAGGCTGATCCCTCACCTGTGGTAGAGTGGGAGGTCGTCTCAAGGTGTGGCAGGGGGCGAAAGACATTCCGGAGGGCTGAACGGAAAGCCTCTCCAGTTTGTCTGACGAACCGGTTTCAGGCTCTGTCTCAGGCTGATACTGATCTTCGGCCTGACATGGCTGCTTGTCCTGTTCCAGAGGTTGCCCCTCAGTCTGCAAGATCCGGGCAGTCGCAGAGGGTGGGCTTACTGGTAGTTGGGAGCTCCAACGTCAGGCGCGTAATGGGGCCCCTTAGGGAAATGGCAGCAAGAGAGGGGAAGAAAACCAATGTGCACTCCGTGTGCATACCGGAGGGAGTCATTCCAGATGTGGAAAGGGTCCTTCCGGATGCCATGAAGGGTACAGGGTGCACCCATCTGCAGGTGGTCGCTCATGTCGGCACCAATGATGTGTGTCGCTATGGATCGGAGGAAATCCTCTCTGGCTTCCGGCGGCCATCTGATTTGGTGAAGACTGCCAGTCTCGCTAGCGGGATGAAAGCAGAGCTCACCATCTGCAGCATCGTCGACAGGACTGACTGCGGACCTTTGGTACAGAGCCGAGTGGTAGCAGGGGTTGTGTGGCGTGGGCTGGGCGGTTTTTTAGGTTAGATGGCCTTGGGCAAGTACAGAAAGGGCAGCAGCCTCAACGGGTGCGGGGCAAAGTCAGGACATGCGGGGACCAAGCAGCAATCGGTATTGTAATTGTCAACTGTCGAAGCTGCGTTAGTAAAGTACCAGAACTTCAAGCGCTGATAGAAAGCACCGAAGCTGAAATCGTTATAGGTACAGAAAGCTGGCTTAAGCCAGAGATAAATTCTGCCGAAATTTTTACAAAGGTACAGACGGTGTTTAGAAACGATAGATTGCATGCAACCGGTGGTGGAGTGTTCGTCGCTGTTAGTAGTAGTTTATCCTGTAGTGAAGTAGAAGTGGATAGTTCCTGTGAATTATTATGGGTGGAGGTTACACTCAACAACCGAACTAGGTTAATAATTGGCTCCTTTTACCGACCTCCCGACTCAGCAGCATTAGTGGCAGAACAACTGAGAGAAAATTTGGAATACATTTCACATAAATTTTCTCAGCATGTTATAGTCTTAGGTGGAGATTTCAATTTACCAGATATAGACTGGGACACTCAGATGTTTAGGACGGGTGGTAGGGACAGAGCATCGAGTGACATTATACTGAGTGCACTATCCGAAAATTACCTCGAGCAATTAAACAGAGAACCGACTCGTGGAGATAACATCTTGGACCTACTGATAACAAACAGACCGGAACTTTTCGACTCTGTATGTACAGAACAGGGAATCAGTGATCATAAGGCCGTTGCAGCATCCCTGAATATGGAAGTTAATAGGAATATAAAAAAAGGGAGGAAGGTTTATCTGTTTAGCAAGAGTAATAGAAGGCAGGTTTCAGACTACCTAACAGATCAAAACGAAAATTTCTGTTCCGACACTGACAATGTTGAGTGTTTATGGAAAAAGTTCAAGGCAATCGTAAAATGCGTTTTAGACAGGTACGTGCCGAGTAAAACTGTGAGGGACGGGAAAAACCCACCGTGGTACATTAACAAAATTAGGAAACTACTGCGAAAGCAAAGAGAGCTTCACTCTAAGTTTAAACGCAGCCAAAACCTCTCAGACAAACAGAAGCTAAACGATGTGAAAGTTAGCGTAAGGAGGGCTATGCGTGAACCGTTCAGTGAATTCGAAAGTAAAATTCTATGTACCGACTTGACAGAAAATCCTAGGAAGTTCTGGTCTTACGTTAAATCAGTAAGTGGCTCGAAACAGCATATCCAGGCACTACGGGATGATGATGGAATTGAAACAGAGGATGACACGCGTAAAGCTGAATTACTAAACACCTTTTTCCAAAGCTGTTTCACAGAGGAAGACCGCACTGCAGTTCCTTCTCTAAATCCTCGCACAAACGAAAAAATGGCTGACATCGAAATAAGTGTCCAAGGAATAGAAAAGCAACTGGAATCACTCAATAGAGGAAAGTCCACTGGACCTGACGGGATACCAGTTCGATTCTACACAGAGTACGCGAAAGAACTTGCCCCCCTTCTAACAGCCGTCTCTAGAGCAAGTCTCTAGAGGAACGGAGGGTTCCAAATGATTGGAAAAGAGCACAGATAGTCCCAGTCTTCAAGAAGGGTCGTCGAGCAGATGCGCAAAACTATAGACCTATATCTCTGACGTCGATCTGTTGTAGAATTTTAGAACATGTTTTTTGCTCGAGTATCATGTCGTTTTTGGAAACGCAGAATCTACTATGTAGGAATCAACATGGATTCCGGAAACAGCGATCGTGTGAGACCCAACTCGCGTTATTTGTTCATGAGACCCAGAAAATATTAGATACAGGCTCCCAGGTAGATGCTATTTTTCTTGACTTCCGGAAGGCGTTCGATACAGTTCCGCACTGTCGCCTGATAAACAAAGTAAGAGCCTACGGAATATCAGACCAGCTGTGTGGCTGGATTGAAGAGTTTTTAGCAAACAGAACACAGCATGTTGTTATGAATGGAGAGACGTCTACAGACGTTAAAGTAACCTCTGGCGTGCCACAGGGGAGTGTTATGGGACCATTGCTTCTCACAATATATATAAATGACATAGTAGATAGTGTCGGAAGTTCCATGCGGCTTTTCGCGGATGATGCTGTAGTATACAGAGAAGTTGCAGCATTAGAAAATTGTAGCGAAATGCAGGAAGATCTGCAGCGGATAGGCACTTGGTGCAGGGAGTGGCAACTGACCCTTAACATAGACAAATGTAATGTATTGCGAATACATAGAAAGAAGGATCCTTTATTGTATGATTATATGATAGCGGAACAAACACTGGTAGCAGTTACTTCTGTAAAATATCTGGGAGTATGCGTGCGGAACGATTTGAAGTGGAATGATCATATAAAATTAATTGTTGGTAAGGCGGGTACCAGGTTGAGATTCATTGGGAGAGTGCTTAGAAAATGTAGTCCATCAACAAAGGAGGTGGCTTACAAAACACTCGTTCGACCTATACTTGAGTATTGCTCATCAGTGTGGGATCCGTACCAGATCGGTCTGACGGAGGAGGTAGAGAAAATCCAAAGAAGAGCGGCGCGTTTCATCACAGGGTTATTTGGTAACCGTGATAGTGTTACGGAGATGTTTAATAAACTCAAGTGGCAGACTCTGCAAGAGAGGCGCTCTGCATCGCGGTGTAGCTTGCTCGCCAGGTTTCGAGAGGGTGCGTTTCTGGATGAGGTACCGAATATATTGCTTGCCCCTACTTATACCTCCCGAGGAGATCACGAATGTAAAATTAGAGAGATTAGAGCGCGCACGGAGGCTTTCAGACAGTCGTTCTTACCGCGAACCATACGCGACTGGAACAGGAAAGGGAGGTAATGACAGTGGCACCTAAAGTGCCCTCCGCCACACACCGTTGGGTGGCTTGCGGAGTATAAATGTATATGTAGATGTAGATGCACGAAATCTAAAGATAGTAATGACTGCATGCATGTTGCCTTGACTTCCGAATGAAAAAATCTTTCATTTAATTAATGAACCAAATAAATGTAGTATGACCTCACATTCGCAAAATTTGAGCGGTTAATATCAAGACGTAAAAAAATAAGTATGTATATGAGAATGTAATCACTGTTGCTTTAGGCACGAAAACAACAATATGCATTTTGTAGCAATCGTAGGTAAACAATCATCAGTCTCTAATAGGACATTTATTTACACTTTTCGTTATTTTCTTTAATAGTATTCCAAAAAGCCAATAATTTGCAATAATGATATTACTCCCTTTTTAAACTTTCATTCACATTGTTAAGGAGAGAAATGTGGTCAATTGCACGAAAAATCACTATTCAACAAGTTGGAAACACCAAGAAACTTCAAACTGAAACCTACTTCCTCACACTGATGTGTACTATTTACTCTCCTGTCATTTCAGTACAATTCTTTTTTTTTTTTTATACACCAAACAGCAGCTAAAAATAGAAGATAGGAATGCTGATAACAACGCTGTTAAATACACACTTAGCATAGAAACTAGGAAAAAGCCATGTAAATTATAACATTTCACGATAATGTATGAAATTTACGCTCAATTTTTTGTTAACTAGTTATTGGTTTACAATTAGGAAGAAACGAAAGTGCCTAATTTTAGATATACTACTAGAAAGTACAAATCCTTTAGTCTAATGTAAGATTGCTGGAATAATTATTATGTATAATGGTCAGAAAACTTAATAATAATTCTTTAATAATCATTACACTAAAGTTTAGAGATTTATTAATACGATTCTAAGTCCGAATACTGAGGATGCAAGGAAGGAACCTACGCAGCGTGTCGTAGGTTAATCAGTGCTCAGGTAACAGTCCAGAATAATACTAATCTTAACTGCTGAACACTGCTCACACCGTTTACAAATATATTTACCACTTTGCCTCAAAGTATTGAGACGCTGCGCCAAGCAGATTAATCCCAAGTTGTATTACGCCTCTTTATACTGGTAGCTCTCACATGCCACCTAAATTGTACCAAACACCACTTCTTCTTTCAAGTGCAATACCTTGTAATGTACCATGCAGCTGTATGTCTTCTTCTTGCAGCACAGACCCATAGAAATGTTCACTCGAGGCTTTGCTTTAAATGAGCAGCTCTAAAGCCACGTTTTCAGTAATCCGTAATATCGTTCAGTAACGTACCACTGCTAAGCTTTACAGACTACCAGCTCACAAAATGAATATTGTTGTCAGATTGTCGCGACTCGACTGTACTGGAACAAAGATGTTGCCTGAGTGGCAGAATTGATTGTAACTAGGAGCGCCAGGAGCTCAGTAGCACCTGCCGTTGTCCTCTGTTATAGGTGGGATGTAAGACTTAAAGCAAGTGGCTAGCTGTGAGAATTTAGTTGTTGGTCTATGGACGCAGCCTAACACATTTTTTGTAAAATGAAATGATGAATCATATTATTTCTGCTCACACATAGCCAGTAAGTGTTAGATCATAGTTATTCCTATAAAAGTGTAAAATGGGTATTATTAATTTGTAAGGCTATAAGATTATCAGGAATTGGAATGATACTGATCATCAACAAATATTGACCATTGTCCATGGCAATTAAAGAAGAGTAATGAATATATTCTGTAACTCAAAGGGAAATCAACTGAAACAAATATGTAAGGTAATGATTTTTTTTATATTTAGTTTTAAGTATGCAGCAACGTGACATGTATATTTCGCCCGATTTTACAGTAATGACCCTTGAATGAAAGTACCAGGTGTTTCCCATCAGATTTAATGTATAGGTTGATTAGGTGTACCCGATTTGTAATATTTTGGTGTTCCGTAATCCTGATTCAGGGAAGTTAAATTTTGATTTTATTTTGTCAAACGATGACAGACTTTTCCTCATATAAAAACCCAAGTGTTTTAATTACGAAAGTAAGTGATAATAATAGAACAGCTGAAAAGTTCACTGATTTTTAAGTTAATGTAAAATGTTTCATATCAGATTTTGTGAAGGAGAAAGTTTATTTTCAATACGATTTTCAAACTGAAGCATTCGATCTTAGCATACTCCCTTGCCAGTGGCTCATGCTCTTCCATGTCATGTTTATTTAAATTCAGTTAATATTGTTTTAAAAGAAGTCATTTGTCAGTGAGATTCAGAAAAATATTAATGTGCCAGAATCAGAAAAAAATTAATGTTTGTAAAAGTTTCAATGCGGGCAGCAATGCACATCAGTGAACCAATATCCAGTATTTTCAATGAACATTTTCTGGGTCGTTCATTTATCAGCTAATCGACTGATATTATTTGGATGAAGCTATTTTACGGCCAGCATTGCACTTCAATGTGCCAAGATTGAATATTTCCTATGCTTACTGTGGAGAGAACAGAATACCAAGATTACATCCGTTGCGTCACTAGAGCTAAGGAAAATTTATTTTATTGTTCATTTGCGCAGGGAATTTTGTCAGTTTATTGCACAGGGCCATAACATCGGTGCTCACGAGACTGTGTAAGTTTCAGACGGATTGATTTCATTGTAGGCATTGCGTACGGGGTTTCCTGATAAAGTTAATTTTTTTTAATTGCAGTAAAACTGATGTACACCATTTTCTCAATAACACATCACACAGTAAATTTGCATGACATGAACATTAGGCATTTCCTATTCACGAACAAACAAACACGTTACACTTTTTAAAGGACGTTAAACATCATGTTTAATAAACGTCACAACGTTTTCCTTTGTTTCCCTTTGCTAAGACTTTCTGTAGACGCTTTACGTGGACCAGCAAAATTACAGTAATGGTTTCAAAACATCATACAAGAAATGTAATTAATTTCTAAAAATTGTCAAAAAATCAACTTTTACAAAATTATCTTACAGACATGAATCAAATGATCAAACAAAATATTATCTGCACGTGTGTGAAGAACGTGTGACACATGTGGCAGTGTTAGAGATGAATTAAAAACAGTCACCTGTGCAAAGTTACCATTTATCACGTGCGATTTCGATGAACTGGAGAAACGACGAGCTGCTACGCGCAGCTGAGTCCTTCAAGACCCGTCAAATAAGAAGGTAAGGCCGTAGCGAGTGTATGTGTTGGTAGCGTTACTACACACCGTTGCAGCACTTGAGTGTGTGCTCTGATCAGTCTCCCAAATATGGGTTTCTTGTGTTGCTATGAACTGTGAACAAAAAAGGTCTTACCTTTTCATTCATCTCAATTATGATCATAGGATGTTTCATTACACGTAAAATGTACCTTTGTGTGCAGAACTGCCGTACACATTATTATGTCCATCTGTGTTCTGACGCGTTTGATGCAGCTCGCCACGAATTCCTCTCTGCGCCAAACTCTTCATCTCAGAGTAGAACTTGCACCCTCAGTCCTGAATTGTTTGTTGTATGTATTGTAATCTGTCTTGCCTTAAATACTTTTTTCCTCTACAGCTCCCTCTAGTGCTATAGAAGTTATTTCCTGAAGTCTTACCATGTACCCAATCATCCTGGCCTTCCTTCTTGACAATGTTTTCCATGTGATTATTTCTTCGCCTATTCTACGGAAAACCTCCTGTATTCTCATCGCTTCAGTAATATACTCTACGCTAAAATACTGTGCCCCAGTACGGAAAAACTGTGCAACTCTTCACAAAGTAGATGTTAAACTAATGGAATTTAGAATAAGCTACTAAATCATAACAGCTTCCTCGGCTGCATGTATTATGTAATATTCCACAACCACTAAGACGAGAAGCATCAGTTATACGAGAATTGTAGAAGATGCACCTCCTGTCCATGATGTGTGCCAAGCAAGGAAAGTGGTTTGTCAGAAGTTTCCTCTAGAGAATGATTGCTTAATTATTGATCTCACTAAATGTGTGAATGGATTTGATCTTCTCAGAAACTATGGAAAGCTCTCAATACGTCCCATGCAAGGGTGTGAAAGGTGTGTTGCCTGACTGTATGAATGGGGTCCAAGGATGACCTGACCAGCGACTCTGTGGCTGCTGTGCAAACTATGCGGTACCTGACTGAAGGTTGTTTATTACAAAAATTTCCTATTTAATTAGTGAACTGTATTTGAAGTAACCAAGCTCAGTGGATTGGTTAAGAGATCTACACATTCAGTTATAAAATTTTTGTGCGTCTCATATAAGATGGACTGTAACAATGTAAAATGACCATGTAACTGATACTGATACTAATAATAATAATAATAATAGAAGAAATGTTCAAAAGTTGACACTCACTTGGTTTTAGATTTTGTAAAAATAGCGCTATATAATGGTTTAAACGTATGCAATACTACTTCATAATGTTATACCAGATTTACATGTTGTTTTTAGAATATACAATGCGTAGCAAAGATAGAATCCCAATGAGTGTGGATGGTGCTGTGTTGAGAGGGAATACAGCAAAATTTGGACATTACTAAAAACATTTATTAAAATCCTACCATTAACACAGTCCAAGAATGTTTGGCCACTTTACTTGCTCCCATAAGTGAATTTTCAGTCAGAAATTGCCAAGCCTCTTTAGCACAACTAAAACACTGAATCAAGCCAAATACGAATGATCATACCCAGACACGCCTCAGCAACTGGCATGTAACCGGTTTCACTTATCTGGGCATTACCTATATGCAATATACATAAAGCTCCAATAGCAGGTGTTCCTCGTTTGTCTTTTTCTCTATCAAATTTCGTTACTTACATGTTCATCAGCAACCTTACAGTCATTAGATTCGCCAAAAACTTAAATAAATGACATTATAGCAGAAATTTTAGAACAGAGAACATTTCTTTTATACTTAGTTAAAGCAGCAGCTCCAAGACCTTGTTCTTCAACAAACACACATAGTCGTGCCCCTTACTGACAACAAAACCACACTAATTCAGGTCGCACTTAGCATAGTCAAGAAAGCAATGGACTACTGCTCATAAGCGAAGAACAGATAACCATATACATTTATATATAGCGTGATTATAATTAAAGTTAAACTTTCAAGCCGCTGTAGAAATAACGCGCCACTGGTCAGAATGACGTCAAATTGCAACGGAATGATATTGGAGACGGGGAGGTGGGGACGTAGGGTAGAAGAAACAAAAATTTACAAAATGCAGCAATAGATGGCGCTGTAAGCATCAGAAGTTAATAGTGGTCGACTACAAATGATAAATGAATCATACAGCGATGCTTAAGGTGTACGTTAAACACACTGTACTACTCAGTGTGCATGGGTGTACAGGTGTGATACTGTTAGTTACGTAAGCCCATCCACTGAGGCAAGGTCATATCACATCGGAAGGGAAAAAAAGGTTGTTAATTGTCCCGAGGCCAAAAACTGCATACAAAACATAAATCACATTATCTTTCATTGTCTTGAGGCCAATAAACGCATAAAAAGCATCAATCGTTCGGTTTTTAACTATCCTGAGGCCAAAAACCGATAAAAGCATCAATCAAAATCAAATCGGATTATCAATTTTACGTATGACTGGCGCAAAACAAGTTCTATGTGCTGTCCACCGCTTTCTGCAACAAGTTCAAACCGAGGAACAGCATGTTCTACAACTGATCGAAGTGTTTCAGAATGTGTTGCGCAGTGCGCGCCCTCAGTGCAGCTAAGTTTGCAATCGGAACACTGAACACTTCTTTCAGATTGCCCCACAGCAGAAGTCACACAGATTAAGATCAGGCTGCAAGGAAATGGCCACTGATACTTCTAGCTTTTCCGAAAGGGCGCTTCAGCAGCTGCTTAACTGGATTTTCAATGTACGGAGGTACGCCATCTTGGATAAAAATGATCCCATCCACACATCCAAGCTGTTGGAGAGCTCAAATGACGTGGTTGCGCAAAAGACACTCATAGCGCTTACCAGTGACGGTACAGGTAACAGGACCGGAAGCACCTGTCTCTTCGAAAAAATATGGTCCAATGATAAATGATGCCGTAAACCCGCAACACACAGTGACTTTTTCAGAATAAAGTGGTTCTGGTTGATTTGCGTGTGAATTTTTCGTTGCCCATATTCGACAATTCTGTATGTTGACATATCCTTTCATATGTAAGTGGGCTTCGTCAGTCCACAAAATCTTCTACGGCAAATCAGAGTCCATCGCCATGCGAGCAACAAATTCTAAAGCAAAGGCCTCTCTTGCTGGCAGGTCAACAGGAAGCAACTCGTTCAAATCGGTAATTTTGAGTGGATGGAAAAGGAGTAGTTTCGTAGGATTTTACGCACCGTGCTGACGGGTATGGCCAATGTTCGAGAAATTCCCCGTGCACTACACGTTTACACACCACCACTCGTCTCCTCCTGCATTGCCGTGGCCACTGTCTCCCCTGTCGTCGAATCAATTGGTTTCCTCACTTTACCAGGCTGCACACCAAAACAATCTGTCTTTTCGAATTTCCTAATCACTTTCTCCAGACCCACAGCAGACATCGGAGCAGCGCCTTTTTTCAAACCCTTCAGGGTCCGGAACTTATAGAGAGCGACGTGTGCACAGTCATCATTCTTGTAATACAGTTTTACAAGCAGAGGGCGAACCTTGTATGAGACAGTCATGGCGAACGTCGCAGACCCGAAAGTGGGAATAGCCGTGTACCCGGAGTATTTATACCAACTTCAATGGGTGGTGCGTATGACAGGTGTTTTCATTTACGTATTCTGACACACACACCGCCGTCTATTGATCAATTTTCACACAATTTTTTTCTTCTGCCATACGTTTTTGCCCTTCTTCGATAATATTCCTTTGCAATTTGACGTCATTCTAACCAGTGGTGTTATTTCTAACTTTAACTTTAATTACAATCACACTGTATATCGACTCACAGGAAAATCGTGGAACGGCCATCAGCAGTTTATTGAAGTATTTCCTCATGTAGGCTGTACTACAGACAAAACAACATGACTGGCGCATGGACTACGGAGCAAATGTGCATTTTAGTAGAGCTAACTTGGGGATTTAGCACGTCCGTTTCGTTAACAGTGAGATATACGGGCCTGATACTGACGAGTCGCACTGCGATCGCCTGTACATTGTTGAGACACATGAACTCTTCGCACAAGTTGCATCGTTTCACACAGTTCAGCTGGATGTTGAGCTGGGCTCACTCAACGGCGACGTTCGAAAGCACGTCCGTGTGCTGACGGCTTGACGTTGTCACCCAACAGTGGACCACAGCACCCTCTCCAAGCGACGACTGACCCACTGATCACAGAAAAATGGTTCAAATGTCTCTGAGCACTATGGGACTTACCTGAGGTCATCAGTCCCCCAGAAGTTAGAACTACTTAAAATGGTTCAAATGTCTTTGAGCACTATAGGACTTAACTTCTGAGGTCATCAGTCCCCTAGAACTTAGAACTACTTAAACCTAACTAACCTAAGGACATCACACACATAGATGCCCGAGGCGGGATTCGAACCTGCGACCGTAGCGGTAGAGCGGTTCCATACTGAAGCGCCTAGAGCCGCTCGGCCACTCCGGCTGGCGGTCACAGAAAGCCTGCATGAACAGGCCACCAGCGAAACGTCGCCCCCCCCCCCCACCCTTCCATCCCCCTCTACATTCGACGATGCTTTACAGTCAGCAGCCGCCCATCATCTTCCCAGGTGTTGCCTTCAACTTCCAACCAGTATGCCATCGGTGCCAACTCGTAAATAACTGCTGCGGTCGCAGGTTCGAATCCGGCCTCAGCCATGGATGTGTGTGATGTCCTTATGTTAGTTAGGTATAAGTAGTTCTAAGTTCTAGGTGACTGATGACCTCAGATATTAAGTCCCATAGTGCTCAGAGCCATTTGTATGCTATGTTAGTTGTTGCTGAATAATACAGTCTGAAAAAAAAAAGTATGCCTCGTGATGACTGGGTGTTGTGTGATGTCCTTAGGTTAGTTACGTTTAAGTAGTTCTAAGTTCTAAGGGAATAGAATAGTGCTCAGAGCCATTTGAACCATTTTTTATTATTATTTTTATTACTATTTTTTTAAAATAAAATCAAGTGGTAGGCGTACTGAATGCAGGCATGAGGACAGGGAATGATGTGGTAATTACTGTTGTCGATGGCAAGTACAGTTAGTGAATGGAACAAGTCTGTTTGCTAGGATGCTACACACAGCAAATCGTCGAGATTTGCACTGTTGTGGCCGGCTGCATTGACCGAGCGGTTCTAGGTGCTTCAGCCCAGAGCTGCGCTGCTGCTAGGGTCGCATGTTCGAATCCTGCCTCGTGCATGGATGTGTGTGATGTCCTCAGGTTAGCTAGGTTTAAGTAGTTCTAAGTTCTAGGGGACTGATGACCTAAGGCATTAAGTCCTATAGTGCTCAGAGCCATTTGAACCAACCATTTGATTTCGTAAACAGGCTTCCAGTAACACTACCTCGATTCTCTGCCAGGCACTGCAAGTTTATCAAACTTTCATCTCGGTTTCTTATTGTTTGATGTTAAATCTTCCATATTAGTTTTCGTCTCATAGTAAGCACGGGCTGGTTTTGTGGTGGCATAAGCTGGCGTAAGCACACCGGGCGGTAAAGAGATCGTGAGAAGGTCGATAGAGGCCAAGGACCGATTCGCAAGAGACGTGCCGTGCCGCCAACGCCCTCTGAGCCGCCTGTATTTAGATCGCCGCCGTGGACCCGAGAGCCACAGGCAGTCGTCCAGGAGACAAGAAGTCGAGTCATCAGTCGCAGCCCAGCGGGAGCACCAGTCGCAGTTAGCTCAGAGGCAGGCAACACGTAGCCACCACAGAAGTATACATACTGGGACTTTGTACTTCACCAGCAGTGAGACTAACATCGACTATTACGGAAGAGCTGGTACCACAACAACTAGCTTAAGTTAAGTAGCTTTTATGAATAAAGTACTCTGTTAATATATGCATGCAGTTGTGTTATATAAAAGATTTCCTGCCACCAAACAACATCCTCTCCTTGCTCCCCATGGTACAAGCCTACAGTGACAACGAGGGTACACAAATGTTTCATAGTATTGTGTTCGTGATTTCACTTCTTGTGTGTATTTCACTCTTTGAATTGGGTATTGAATATGTTACTCGTATTCTGCTTGATTTTTGCTCGCACCTGTAATATTCGGTGGAGCAAATATCTGTCTGCAGTACCTGTTAATAATGTGTGAACCCATCGCCGCAACTATTGTTGCATTTTTGGCATTTGCAAGGAAAAATGCTGTAGCCACTGGTAGTACAAAGCATACTCCGTGGCAAGAAGCAACACCATTGAAAGCAGAAATGCATAGTCATTGGTAAAAATATGTAATAAAGACGAATACTAATTCTATCAAAAGCTGCTGACATGCAGTTCTAAAGATCAAATGTGGAAGAGTACGAAAAAAAAGGATGCGAAATAAGGTAAAGTAGAATACGACAGTATACTAGGGGCGGTCTGTAAGTAATGCGACACATTTTCTTTTCTCGACGAATTTCGATAGAAAAAATTTTTAACTTTTTGTGGGTCATCGCGGAATATTCCCGCTTCAGCCCCTATAATTTAATGAAGTTCCGATGGCGCTAAATGTAGCCTTCCAAATGGTGTCAGTAATGGTGCTGCGATCCGAGCAGAGAACGGCCATTGAGTTCCTTTTGGTGGGAAGCCCGAGCGTCTCATATACACTCCTGGAAATTGAAATAAGAACACCGTGACTTCATTCTCCCAGGAAGGGGAAACTTTATTGACACATTCCTGGGGTCACATACATCACATGATTACACTGACAGAACCACAGGCACATAGACACAGGCAACAGAGCATGCACAATGTCGGCACTAGTACAGTGTATATCCACCTTCCGCAGCAATGCAGGCTGCTATTCTCCCATGGAGACGATCGTAGAGATGCTGTATGTAGTCCTGTGGAACGGCTTGCCATGCCATTTCCATCTGGCGCCTCAGTTGGAGCAGCGTTCGTGCTGGACGTGCAGACCGCGTGAGACGACGCTTCATCCACTCCCAAACATGCTCAATGGGGGACAGATCCGGAGATCTTGCTGGCCAGGGTAGTTGACTTACACCTTCTAGAGTACGTTGGGTGGCACGGGATACATGCGGACGTGCATTGTCCTGTTGGAACAGCAAGTTCCCTTGCCGGTCTAGGAATGGTAGAACGATGGGTTCGATGACGGTTTGGATGTACCGTGCACTATTCAGTGTCCTCTCGACGATCACCAGTGGTGTACGGCCGGTGTAGGAGATCGCTCCCCACACCATGATGCCGGGTGTTGGCCCTGTGTGCCTCGGTCGTATGCAGTCCTGATTGTGGCGCTCACCTGCACGGCGCCAAACACGCATACGACCATCATTGGCACCAAGGCAGAAGCGACTCTCATCGCTGAAGACGGCACGTCTCCATTCGTCCCTCCATTCACGCCTGTCGCGACACCACTGGAGGCAGGCTGCACGATGTTGGGGCGTGAGCGGAAGACGGCCTAACGGTGTGCGGGACCGTAGCCCAGCTTCATGGAGACGGTTGCGAATGGTCCTCGCCGATACCCCAGGAGCAACAGTGTCCCTAATTTGCTGGGAAGTGGCGGTGCGGTCCCCTACGGCACTGCGTAGGATCCTACGGTCTTGGAGTGCATCCGTGCGTCGCTGCGGTCCGGTCCCAGGTCGACGGGCACGTGCACCTTCCGCCGACCACTGGCGACAACATCGATGTACTGTGGAGACCTCACGCCCCACGTGTTGAGCAATTCGGCGGTACGTCCACCCGGCCTCCCGCATGCCCACTATACGCCCTCGCTCAAAGTCCGTCAACTGCACATACGGTTCACGCCCACGCTGTCGCGGCATGCTACCAGCGTTAAAGACTGCGATGGAGCTCCGTATGCCACGGCAAACTGGCTGACACTGACGGCGGCGGTGCACAAATGCTGCGCAGCTAGCGCCATTCGACGGCCAACACCGCGGTTCCTGGTGTGTCCGCTGTGCCGTGCGTGTGATCATTGCTTGTACAGCCCTCTCGCAGTGTCCGGAGCAAGTATGGTGGGTCTGACACACCGGTGTCAATGTGTTCTTTTTTCCATTTCCTGGAGTGTATTCATGGGCACTCTACAGAGACCTGGCAGTGAACAAAATCACAGTAAGTTGTTGGGCGAGCGTCTGTCATCATCGCAACAAGGGCAGCAAACCTGTCCAATCTCCCACATGCCAGACAACCGCACAAAGCTTTGACCCCTGCATTGTTGGAACGTGCGTACATCTCGCTGCTAAACTGGACCTCTCTCCTGGTACTGTCAACAGCGCTGGATCTCTCATCCAACCTACAGCCCAGATGTCGCACATTCCAGATTTTATCTCTTTGGCCGAATGAAGAATGCACTCCGCGGGAAGCAGTGCATGCGTAGATGATGGGGAGGTAACTGATGCAGCAAGATGTTGGTTCCGACGAGGACGATTACAGAGGCACCATGGGGGCAGACAGACACTACAACTAAGGCGGGTAAGGTCGTGGCACTGAGCGGAGATTATGTTGAAAAATACGATTTTGTAATCAAGAGAGTGGGAAATAATATTGAGCATTGGAATCCAGAAATAACCAATCAGCCGTCAGAAAAAAAATGTGCTGCTTATTTATTGAACGCTCCTCGTATTTACAACACATTTAAATCGAGCGGTACACACTAGAGATGGGCAAAGTCGTTCATCCTTGGGAACTAGTTCACTGGTGATCGTTTTTTTTCTGCGAACCGTTCATTTTTACTCGTTCATCGTTCACTGCGCATGGTATAATGTTCTTATGAAAAACTGAAAATTGGTAGCATTGGCGACTGAAGATGGAAGGCGCCAAGAGGGTGCACTTGCTTCCCCCCTGGAGTACAGAGATTTTATTCACAACAGAATTCTCACACACTTGTAATTTTAGTGATTCTGCAAAACATCTCTTTTAGCCAACTGCAGAGTTATGTGGCTGATCGCAGTGGAATAATGTAAGGTGGCGCACGAGAAACCGGCCCCGAGTACAGACTGCTCGCCAATTACGCACTATTTGTTGACCGCTACGAGCAGAATAGATAAGCATGTAATAATTAGGCATTGAAGAAATAACAAATAAGCTAATGCAAACAACTTCGAAACAGATGACGACTGGTAAGCGACAATGAGAAGTCTAGTACTCGGGGCCGATTTTTCGTGCGCTACACTGTTCTACTGAAATAATATTGTAGGAGTTATCACATTCTCTTTACAAAAAGTGACACCATACACTCGATTACGAAGCGGGGACTTCATTCGGTTGCAAGTCGGTCTGCCTTCCATGACAATGAATATGCTCTTTTACCTTGGATCAAAAAAAGACGGAAAATGGCCACTTCTGCTGTTTATCGAAATAGTGAAGTGAGCTGATACGCCGTTTTGTTACCTGAAAAGATGTATGCATTACATACCACGTAATTTTTTGTAATTCACGTAATTATAAAATACATTTTCATAACCGGTCGTGGACGCTGAACTGAATACGAAAACAACCAGAACTTCAGAGTTCAAAAAAGGTTTGAAACAGATCTAGAATAGGCGTGCGAAGCGAATGAAACGAACAACAACAACTCGATACTGAACTAACTATGAGTAGTCGGAAGTGGAACTGCGACGAGTTGCCGCACGAAGAAGGACGAGTCTGGCCGAGCGAGACCGAGACAGAGACAGACGCGAACGGGACCGAGGCTGGAACGAGGCCGGCCGACTTGCCGTTGCGGGAACGAGACCGACCGTTTCCCGTTCCCGGGAACTATAAGTAGAAAGCCGCGACCGAAGTGAACTGCGAAAGACCGTTCCTCAGAATTCGTTCCTGTCTCGTTCCGTTCATCTTGGTGAACCGTTCCTTCGGACCCGTTAGTTCGCGAACGACCCACCTCTAGTTCACACAGGATTCGTAAGTAGGAACAGATGTACCCGAGTTCACAGAACACAGCGCGGTAAAACCAACTTCTGTTCACGTCATGTCTGATGACTGTGACGTTTTGATACGTGTATTAAAGCGCGATTATTCGCTCCTGATAATTGTCACATGTTCGAGATTATAAAATTTTGTTTTACAAATAAATAATTGTACAGTCAAAAGGCGACCACAACGACAGTCACAGAAGTTTACATGACTGTGAATCCCTTAATATTTGAGGGGGGTTTCTGGGGTACATTTCTTTGCAAGGTCACAGAAACCTTCCAGTTTCCAGCCACGCACTTCACTGCTATACTACTAGGCCCACCCATGAAGTATGAACGACAAATATTCTCACGTAAACCGCGTATTTCGAGAATTTTCGAGCCATGTTTTCTCCGTTTGAAGGTTCACTGCAAGGCCTCTGCGACCGCTGTTGTCCTTCTCTGCGTCAGGGGCCTTGCACCACGTTTATTTTGGTCTTCAGTGCAGTCTGCTGCCCGACACAATACGCCTTCCAGTTGACACGGCCGCTCGTTCCTCAATAGCGGTAGCGTTGCCAAGCCTGATTTCACGCTCCGCGCGCCCTCTGTAGCAGTGGGCAGGAAACACCAGCCTCGGCGCCAATCGCCGAGCGGGACGAGGCTAACTGTGCCATGAACTCACAACTAGAGTTATAAAATTGGTTATAAAATTGCCAGAGGGTACCGTAGACTATCATAAGTAAGCATAGATTATGGTAGTTTTATTAGCACTTTGGACAGCTAAGGTCATACCAACGTTGCCTGTTCCTCAGGTGTGTTGCATACACCCCGGGCGTTACCACGTAACGATCGCTTTCTTCACGTATGCGATCAGTGTCTTGCTGGATGCCCGTAAAAATTTGACTCGGTTAACCATCTGGAAACTGAGTGAGGATATATAAGGGGCCAGGTTCTACACAGTTTTCCTCTTCTGTTATTTAAAAATTAACAGTATTCATAGCAAAATCGTACGTGTCGTTGTTTAATTTTGGTTTCTTTCCAAAATTGTTAATTTTTAATGTGAAACAGAGCGATTTCATAGCACAATCTACAACACCGATTTATCATTTACCGCTAGAAAACACAATTTCGTCAACAAAAACATAGAATTATAAAAATAGAAAAACATTATATCTAACATCGCTTCAGTATTGCATCGAACTTAACATAAAACATTCTTCTGTGGCCGGCCGGGGTGGACGAGCGGTTCCATGCGCTACATCTGGAACCGCGCGACCGCTACGGTCGCAGGTTCGAATCCCGCCTTGGACATGGATGTGTGTGATTTCCTTAGGTTAGTTAGGTTTAAGTAGTTCTAAGTTCTAGGGGACTGATGAACTTAGAAGTTAAGTCCCATAGTCCTCAGAGCCATTTGAACCATTCTTTTGTTTTTCAAAAACAACTTTTGAATTTATCAACAACAACAGGAAACTCTTGCCTCTCCTCGTGATGAAGAAGATGCTATTGAGTACAAAATAACAGCAATAATTATATATTCCTTTATACCTGTGCATACAAATTGTACTTAGATCAAAAATAATTGCTTTGCTAACACAAAAATACAGAAGTTACGCGCTTAACTAACTTTTATTACTTACATTATACAATTTATCTGCCGCAAGGATACAAAATACACAATGGACCAATACTGAATGCATATGTGCAAAACAAACAAACAATAAAGAGAAGTCGTCGGCTCCCAGTTTCTCTCTTACCCATTCATTTAAGTTTCTTTCCAAACTAATTCTACCGATACCGCGACTAATCTTACCATTTTCTATCTTCATTTATGTAGTGTACCGAAACTAGTGAACTCTAACAACAATACATCTTGTTTACCCACAGTCCAGGATACACTTCCTGTACAATGTTATGTTTCAAATATTCAGTCTTAGAAATGTCTTTACAAATTAAGGCCTATTTTTGTTACCAGTAGACTTCATTTGGCCATAATGCCCTCTTTGCCGGTGTATTTTGCTTTCAAGACAGGAGAAATCCATTACGTCCACTTCGTGGCCGTCAGCTTTGATGTTACGTTTGCCACTAATGACATTTATGTAACTCTTCATTATTTTCATTACGTTTGTCTTTCTTCGGTTTATTCTCATCCATACTCTGCACCTTTTCACTGCTCACTTCATTCAACAGATCCCATACTCCTCCCTCGCTTCCACTGAGGCTTGCAGTGTGATCAGCGAATCTTATGACTTATATCGTTTCATACTGAATATTAGCCCTGCTGTTGAACCTTTCTTTTATTTCTGTCATTTATTCCATGTATAGATTAAACCGTAGAGGCTAAAGACTCCATCCGAGTCTTATAGTTTCCGATCATTTCGTTCTTATGCTTATAATTTTATTGTTCTCTCTTGGTTCATTTACGCGCTCTGTATCATCCGTCTTTCCCTGTAACTTACTTCGGTTTCTCTCAGAATTTCGAACATCTTGACAGTTTTACGTAGTAGAAAGCTTTTTCTAGGTCTATAAATCCGATAAAAGTATCTTGATTATCCTTAAGTCCTGCTTCCAGTATCAAGTGCAACATCATAACTTCCTCCCTAGCGCTTTTACGTTGCTAAAAGCAAAATTGGTCGTCGTCTAACAGACTGTGCGGTATTTCTCGCACTCCTATGCCCTTGCTATCTTCAGGAGTTTATGGACAACATATTTCCGAACGTCTAATGGTGTGCCCTTACGCTCACGGATTGTACACGATACGAAACATCTACTTGAAGTGGTTTAAGATTCACTCTGTGCTTTTCAATCGCACAGCAAGCATCCACATTGTGCATAATGTGTTCCACTTTCAGAAAGTGTCTGCAAGATTGGTGCCACGGCAGCTGACTCCTGAAAGAGCTTGTAAAGAACTTCTTCGGCGCTTTGAACGAGAAGGTGATGGCTTCCTTGAAAGAATCGTTACTGGGGACGAAACCTCGGTTCACTTCTACCAACCGGAAACGAAGAGAGCGAGCAAGGAACGGCCCCATTCCTCATCACCAAAACCAAAGAAGTTTCGAACAGAACCATCAGCAGGCAAGGTTGTGCTGACTCTCTTTTGGGACGAGAAAGGCGTCATTTTGGAGCATTATATACCTAGAAGGACCACTGTCACCCGTCCATCATACACAGATCTCCAAAAAAGTCATCTGCGGCCTGCAATCAAATCAAAGCGACGTGGATTGCTGTCAGCAGGTGTCCTTTTGCAACATCACAATGCAAGGCCCCACACTGCCTGTACAACAGTTGCAAGAATCACAGACATCCACCATACTCACCAGACACTGCCCCAAGTGATTTCCATATGTTTGGACCACTCAAAGGCGCAATGGGAGGAAAGAAGTTCCGTTCTGATGAAGAGGTACGCCACGCGGTGCACGAGTGGTTGCGCGGACTACCAAAAGAATTTTTTTCTAAAGGAATTTATGCACTTTGTAAGCGCTGGAGGACTTGCATTGTGTGTGGGGGGGATTATGTTGAAAAGTGATACAGCTTTGTACCACTTCTGCACAATAAATAATACTTAAAGATATATTTAAGGTATTCATTTGACTCACCCTCGTGGAATATCGTCCCAGGGTTTAGAGTCTTCGTCAAGTAGGCATGACAACTGATATCTATAGAATTCAGAGGCATAATTCTCGTGAAATCCTGTTGGCTGAATTTACAGGAGCACTATTCGAAGTAAAGTATGTGACCATTGCTCTACTACCAACCTAAATCCCTCTTAGGTATAATCAGAAAAAGATATCAATGTGTTGTTCTTGTGGACTTCAGTCCTGAGACTGGTTTGATGCAGCTCTCCATGCTACTCTATCCTGTGCAAGCTTCTTCATTTCCCAGTATCTACTGCAGCCTACATCCTTCTGAATCTGCTTAGTGTATTCATCTCTCGGTCTCCCTCTACCATTTTTACCCTCCAGGCTGTCCTCCAATACTAAATTGGTGACCCCTTGATGCCTCAGAACATGTCCTACCAACCGATCCCTTCTTTTAGTCAAGTTGTGCCACAAACTCCTCTTCTCCCCAACCCCATTCAGTACCACCTCATTAGTTATGTGATCTACCCATCTAATCCTCAGCATTCTTCTGTAGCACTACATTTCGAAAGCTTCTATTCTCTTCTTGTCTAAACTATTTATCGTCCATGTTTCACTTCCATACGTGGCTACACTCCATACAAATACTTTCAGAAACAACTTTCTGACACTTAAATCTATACTCGATGTTAACAAATTTCTCTTCTTCAGAAACGCTTTACTTGCCATTGCCAGTCTGCATTTTATATCCTCTCTACTTCAACCATCATCAGTTATTTTGCTCCCCAAATAGCAAAACTCTTTACTACTTTGTGTGTCTCATTTCCTAATCTAATTCCCTCAGCATCACCCGAATTAATTCGACTACATTCCATTATCCTCGTTTTGCTTTTGTTGATGTTCATCTTACATCCTCCTTTCATGACACTGTCCATTCCGTTCAACTGCTCTTCCAAGTCCTTTGCTGTCTCTGACAGAATTACAATGTCATCGGCGAACCTTAAAGTTTTTATTTCTTCTCCATGGGTTTTAATACCTACTCCGAATTTTTCTTTTGTTTTCTTTACTGCTTGCTCAATATACAGATTGAATAACATCGGGGATAGGCTACAACCCTGTCTCACTCCCTTCCCAACCACCGCTTCCCTTTCATGTCCCTCGACTCTTATAACTGCCACATGGTTTCTGTACAAATTGGAAATAGCCTTTCGCTCCCTGTATTTTACTCCTGTCACCTTCAGAATTTGAAAGAGAGTATTCCAGTCAAATTGACAAAAGCTTTCTCTAAGTCTACAAATGCTAGAAATGTAGGTTTGCCTTTTTTTAATCTACCTTCTAAAATAAGTTGAAGGGTCAGCATTGCCTCACGAGTTCCAACATTTCTATGGAATCCAAACTGATCTTCCCCGAGATCGGCTTCTATGAGTTTTTCCATTCGTCTGTAAAGCATTCGCGTTTGTATTTTGCAGCCGTGACTTATTAAACTGATAGTTCGGTAATTTTCACATCTGTCAACGCCTGCTTTCTTTGGGATTGGAATTATTATATTCTTCTTGAAGAGTGAGGGTATTTCGCCTGTCTCATACATTTTGCCCACCAGATGGTAGAGTTTTGTCAAGACTGGCTCTCCCAAGGCTGTCAGTAGTTCTAATGGAATGTTGTCTACTCCCGGGGCCTTGTTTCGACTTAGGTCTTTCAGTGCTCTATCAAACTCTTCACGCAGTATCGTATCTCCCATTTCATCTTCATCTACATCCTCTTCCATTTCTATAACATTGCCCTCAAGTACATCGCCCTTGTATAGACCCTCTATATACTCCTTCCACCTCTCTGCTTTCCCTTCTTTGCTTAGAACTGGGTTTCCATCTGAGCTCTTGATATTCATGCAAGTGGTTCTCCTTTCTCCAAATGTCTCCTTAATTTTCCTGTAGGCGGTACCTATCTTACCCCTAGTGAGACAAGCCTCTACATCCTTACATTTGTCCTCTACCCATGCCTGCTTAGCCATTTTGCACTTCCTGTCGATCTCATTTTTGAGACGTTTGTATTCCTTTTTGCCTGCTTCATTTACTGCATTTTTATATTTTCTCCTTTCATCAATTAAGTTAAATATTTCTTCTCTCACCCAAGGATTTCTACTAGCCCCCATCTTTTTACCTACTTTATCCTCTGCTGCCTTCACTACTTCATCCCTCAAAGCTACCCATTCTACTTCTACTGTATTTCTTTCCCTAATTCTTGTCAATTGTTCCCTTATGCTCTCCCTGAAACTCTGTACAACCTCTGGTTTAGTCCGTTTATCCAGGTCCCATCTACTTAAATTCCTACTTTTTTGCAGTTTCTTCAGTTTTAATCTACAGTTCAAAACCAATAGATTGTGGTCAGAGTCCACATCTGCCCCTAGAAATGTCTTACAATTTAAAACCTGGTTCCTAAATCTCTGTCTTACGATTATATAATCTATCTGAATTCTGTCAGTATCTCCAGGCTTCTTCCACGTACACAACCTTCTTTCATGATTCTTAAACCAAGTGTTAGCTGCGATTAAGATGTGCTCTGTGCAAAATTCCACCAGGCGACTTCCTCTTTCATTTCTTACCCCCAATCCTTATTCACCTACTATGTTTCCTTCTCTTCCTTTTCCTACTACCGAATTCCAGTCACCCATTACTATTAAAATTCATCTCCCTTCACTATCTGAATAATTTCTTTTATCTCATCATACATTTCTCCAATTTCTTCGTCATCTGCAGAACTAGTTGGCATATAAACTTGTACTAGTGTGGTAGGTGTGCGCTTCGTATCTATCTTGGCCACAATAATGCGGTCACTATGTTTTTTGTAGTAGCTTACCCGCAATCCTATTTTTCTATTCATTATTAAACCTACTCCTGCATTACCCCTATTTGATTTTGTATTTATAACCCTGTATTCACCTGACCAGAAGTCTTGTTCCTCCTGCCACCGAACTTAACTAATTCCCACTATATCTAACATTAAATAATCCATTTCCCTTTTTAAATTTTCTAACCTACCTGCCCGATTAAAGGATCTGACATTCCACGTTCCGATCTGTAGAACGCCAGATTTCTTTCTCCTGATAACGACGTCCTCCTGAGTAGTCCCTGCCCGGAGATCCGAATGGGGGACTATTTTACCTCCGGAATATTTTACCCAAGAGGACACCGTAATCATTTATCCATACAGTAAAGCTGCATGCCCTCGGGAAAAATTACGGCCGTAGTTTCCCCTTGCTTTCAGCCGTTCGCAGTACCAGCACAGCAAGGCCGTTTTGGTTAGTGTTGCAAGGCCAGATCAGTCAATCATCCAGACTGTTGCCCATGCAACTATTGAAAAGGCTGCTGCCCCTCTTCGGGAACCACACGTCTGTCTGGCCTCTCAACAGATGCCCCTCCGTTGTGGTTGCAGCTACGGTACGGCTATCTGTATCGTTGAGGCACGCAAGCCTCCCCACCAACGGCAAGGTCTATGGTTCATGGGGGGATATCAATATCACGCATATATACCGTAGTCATTTCTTCCTTCCTCAGGATGCGAATAGAATACGACAAAAAACTAAAAATATTGGTACAATATACTCTCCACCACTCCATGTACAGTGTCTTGCGGTGTGTCTGCGGAGATGGAGATCCATCCTTATTCTAACAGTGTGTATGTAATTGAGCTACTCATGTATCTGTGTTGTGGAGCAATGTTGTTGTGAACGACTTCATACACAATAGTAAGGAGAGGTGGACTGCAGAGTGGTGCGGCAACTGTAGTTGTAGGAAAGCCGGGAGAAGCAGAAATGATTAGTGAACAACTAACACACAAACAGAGGATTTACTTAACTTGTACGTCTCCGAACATACGAATACTCTATATACGCTGCGACTAGGAGGTGTCTGCATAGCTTCATCTAGGGAGTGGGCTGAATCCTGCCGCCATAAATTCTGTATCGTGGCAGCAGAGGTCGCTCGTCGTACCGGGCCGCTAGAGGCGTGGCACAGCGGGCGTGTTCCATTGCGCTGGCCGGATCCCGCAACACCGCTGTCGATTGGTTCGTTGATTTGGGGGAGAGGATCAAATAGTGAGGTCATCGCTCAGATGAGATTTGGGAAGCATGGGGAAGGAAGTCGGCCATGGTATTTCAGAGGAAACATCCCGGCATTTGCTTGAACAAAAAGTGAAATAACTTCGACCATTGTATAATAGCCCGGGAAATTTTATTAATTGTGACAATTCCGGACGGGAAAGCTTACGTTTTACTATTTAGGGAAATCACGGAAAACCTAAATAAAGTTGGCCAGACAGGGGTTTGAACTATCGTCCTGCCAAATGCGAATCCACTGAGCTAATCATTGCGCGACGTCGCTTGGTCGCTGTACCTGTCGGCGCTGAATGGAAACTTGCTATTCCTTCGCCAACTTGATACGCTGGTAGGGTGGTATCGATATGTCATACCACAAATATTGCCTAAGCAATTAGCAACATCTGAAAATAGGCACAAAAGACCTCACATTTGTGGTAAGAATGATTGTTGGCCTCTTCTGAACAGCCATTACATCATTCGTGTAATTCAGAGGACAACTATCAGTTTCTTAGTAATGTATTAGAAAAACATGGCATTTCTTCTCCAAGCATTTCCATCGCTCGGCCTCTTTCCCACTTTTCCTCCTCAGTTTTAACGATATACTCTGTACGCCAAAATACTGTATCCTTCCTTGAAGACTAAACACAGTCCGCCGTGATTTTCGTCCTCTATGATCATCCTAATATTCTAGTTGGTGACTTTTAGAGCTTTGCGACAAAACTACGTTTAAGTGCCAGAATGTGATTTTCACTCTGCAGCGGAGTGTGCGCTGATATGAAACTTCCTGGTAGATTAAAACTATGTGCCGGACCGAGACTCGAACTCGGAACCTTTGCCTTTCGCGGGCAAGTGCGCTATCATCTGAGCTACCCAAGCACAACTCATGACCCTTGAGGTAGCAGACGAGGTACTGGCAGAACTGGAGCTGTGAGGACTGGGCGTAAGTCGTGTTTGGGTAGCTCAGATGGTCGAGCACTTGTCCGCGAAAGGCAAAGGTCTCGAGTTCGAGTCTCGGTCTGCCACACAGTTTTAATCTGCTAGGAAGTTTGGACTTGTAAATAGTTTTTGTCATGTGCTGGTATAAGAATATTACAGAAGCGCGAAGGAACTAGAAAATCGACATTTATTGGCAAATCCTGGCACCCGTTCTTGCAGTAGCAAGCCGTGAAGAAGTGTGTGACCATCGAGATTTGGGGATGGTCCAAAGCGACTGTGTAAGTCATTCACAACTACAATCGTTCCTTCTTCGGAAGTAGGTGGAACACACACTAATTGGCAGGGAACATTAGATTCCACTTTTCCAGCTCTATATGTCACGGAACCGTGAAAAATTAGGATATAACATGGCTGCTGACAAGTCCGAGTATGTGCTCCGTCTGCAGCAGTCAGCTATATTGTACCAGTAAGATGCACCCAACCTCTGATGAAAGTTTTACGCAGGTGTGTAGCTGAGGTGATGACAGCGTCCTCAGCAAAAGGCACGTTGAGTCCTGACTACAGACCGCATCGGCCACGCAATAAGTTCAGTCAAAACTGTGAGTAGAAAAATACGTTGTGATGGATATTGTCATGAAGAAAGAGACAGGTTTAAGTCTGCGGTAGCGTTCTTTTGTACAAATAGAAACTGTAAGCTAGAACTGGCATTCATACCCCGCATGGCAAGTGACTAAACCTAATGACTGTATCAGTACTATAAAGCACTATTAAATCTGGTCAATGTTTGGTAGATTTTCACTTTCCAAACAATTTCAGTTTATTTAAGACAATGTCTCCTATTTCAGTTTTATGTATACAACGTATCACACGAAAAACTCTGGTATGCATTCAGTGAAGGTTGAGAAATTGTTATTTACGGTTGGAAGTAGACGTATTAAAAGGGTTGGGAGTATCACACCCATTAAATTAAGTTTCAGTAATTTTTAGGAAACGTCAATCCTGCTTATCAACATTTTCAGCACATGCTATTGTATAGTTTCTAGATATTTATCTAAAATCGTATTATACCTACCACAGCTGTAACGATAATAGTTCGTCAATGCTATCAGCTTCGACTGCCGCAAATCGTTATCAGGCTAGGAAGTTTATCAATCACTGCGTTGATATGCAGATGATGTTCAACGGCAGTCTACATACTGGAATGAATACTAAATGAATAGCAGAACTTCCATACATAAATTCTGGACTTTGCTCAGATGATCCATAATACTGAAAAATACACGAAATTTCTGATTACTTGTGAAACTGTAGAACATGTCCCTATTAGCGTTGGAAGTGCGCCTGGTGGTTTTTCATTTCGTTATCTGGCCATTTCATTTCCAGCATCCTCTCACTAATCCCTAATAACAAAGCTCCCAAATCAGTCTGAAAACTTACGAACCATGTTATACTCTTATGCATTGCCGTGCACCATATGCATACTTCAAGGAACATTTTTGTAAATTCCATATGCAGGTTGGATAGTATTTTCGTGAAGAAAGCGTACTTCACTTCTTACATCTTTCTTTCCCGCAATTTCTTAAATTTTTCCATAGATTACGTATTCATTAAATTTTATCTACTGTATATTCGCCGCTGTCTTTTCTGTAATTAGTAAGTATTAGCCGTTTTACTATTCTTAATTATTATCTTTCTAATATTGCATACGCTGAAATCATATTCTGTGCAAACTATTTGTCCGTCCCACTCATCACATCACAGCCTTCCTGCTGATTCTAACCAGCTACAGACTGCGAAATACGATGTTCCGCAGCCAAATTTACTGAACTTGATTTTTTTCCACGTTGAAACACGTATGTAACGTAGCAGCGATGGTGAGGCACGTTAAAATCTTTGACCAGAGAGCCTATAATCGTAGTTGTCTGCGCTTGACCGCGCGAGTGTTGCGAGCAGTACAGTAGTAGTCGTCGTGGAGTACGCTAGTAGTCGGCATGCAGAGCAGTCGGTCAGTAGTAGCAGCCCAGAGCGGTTGTGTGATGTAGTCTGTCGGCAACACTGGTCAAGATGCTGAATGAGGTATATTGTTAATTAAGGTAATCATCAGATAATGTAAAGTTTATTTATTGTAATTAATTTCCAACAAGTGCCGCAATAATAATTTTGATTTCAAAAGCAATTTTACAAAAAAAATTTATTTAATTGAACTAACGATTTCGTTCCACTTCCCTTAAAGAAAAGTTTCAGTTAAATTACAAAAAAAAAAGATTATTATTATTTGCAATACAGTTCCTCCAAGCCGTGCGCAAGAATAAGAGCAGAAATTTGACTAGCAGTTACAATGAGGTAAGAATTTAATTCTGATTTTTGCACAGGGCCAAAGACCGATGTTTCGGTTTAATTGAATTATCATTATCACTGAGATTTTCTTATCACTGAATTGACTTTCATTATTTTCGTGAGGAACTTATACTTGGGTCAGATTGCTAATTTTTGTTAAATTGTCATTGTCAGTAGATTTAATTGCTAGGGAGGTTACGTTTGGCTCCCACCCATTTATTATTATATATTTTATTTAAATATTTCTGTGGGGACGATATTGCTTCTTGGCTCAATTTCTATATAATATTGTCGTGTAAATTTTTGTGGGGAGGTTACACTTAGCGCAATGTCCATTAACATTCTTAAATAATATTGTCATTTTAAAAATTTTTGTTGGGAGGTTACACTTGGCGACACCCAGTCCAGGATCGTATTTCGTTGAGAGTCTTTTGAGCGACAGTCAGATATCTGCTCTTATTTGCTTAGATATAATTAGGATTTGGCGCAACGCTTTTACTAATTTTGTGACTCTCTTTCTACAGGTCAACGGCAATTCGTTGCTCTGTTGTATTTGTGTGTTGTTTTTGCATTGTGCTTATTTGTTTTGTGAATATTTGTGACTATTGTAAAAATGCCGCGAAAGACTGTGAATAGTGTATCGCGAGGTATTACCAACGAAATTACCGGCTCAAACGACTTTACCGATAGGACATGTGACACGCAGTGTCATGATGACAATCCTGCGTTCACTGACAATCAGTGTATTCCAACCACTAATGATGACTTTTGTCTTAATGATGAGCAAACGAACTCGGTTATGTCCTCTGTTGATTTGACGACAATTGATGACGCGGGACGCTCTATTGTAATGAGCGCTGCCCAGCCTAACACACCCGGTTTTAAAAAATTCTCGTGACGAACAGACAAATTCGTCTAATGAAAGTGGTCAGTGTACCGAAAATACGACGGACTCGAGTGAGAAACCTTTTTGTAAATTACAGAATGACCAAATGGTCACACAAAACGCGACAATGGCAAATACACCGTCACATAGTACAGAGAATGGAGTAGATAATGTTACATTGGGTCAAATTATGGCAATATTGCTACAAGATAGTAAAAGACTAGATATGATGGATGATTATTTCAAACAACTTAATGAACAGTATAAACAACTTAATGAAAACCTTAACGAACGGAGCAGACAAGTTAGTGAACAGAATACAGGTGTTACCGTGCAATGTCGGGACAGTAAAGAACAATTACGTGAGGATACTGAGACTTGTGCTAATAACAGTAATGAAAAAGTTGGCACTGTTGCACAAGAATTAAATAATACACGTGTAAGCACAACAGAATCACATAAAGACGAGATTAATGCAGTCACTGAAAAATGTTCAGCAAACGCAACACAGATACACGAAATTAATGCAGTCACCGAACAATGCCTTAAAAACGCAGTACAGATTCGCGACGAAGTTAATTTAGAGCCACTGGAAGTTTCACACACTCTGAATACGGAAATTGTTAATAAAAGTGAACGACACAACAACCAAATTGACGAAAGTATTAAAGTAACAGAATTAAGAATTATTTCAGTCACCAATACGTCACAGAACCCGCCACGTTGCGAGCATTTGTCAGACTTACGCAGCGCGTATAATGTGAGCAATTTACAGAGACTACGAGACGTAAAATCCGAAAAGCCACGCGACTTAAAATATGAAAAGCTACGCAACTTGAAGTACGAAACGACACAGACAAACAGATTCACAGACAAACCCGAACGTGTTCTCAAATTCAGTGACGAGAGCGTTGATAATAAGCAATTTGTATTTGTAAGAAAATGTAAAGAATTTAATAATGACAGAACACAGGTACACGCTTTGAGCTATATACGACAATTTGTTTTTGTGCTTTCACCGCTATTGCCTATAATGCAGAAGTTTGAATTAGCACGGATACAACAATTTGCCTTTGGATTTTTACCGCTATTGCGTGCAACGCAAAAGCTGAAATTTATTTGCAGTGCGTAATAGACCTCAGGGGATTCATTACGCTTTAATGAATATGTGCCGTAGCGAGCATAGGGCCCCGAGCTGTAGTAGTGCTGTTTCATCTTTAGTTTTCTGCACTGCTGCGTTCTCTTCTACTATCCTTTATATGTATCAAAATAGCTCTTTAACTATTGCTCTATCTAGGATTAAGAATATGTAATGAAAACCCGATAAGACAAATTTTTACCGAATGTGACAATATTCAGTAGGCACTCCCGTAATGACAACTACCGCCGTAATTTTAATTACAGATAAAATCGTAATCATCAGTATGTGTAAAATTATTAGTAACAGGAACCACATTTTTGTAACAATAGATGTTTTTTCACCACAATAGCATGAAAGTCAGCCGCTTAGCATACGTAACCAACAATGCAGTCTACAAGGTCAACCAAACTTTAATGTTTCGCCGCGTGCACGTATAGTCCCAGCTCCAACAAATAGTAACGCATGGCAGCAAAGAAATAACTACGTACAGATAACACACTATTTCAACTCGTATCGCAATGCGCCGTATAGAAATTACTATCATGACAGACGTAAAAAAATGATGAGCACAATTTTCAGCGTACATTTAATAACAGTCGATCTTATGAGCAGCAACAACATCAGCAACAACAAATAATCATGAATGGAACAGACAATAGGTGTCATCGATAGCGTAATACGTCAGTAAGAAATAACAGAGCAGTTCAAATAGTCGAAATGCCACAGCATCCTCGCGTAAATAATAGCACGTACGACAGAATTTGACCAGACACAGTACAGGTTTCATATTCTAGTAACATAAGCAATAATTTAGACACGCAGAATCTTGTTCACGAAAATGTTATTAATTTTGACGCCATCCGACACACGTTTGTATTAAGGACAGAATTACGACGTATGTAGACGATATTCTTATCGCAGAAGCTAACTGGTCTGAACACAATGTGATTTTAGAACGTCTGTTACAAACTTTCCATGCACAAGGACTTACAGTTAACCCCAGTAAATCGCATTTTGGCAAAACTTCTATAAAATTTCTTGGACACGTGATTTCAGTAGAGGGCATTGCGCCTGATCCGGAAAAACTTCAAGCTCTACGTGACATTACCGTTCCTACGACGAAGAAGCAATTACGCAGTTTTTTGGGTTTAATTAATTTTTTTCGTAAATTTATTCATCACTCTGCTTTAGATACACCCAGATTATGCCAATTAACAGGTAAAAACAGTATTTGGTCTTGGGATAAGCAAGCACATTCGGAATTCATGAACCTGAAACATGCTTTGTTGAATGCTCCACTTTTATCGCACCCAGATCTTACCAGAAATTTTTCCATTGCCACCGACAGTTCCAATACCGCTTTGGGCGTACACATTTTTCAGGAAATAGAAGAAGATGGCTCTACAGTAATTAAGAACATCGCATTTGCAAGCCGCATTCTGTCACCCGATGAGCGAAATTATTCCATTACAGAACTGGAAACATTATGTGTTGTATGGGCTTTTACGAGATTTAGGCACTTTCTTTATGGCAGACATACCACCGTTTACACAGACCACAGAGCGATACAATTTTTACTTTCGGCTAAATTCACACACGATAGATTAAGCAGATGGAAACTTTATTTACAGGAATTTAATTTTACAATAGTTCACATTCCCGGCACACAAAATGTTATAGCAGACGCACTATCGCGTTCTCTCGGCAACAATCAGCAAGACGTAGCAACCAACTTCTGCAAAACAAATTTCAGTGTCATGTACATTCAGCAAGTTGCATTTGAAAATTTTATTTCATCGTCATTACAGGACATAGCACAAGAGCAAAATAAAGACAGTGTGTGGAAAGAAATTAAACACCTTTGGCAAGATAAGAATAATGTTACGATTAGAAACCATTACACTGTACGCAATGACATTCTGTTTCGCCGCTCTCATCCTGACAGCAACAATTGGTTATTATGCATTCCTGACGAATTGGTTAACAAATTAATCTGGTACACTCATTTAAGTTATGCACATTACGGAGCACGAAAATGTTTTCTTATATTGAGACAGAGCTGTTATTTTACTAACATGGAGAAACGTATACGACGAGTTTTAGCGTCTTGTAAAATTTGCCAGAAAGCTAAATCAGACACCACTTCACATATTCCTCCTTTATATCCCATTATACCTGTTAAATTAAGACATATGGCCGCAGTAGACATTTTTTGGTCCGATTCCGAGAACTAACAGAGGTTTTTGCTACATCTTTGTCGCTGTTGAGCTCACTTCAAAATTTGTTACTTTCACTCCATTACGCAAAGCTACTGCTAAAACTGTTTCGAAAGCATTTGTAAAACATTTTCTTTTTCATGTAGGGCATGTGATGAGAGTAATTTCTGACAATGGATCTCAATTTCGTAGTAGCGTATTGACACGCATGTTACGAGCTAGAAACATTTCTCCGATTTATATATCCAAGTACCACGCTTCTTCGAACCCCTGTGAAAGATTAATGAAAGAAATTGGTAAACTGTGTAGAATATACTGCCACAAAAGACATATTGATTGGGATACACACATACTCTCATTCCAAGACGTAATTAATTCCATTCCAAATGAATCCACTATGCTATCTCCGTCTGTTATACTGAAAAACGTTGAACCACCGAACAAAATTAAAGAATTAGTAAACTTCCCTAAATGTCGTCGACTAAGACACCACGAAATAATTGACATTGCGCTGAACAACATCAAACGTGCCGCAGACCGCCGCAGAAGACAGCAAAAACAGGTTTGTACACGCCGCGACTTTCACGTTGGACAGAAGATATTAGTACGTACACACTATTTATCCAGTAAATTAAAAGGTAAGTGCAGTAAATTTGAACTTCCATACGCAGGTCCATATCGGATTCGCAGCATCCCTCACCCCAATGTTGTACACGTCGAAACTTTGAGAACCAGAAAATCGAAAGGCAATCACCATATCTCAAACATTAAACCGTTTATTGAATGAAGACACTGTATGATTCAACACACTAAGATGCCATTTACTAATGCAATTATATTCACGTGACTAATTACTGATGATTATCGTATTTTTTCTTGGCAAGTGCCCGGCAAGGTAAGGTTAGCAGGTCGCTTTTCTTGTCGTTACACATCAGACCGTGCATATTTTTCCAGACGAACTTACGTATTTTATGAATAATTATGCAATTCTATGTAATGACGTATTAATTTTATCAAATTCTCTCTCCATTAAAGTCTTTAATTCTCGCCTCTATTAACTACACTACATACAAGCTGAACACAACGAACGTCACATTTTGTCTTTTTATGTGTGATTGTTTTCAAGTTTTGTTTGTATGCACTGTGAAATAGTCAAGATATAACACACACCAGTCGACTTTGACATTTTTTGCCTTATGACATCTCAACATCGTGATTGTTTTACGTTTTTTTGCTGCTGCATTGTATTATTCTGTGTACATTTTTGCATCTGAACACTGTCAATGTCTTTGACATATTACGTTTTCTGTCATGTTATGCTGTATGGTTAATTGTGTCACCATAAACCAGTCATTATTTAGTGGGTATATGATTTAAATGCAAGACATTAATCCTTGTTCATCAATTTCAGAAAGAAATGATGCGTGTAAGAAATAAATTCAACAGAAATGGGAATTTCACCTACGGAATAAGCGAAAGGAAATGCAATAACTTTATGGGGAAGAGTAAATGGATCAGGATTAACAAGCATTAACAAGAATATACTATACTCATCGTAGAATAGCAGTCTTAACTAATTTTTTCTTTCAGAATACAAGGTGATTGATGCAGGCTGTCAGACAGAACTACACATCTTAGTTTTAGTGATGAAATATGCTAGAGATAAGGGATAGTTGTATAAGTAATGAAGTGATTTTTTTGCAGATGATAAGGAATACTGATGAATAATGATGAAGGATATGCTGTTATGAATAATGAAGTTTTTCTTTACAGGTGATGATAATAATGAAGTTATGATAATATGGATAATGAATAATGAAGTATTTTTCTTTACAGATGAGGATAATGTTGAAGTTATGTATTTAGGCTATGTAGTTGTTTAAGTATTTGTTGCAGTTCGTTTTGACAGCAGGTGTTACATTGCGCAGTATAATGACTGAAGGTTTTGGAAAGGACAGCTATGGAACACATTTTTATACGCATTTCACTACCTGTTAATTCGAAGTTCACTACTTTTCAGCATAGTGTGCGTTTCTTATTTCAGGTCAATAATCCATTTTGTATTTTTTTTTCAGGAGAAGCTTTTCATGATACTTACTACCTGTTCTAGTATTTGCATTTTTATTTTTTACCCATTTGTGTTTATCATTTCTAAATGTGATCACATATACTGCCTTGTTACATAACCTTGCTACAGTTGACTCATGATGAATGACGTTACCTATCCTCATTTGCAGCAATAGGTCAAAAGCAAATAGTGTTATGCCTCAGCAATTAATTATCAATCCCAACGCAATGCATTGCTAACAAAAAAAATGTATTAACAGTCCCAAATAGTGATACCAGTTTGAGAAAGTTCTTAGTAATACTGATTAGCTCTGAATAGTATGTCACTTCAGTAATGACTTCTTAAAAATAAAAAAATAAAAAAAAATATATGTATAAAATAATGCTTTGTAACTGGCTAATAACTGCCACTGTTTATTGTAATGAGACTACTTAAAATGCCCATGATTATTAATGCTATGACTTCGTAAAGATCTGAATAATACTGAATGATGAACAATGTTTTATTCTATTCAATACTTGCTGGCCACTGAGTGCCAATAATTAATGTCACTCAACGAATTGTTATTAATTATGCCATTAATTAGCTCCTGTTTTCAATATTGATACTTAGTAACTGGAAAAGAATGCGATTGTTTAATAATACTTTGTAATTAGGAGAAGGCTAATGATTCTTACTATATTGAAATGACAAATGATTAATTATACTTAGTAACTGGAAAAGAATGCGATTGTTTAATAATACTTTGTAATTAGGAGAAGGCTAATGGTTCTTACTATATTGAAATGACAAATGATTAATTATACTTTGTAACTGGAAAGGAATGTGATTGTTTAATAATGCTTTGTAATTAGGAGAAGGCTAATGATTAATACTATATTGGAATGACAAATAATTAATTAACTATGCCATACTTTGTAACTGGAAAAGAATGCGATTGTTTCATAATGCTTTGTAATTAGGAAAAGGCTAATGATTCTTAATTATGCTTTGTAACTGGAAAAGAATGCGACTGTTTAATAATGCTTTGTAATTAGGAGAAGGCTAATGATTAATACTGTATTGGAATGATACATAATCAATTAACTATGCTATACTTTGTAACTGGAAAAGAATGCGATTGTTTAATAATGCTTTGTAATTAAGAGAAGGCTAATGATTAATACTATTGGAATGACAAATGATTAATTAACTATGCTATACTTTGTAACTGGAAAAGAACGCGATTATTTCATAATGCTTTGTAACTAGGAAAAGAAGGCTACTGATTCTATGTAAAACAATTAATGAACATTTTTCTGTAATACTACATACTTGGTACAGAAATGTTCAATAAGTGGGCTATGAATGCCGCAAACTACTTCATGTCCTTCACCTTATGAGCTAACTACCCTGAATTACTGCAATGTCCATTTGTCCTGTTTATCCTAGTGATCATGGAGCACTATATTTGGTTTTGCACTAATTCTACGTTGGTGTGCCTTGTAAGAGCGTGGTGTTGACACGACATGCTGTCCACCACCGTGAGCGATGAAGACGTTATTATGGTCCCACTGTTTGGTGTACCTAGTGTACTGCCAAAATGAGAACATGGAACATTACTACGACAGTTCGGTGTCTTGGCTACACTGATAAATTCTGATGGGAAAAGAACTTCAAATTGTGTCACTTGGTGTTGTACTTCTGTGGAAAGATATGAACTTTCAGAACAGCTATGTGCAATCTAAAGTGCTACAACCATGATGCAATCCTTCCCTTTCCTATCCTAATTCTTGTCACATAATGAAAATCATTTTTTGGTAACATCATTTATGTTCATGGGTTATACATTTTTTTTCGATTTGCTGGACTCCAGTGCGAGTACACTTATGTCACTTGTCGATATGATTTTTTTGCCATTATGTTTATTTATTGCGAAAATGTTAAAGACATTTCTTCGATTTGTTCTGAGGTACAGTATATGTACACTGTTGTCTTTTATATTGTATATACATTTTTTATTTTAATGATATGTTCTGAACTACAGTGCATGTGCACTTATGTTAGGTGTTAATATGTTTCCTACTGAACTTCAGTGCCTGTGCACTTTTCTCATTTTTCAATATGATTTGTACTCATTCTGTATGTTCAATACTTCAGTGTGTATGATTTTTTTTTTTTTTTGCCATTCTGTTTGTGCTAAAGAATTTTTTCAGTGCCTGTGCACTTTGTTTTCTGTCAAATAATTTGTATATACAGTTTTCTGATTTACTACTATGTTTTGTACTCACATCCTGTCTTTGTCTGATATATTTTGTACTCGGTGCATGTGCACAACATTTAATTTATGTACTAAATTTGAATTGTAAAAATTTCTTGCGATGGCAAGTCCAAATGACTCACCATCGCTGCCAAATTTTTGCCCCCCCAGTGGAGGGTTATGAAACACGTATGTAACGTAGCAGCGATGGTGAGGCACGTTAAAATCTTTGACCAGAGAGCCTATAATCGTAGTTAGTCTGCGCTTGACCTCGCGAGTGTTGCGAGCAGTACAGTAGTAGTCGTCGTGGAGTACGCTAGTAGTCGGCATGCAGAGCAGTTGGTCAGTAGTAGCAGCCCAGAGCGGTTGTGTGATGTAGTCTGTCGGCAACACTGGTCAAGATGCTGAATGAGGTATATTGTTAATTAAGGTAATCATCAGATAACGTAAAGTTTATTTATTGTAATTAATTTCCAACAAGTGCCGCAATAATAATTTTGATTTCAAAAGCAATTTTACAAAAAAAATTTATTTAATTGAACTAACGATTTCGTTCCACTTCCCTTAAAGAAAAGTTTCAGTTAAATTACAAAAAAAAAAAGAATATTATTATTTGCAATACAGTTCCTCCAAGCCGTGTGCAAGAATAAGAGCAGAAATTTGACTAGCAGTTACAATGAGGTAAGAATTTAATTCTGATTTTTGCACAGGGCCAAAGACCGATATTTCGGTTTAATTGAATTATCATTATCACTGAGATTTTCTTATCGCTGAATTGACTTTCATTATTTTCGTGAGGAACTTATACTTGGGTCAGATTGCTAATTTTTGTTAAATTGTCATTGTCAGTAGATTTAATTGCTAGGGAGGTTACGTTTGGCTCCCACCCATTTATTATTATATATTTTATTTAAATATTTCTGTGGGGACGATATTGCTTCTTGGCTCAATTTCTATATAATATTGTCTTGTAAATTTTTGTGGGGAGGTTACACTTAGCGCAATGTCCATTAACATTCTTAAATAATATTGTCATTTTAAAAATTTTTGTGGGGAGGTTACAACGTGTCTCTCCGATTTGATTTTAAGTTTTTATTGACATTTAGAATATATACTTATTACACATCACAAACCAAAAGCCTTAAGCAATATTCAATTGGATGTATGCACACATATAATTTAGAGCACACAATCTGAAAATTTGGACTCAAGGTTGAATTTTATGCAGAAATACAATTCCAGAACATGTAAACTGGTAGCTAACCACGTCCAAGACGTAAAATATTTGAGTCCTTTCATTGTAACCAATATCTTTTAGACATTTATTTATTCTTGTGCTATAAACCTGGTAATGGTGTCATTGGAAAGCCTAGCTGTTCCTGCACAATCTGTGGCTGCGCAAAGTGGCACTCAGTGACTGAGGTTCGAGAGCTCCTTCAAAGTTCTGACTTCGCTGTCCTCATACCACGCACTGAAACATAATGTGATTTAAATCATCAACCGTTACGTCGTAACACTGACAACAGGATTTGTCCAATATGCCAACTTTATGCAGCTAAGTGGGGAAATATATGTGCCTCAGAGGATTCTCAAAACGATCGTTATTACTTTCCACGAGTTTATTGAATTTGGGAACTATGATTGTGTTGGTAAGAAGGCTTTTAGCTTTAATTTTACCTCTTGTTACTCGACTTCATCCCTATTCCTGTTGCAACAAGAGATTCGCTAGTTGTTAGAGTTTCAGGATGTAGTTCATGGCTGGTTCAAATGGCTCTGAGCACTATGGACCTAACTTCTGTGGTCATCAGTCCCCTAGAACTTAGAACTACTTAAACCTAACTAACCTAACGACAGCTGGCTGTCTTAAATGCCCGTAAATGAACCTCTACACTCCTGGCAAAAGACTGGGCTGTTACCACCAGTACTTTCACTCTCTATGATCTTCCTTATGTTACGATATTTTACTTGTGTTGAATGGAAATGTCATGGTCTGGTGCCACTGGCCCACATTAACCATTGCTCTAAATTCAGTACATTGACCCACAACGCTGAAAGACATCTTTCAACTTTACGGATAAGTCGAGCTCAACATACCCACGAGTAAGAATAAAAGTGAAATTTTCTTGCTTTTTCTACCGAGATATTGATGAGATAAATAAAAATCAACTATCCGCGCTCCAACAACATGTAACAACACAGGCAGTCAGTTAAGCAGAAGGTAGTTGAGGCAGTTTATTGTTTGAAACTGTACTGGTAGCAGTTCTATGTCTACCAGACCATGAGGACCCTTGAGGAACGTTGTACAGTGCTTGTCATACATGTTTACAGTAGCCAGGCAAATGAGTGACGTCATAAGTTTGTATCGGTAACGTTCGTCTGATGTAATACAACACAGAGATTCTGATTTGCACTTCCAGGTACTGGATATATCGTTAAGGAAACAGTTGAGTTTAAATTAGCAGGTAACGTTACTAATGAAGGCAGAGATTTGTTCTTAAATTCTACTTGAAATCCTACTCTCTCCCTGACCACACAACGGAAGGACACAGTGAGTGCTGCTTGTTCAAACGGAAATTAATAATTCCATACCCATGACATCTGACGTTTGTTGTGTGATGGCGCCAGTTTTTTTTTACCGTCTTTGTTGTCTTCCAGCATAAGCCATCTCTTTTCCTCACTGACATAGCTTCCGCCCACCGATAGCTTAAGTTCCATGCACGGCCACCTCTCGTTTGATTTGTGCCTTGAAACTGACGGACATTTCACCTGTCAAAATGTCGACGGTTGTCGAGGACGTTATACCCGTATGCATTGCCGTAGGTTGTTTTTTGAACATTCGATACGCCATGGAGAATCTCATGTTTCATATTTCCTGCTGTCAGTGTGGAATACAGACAGGGTCGTACCGATTGCGTGCCTGCGTACCCTGTAGCCAACCTCCCCCTCCCCCCCCCAACTTGCCGAAGAGGCAGGTATAGTCGAGACCCAAAAACTGACCGGAAGAGAAGTGAGAAACAAAGAAAGAAGGTTTGACAATTAGAGATAAGTGGGTTTTCTCAGCCCACGTATTCCTACAGTCTCCCAACGAGGAGAAACATTTTCTCCTACTACAAACACGCAGTTCCTGCAGTATCTTATTCTCTAAGTAGCATCAAACAAACGCTACTACCGAACAGATGTCTATCACTAACGTGGTTTACGAGGCAACAGTGTGTTTGGTTTACACAGCTGCCACTTACATAACTCGGTAATGTTCGACAATAGAACTCTCGTTGCTGTTTCTTTAGGTTGATATGATCTCAAAGTTTGTGATCGGCTTCTCCTAGTTTTTTTACGAACGGTGCTTTGGAGTGCCTGAATCGTCCTGTGAACGCAGTTTTAGCCAGTTGGACGTGATAAAATTGTACCATGGGAGTAAGCAGTTTTTCAAAGTTTACTTTTTTGTCAGTAGACTATCACAAAGCTGCTAAACTTTACCTCAACTGTGTAATCAATGGATCTGCTTCGCTCAAAGCAAGGCAATACGAAGTAAAATTATAATAAAAACAAATTTCCCCGAAATACGTGCTTTCGTAACTATTAGCTATACATATTTTTCTTTACTTCGTTATGCACTACTAAACGCTCATAAAGGACACATAACGTCAGCTATATACTAGTGAAAGGTGATTCCAGAGCACACAGGCTGCTGGAGAGGTAGGAGTAAGCCCAACTGAGGATACAAAATTTATTTAAAACTTTATTTTTAAATTTATAGTACTGAACACATACACTGGTGACAACATGTATAAATTTCATCAAGATAAATTAATTATAGCTGTCACTCACTTGAGGATTGTGCCCTCAGAAGATATAATTTTAAAATAAATATACCGAAATTTACAAAATGGGAAAATGGTGGACAGATGGTTTGAAGAATGTCAACCACACTTACAGTAAGCTACTGCACCAAAATCGTTTACAGATGAACCGTACTCTCAAATTAATTGCAGCACGTTAATCAGTAAGCAAATCTTTGCTTTAATTACAAGAGCCGGTCAGAAATGCTAATATTTACTAATATGCTTCAAATAAATTAATAAACGAGAGAAATTTATGACAAGAATTTAGATCAGCTCACAGTGAACACTTTCTTCAGAACTTCATGTATTACACCCAATTTGGCCTGGAGATCAAAAAAAATAAATAAATAAAAATTAAAAATAAAAAAAATTAAATAAAATACTTAAAACTTTCTAAGAAGAATTAAAACGCACGAATAAGGTAAAATTATAGTTTTTATGGTTGTGCACGCCTTACAGTGCGCCATACAATAGCAGGGAAACCCTCATGACTATTCTCGTGGCAAGAACATCAGCTACAAGCTACAGTTGATGGCTCTCGATCTTCCAAAATAATCGAGTCCATGAACATGAGGTGGCAAATATGAGGTAGTGTATTGGGACGCGAAATTGAAGCGTCACCCCTCCACCAGTGTCAGCCCAGTTTGCAGGTGAATATAAGTTTAATTTAGTTTTGTTTATGTATTTTTTGTAATATTTGTAATGATTGTGAATTGTCTAAAGTTTATATTTATTTTTGTGTTTCATGTACGGAGAATGCGGCGCAACGAACGGAGACAGCATCTTCACTGCCGGGGCCAGAGAGAAAATTGGTGGCCACAATACGTCGCGAGTCGTCAGCCAGAGAGCAACAGAAGATCCTGAAACCGAGTTGTTGCGTCGTGCTTCTAAAAATTGAAAAAAAAATAAGAATTTGTAATGTTTGTACAACAATGACGTCATAGAAAGTTTAATCATGTTGTAAATGTTCAGTTCTATCTTGTCAAGGCTCACGTTCACGTCTATATGTAGGAAGATAATAAACTAGTGGATGCTACTAAAGTTTAAATACGTGTTCCGAGAATTTATTTATGAAGAATTATGTTACGTAATTTATTTGACAAGATTATTAATTTGTGACAGCGTTCATCGCGAGTGTGATTCTTGAAAGTTTATTCAATGTGGTTCTAATATTTTATTAAAGCTGATCACTTGCATTAATATAATTTCTGAGGAGAAACAAACGACATCTAAATTGAAAAAGTTTACGCAAACCAACTGGACTGAGTGACGTAATTCTGCACATACGACTCAAATGATGATGTTTTACAGTTTCGTTCGAGAACCATTCAGAGACAATTTAAAAAGAGTTTAAATAATTTTGAAGTGTGTTGTAACTGACGTAGGTGACGAAGTCTGCACATGGTCATATGTCCAAAGAAAATCATTTATACAAAACTTACGTCGTTACACTACAGTAGCCAGGGAGGTGGAAACACGGCTTCTACTACGCCAAGACTGCTTGGTAGTTACAACAGGAAAACACAATTAATTATCAGCAGTACAAGATAAGAAAGTATTTATTACTTAACTTCGCTGTAGTCCATGATCAGTCGATTGACAATTATAGAAGACGCGACTGGACTAAGCGACTGTAGAAAGACATAATTAACATGTCACAAATCTTGCAGTGACGAATTAATCTCTCCTAATCTTGAATCCGGTGAATTTGGAGACTAACTTGGAACTGGGCTACAAAACTTGATGGCAACAGTGACTGAGCTGCAGACGATGACTAACATCGGCGGTGGCTGACCACTGAGCGCGGCTACGAACTGTAGACTGCCACGACTGCACTACTCTCCTGCTGCACATGAAGTGGCCCACTGGCGACACGCGGCGAGCTTAACTACTGCGACTTGTTGTGTACTCTTTGGCTAGCACAGCCGTTTTTCTGTTCCGTTTATCGAGAGAATCGCATCCGGCGGATCGATCTCTCAGGCGGCGGTGTAGTCGTATGACTGACGACATCACAACAGTGTCATACACACAGGCCAAATTACATGTACTGTGTAACATAAGCAATAGATATTAATTACAAGCCAAAAGAGTTGACTTAAGCCGTTACAGTTAAGGAAGGACAGGAAATAATGTTACACCGGATTATCTAGGTGGAAGACAGTATTAGCTCTTTAACAGTGACAGTAAGCTAACTGACTGCATGACCATATAATCGCGGCTACTTTGAACCTCCAAGCCAGTAACTACTAGTGATATTAAAAAAGGGCAACTAAGTTCTTACACGAAAACCAGTGGTTCTACAAATCTAGATACATAAATGCATTTATCCGCAACTTAGTGCAACGCAGAACAAATTAAGCAATATTAGGAATCGTAATCTGGCACTGAGAATTTTAATTTCATTAGAAATAACATTTAATAAGTAGCAGAGAAGTTATTGATTTTCTCAAACACTTTCAGTAAATACGTGCCTCTTTCTCGGGTAACAGAAATATCGCAAAAGAACACACGCGCACACACACACACACACACACACACACACACACACACACACACACATGCGCGCGCGCGCACGCGCTCGCTGACAATTGACTGACGGTTCGGCTTTGAACAGACCTGAGCCAAATGACAATCAGCTTTGCAAATACTGACACCTTGAATAAGCAGTCACCACCACGTACCACAGTTTTGCAGTCTTATAGTAGCGCGACAAGCTCGAGATGCTCACCGTTCGAATAGTCCCCAAAGGCGCAGCTATTGCGAAGGTGTCAGGCGCGGCGTACGGTTGCAGGCGACATATCGGCGGGTACCAGCACCGATGGCCCATGGAGAGCACGGCTCCTACCTCGGCCACTGCTTAACCCATTCTGCAACAACAGGCAGGCCCCTTATTTCCGCCGTCCAAACAGCTGAGTTCCATGCTACATTGCTGCCGCCTCTCACTTGGCAGCGCTACTCCTCAGCGAATTCCCAACCCAGCCGCCGCGACACAGCCCTCCCGCAGCTAGCACGGGCACACCCTCCGCCATGCCGTTCCCCCCGAAATTCAGCCCCCGTAAACGACCACTTCCTCCTTAAACAGAAAGTGTCCGTCAGTCGCGAGCCGTCAAAGATGGCTTACAAGGGGAGGCCGCCAATTGTGATATTCAGATTCGATTCATACTGCGCATAATAGAAGCTCATGGCCAGAGGTGTAATGTGGCAAGGCACCAAGACGCACTTCTCAGCCGTTGTCGAGAAAATCGACAGTTAAAAGAAACCGTTGCCGTGAAATACTCTCTACGAGTAATGAGTTTCTACAGCGTCGTGGCGCAGCGGTAAGCGGTCGGGTTCGTAATCCGAAGGTCGCCGGATCGAATCTGGCGCTATGCAATTTTTTTTTATTATTAGTTCTTTGTAATTCAAATATATATATTAATGAATTGCTTATGCATGTTGGTGAAGGCGGATCGCTCTCCAATTGCACCGCCTCCATTTTTCCGTTTTTTTAACAGGGTGTACCAAAGCTCTCCCGTCCGCACTGATTTTCGACGATGTTATAAGTTGCGCTAGGGACCGCATCTACCTTCTTTCGAAGTTATCAGGCAACTACGCTGTTATGCGGCGGCTCGTTTCGGCCCAATCAACATCTGCGCTTCAAGTGTAACGAGCGAGTAACGGAGTTTATATTTCATACCTACCACAGCGGATTTGTGTTCGTCGGGTCTCTATTCTAATTCGAAAGTTTGACTTACGCTATACGTATTCGTTTCGGAATATCGTTTCTACGTCTTCCGTTAACTATACGTGGTTAACATTATGAAGACAATTAATAACATTTGTGAAATACAACTTTGTTTGCGGAAAACATAATGATGTTCGAAGTCGCCAGTTTTTCCACGACAAACGACTTTCAACAACTTATTATATGCATAATTGTTGCAACTGATTGCCGGGAATTATATATATATTTGAATTACAAAAAACAAATACTAAAAAAAAAGGTTGCATGGTGCGAGATTCGATCCGGCGACCTTCGGATTACAAACCCGAGCGTTTACCGATGCGCCACGACGCTGTGAAAAAATTATTACTCGTAGAGAGTATTTCACCGCCACGGTTTCTCTTAACTGTAGATTTTCTCGATAACGGCTGAGAAGTGCATCTTGGTGCTTTGCCACATTACACCTCTTGCCATGAGCTTTTATTATGCGCAGTATGAATCGAATCTGAATTTCACAATTGGCGGCCTCCCCTTGTTAGCCGAAAAGAGTGGTCCCACAGCCGGCGTCAACGAGGATCTATGGCGCCACAGCTCATCTATACAGGGTGGTCCATTGATCGTGACCGGGCCAAATATCTCAAGAAATAAGCGTCAAACGAAAAAACTACAAAGAACGAAACTCGTCTAGCTTGAAGGGGGAAACCAGATGGCGCTATGGTTGGCCCGTTAGATGGCGCTGCCATAGGTCAAGCTGATATCAACTGCGTTTCTTCAAATACGAACCCCATTTTTTATTACATATTCGTATATTACGTAAATAAATATGAATGTTTTAGTTGGACCACTTTTTTCGCTTTGTGCTAGACGGCGCTGTAATAGTTACGAACATATGGTTCACAATTTTGGACGAACAGTTGGTAACAGGTAGGTTTTTTAAATTAAAATACAGAACGTAGGTACGTTTGAACAATTTATTTCGGTTGTTCCAATGTGATACATGTATCTTTGTGAGCATCTCATTTCTGAGAGCGCATTCTGTTACAGCGTGATTACCTGAAAATACCACAATAATGCAATAAATGCTCAAAATGACGTCCGTGAACCTCAATGAATTCGGCAATACGTGTAACGACATTCCTCTCGACAGCGAGTAGTTCGCCTTCCGTAATGTTCGCACATGCATTGACAATGCACTGACACATGTTGTTAGGTGTTGTCGGTGGATCACGATTCCAAATATCCTTCAACTTTCCCCACCGAAAGATATCAGGGGACGTCAGATGCGGTGAACATGCGGCCATGGTATGGTGCTTGGACGACCAATCCACCTGTCATGAAATGTGCTATTCAATACCGATTCAACTGCACGCGAGCTATGTGCCGGACATCCATCATGTTGGAAGTACATCGCCATTCTGTCATGCAGTGAAACATCTTGTAGTAACATCGGTAGAACATTACGTAGGAAATCAGCATACATTGGACCATTTAGATAGCCATCGATAAAATGGGGGCCACTTATCCCTCCTCCCACAATGCCGCACCATACATTAACCCGCCAAGGCCGCTGATGACGATGGCAAATCAGAAATTCTTCACCACTATTTTTTTAGCCAAATTACGGCTGTAAATGCGAATCTACATAGCCATTCCCTGCGTTGAACCATTCTTGGTTTTTGCCGTCCTTATGTGCCGATAGCTCTGTCACACGGCGCTGCTGTCAGTTATTACAAATGGCGGTTGTGCTTCACACGTCAATGGCGTTAGAGCAACGAAGTGTGATTCGTTTTGTATGGAGCAAGGTTCGAACGCCCATCGAGTTCTACAGGGAGATACAGCCCAAATATGGGGAAAACTGCCTCGCTTTGAGAACTGTGAAGTGGTAGTGTTGCGAGTTCGTCGAAGGCCGTGAAGTCTTGCATGACAATGTGCGGTTGACGAGGCCACGTTCGTTGCTGTTTGACGACAACATTTCCTGCATGGATGCAATGGTGAAAGCAAATAGGAGTGTGCATATCACGACCATTTCTCGGGAGCTTGGCATATCCTATGGAAGTGCAGTCATTCACAAGTAACGATGAAGCCAAGACAGCAGTTCGTCTGTGGTTACGTGGTCAGTCGGAGGAGTTCTACTGCAGGGCATTTCAAATTTAGTGCTGCTATGGGACAAACGTGTGAGTAGATAGTAGGACTATGTAGAAAGGTAGTGTAAGGTACGTAGAACAGGACGTATATTTGCGATTACCTGTGTGTATCTTACTTTGGCTAATAAAAAAGGGGACCAAAGACTTCCTTATTTGCTGTGAACCGTCAATTAGCGCCGTTTACAAACAACAACTCAAGTACACATGTTATTCCAAAAACGTTATCGTGGACGTAGGGGCCAGGAGGTGCTGGTGAAATAACACACACTGCTAAGGTTATCTTTTTAATTTAAAAGGCTTTCTCAATAACAAACATTTAAGTCTAGCATTTAAAAAAAACGATCTCGAATAGCTGACAAATTTTCTTTATGAAATGGAGATTGCCAGGTATGACGTTAACAACTTCCCAATAGTAATATTTTAACTTGACATATATATATATATATATATATATATATATATATATATATATATATATATATACAGGGTGTTACAAAAAGGTACAGCGAACTTTCAGGAAACATTCCCCACATACAAATAAAGAAAAGATGTTATGGGGACATGTGTCCGGAAACGCTTAGTTTCCATGTTAGAGCTCATTTTAGTTTGGGCCCCATGTTCTTTCACCTACGCTCAATGGAGCACGTTATCATGATTTCATACGGGATAATCTACCTGTGCTGCTAGAACATGTGCCTTTACAAGAACGACACAACATGTGGTTCATGCACGATGGAACTCCTGCACATTTCAGTCGAAGTGTTCGTACACTTCTGAACAACAGATTCGGTGACCGATGGATTGGTAGAGGCGGACCAATTCCATGGCCTCCACGCTCTCCTGACCTCAACCCTCTTGACTTTCATTTATGGGGGCATTTGAAAGCTCTTGTCTACGCAACCCCGGTACCAAATGTAGAGACTCGTCGTGCTCGTATTGTGGACGGCTGTGATACAATACGCCATTCTCCAGGGCTGCATCAGCGCATCAGGGATTCCACGCGACGGAGGGTGGATGCATGTATCCTCGCTAACGGAGAACATTTTGAACATTTCCTGTAACAAAGTGTTTGAAGTCACGCTGGTATATTCTGTTGCTGTGTGTTTCCATTCCATGATTAATGTGATTTGAAGAGAAGTAATAAAATGAGCTCTAACATGGAAAGTAAGCGTTTCCGGACACATGTCCACATAACATATTTTCTTTCTTTGTGTGTGAGAAATGTTTCCTGAAAGTTTGGCCGTACCTTTTTGTAACACCCTATATATATATATATATATATATATATATATAAAGACAACAATTAAAAAGAACTCTTTTAAATAGCTGGCAAATTGCTCTATTAAAGGATATTAAAGGATATTGCTATTTATGACGTTAACACCTTCCTCATAATAAGATTGTAAATTTGTCATATCTATAAGAGAACAATTCCTTAAAAAATATCACCTTTAAGTAGCTAGTTTGTACTAAAGCTAAAATAGTTGTCTCTCGCCAGTTAAATAACTTATGTTACACCTGTCAGCTGTTACAAGATAAATGTGAATAAGCCACCAGACAAACCTTCACATTAAAGGCAATTCCCAAAAAAATTTTCCTTAGCTCGGTGAAGGAGTGACACGTGGAAAGGGGCCCAGATCACAATAGGCGGAATAGTTACTGGTGGCCTACAGGGCCACAGCAGATCTGCCCCAAAACTTCAAATACAAGCCGCCACCTCCCCGAGTTACCCAAAACCAGAAGATGTAGCAAGGGCGGTGCCTGCACAGACTCCGAACCACAGAGACTCGCGACACCGACTCTAAATCATCCAATCGAGGTTTGAATGAAACTCTGTTACATGAAAACAGTACTCAACTTCTCACACTCTGCCACAGCGCCAGGAACACGTTGCACTTCCAAATGCTCGTCAGAGCCAACCTCTGACAGTGGTTTCAACGGCCGATAAGAAGACATATGATCCCACGCGCTGATCTGCACCACGGCTTCTAAGCTTCATAAGCCACGTACATGCGGGTAAGGCAGACTTAGCCCCTGACAGCCAAGAGGTCGGCCAAAGCGCGTGGCGAGCAGTTGACGACCCCCAACAACAGGGCCCCGCTCGCGCCACCACCTCTCTCGGTCACCGCCCAGTACGTTACTTCTCGACCGTCACGCGACAGTACACTTGCTCCACCTCCCGCCAGAGGGCGGTAGCGATCCAAACAGCGCGCCAAACCGAAAGCGCCACCGCAAACACTAGACGCGAAGCGAAAGCACTCCGCCTGGCGCGCTTTTCGAAGAGCCGGACACAACTACGGCTCATGCTCTCTCATCGTACTGAAACCAGTGTACAGAATCTGCCATGAGTGGCAAATGTTTTACCTTCAGTTTTTTAGAAAATGTACTAGAGCCCAACTTCCCTTGGCTTTGCGTGGGTCACGCTGTCTACAGCCGGACGACATATCTGGCGTAGGAGTAATTTCGTTTATGGGATACTGCGAGCAATTACGATTAAAATTCAGAGAGTAACGTTAGGTAACTAGGTATCATCACTTTCATAATACTTAAAATGTTTATCACCGCACACAACGGAAGTTCCCTGGAGGCACGAATGTTACCTGCTCCGTATTTAACTGTAGAGAGCCTATTTAACTGACGCTTGGAGTGACATCTCGTGGTAAAGCTGTGAACTACCGCGGCGCACAGTATTCCGGACTGCAGCGACTGCTTGGCGCGAGCTACTGCCTCTCGCCGCAGCTCCAGTGCAGTGCGAGCTATATTTTCTGTGCGACCTTTCCCCATATTTCCCTTGACAATACATGAGCGTTAACCATTTTCCAAGAAACATGTTCTGGCGAGCTGAATGTCTTGTATCACAAGTCTTTTAAAATGTAGGTACTAGATCTTGCTGGGCTCACAGCAGTGATAGGTTGCACTAGACTGGCGCTGCAACTCGGCTGCCTTATGCCTGTCTCCCAGACCACAAATCTTCTTTGTGAACCAATCTGTCAGTGAAAACTATATTGAAATCTCTACAGAAATTCCTGCGATAAACCTTCACATACCGACAAAATCGCGGCAGGCGACTTTAATTTATAACAAATATGGATGATTCCAAGAAGTTACGCCATTCTCTTCTAGATGGCAATGGCGTCATTTTCGTAATAGGAAGGCACTAAACTTGATCATAGTTTAGCCATGTTGCACGAAATATTTGTAAATTACGTATAAAAACCATCCTTGTGAATCAATCTATCAGCAGAAATAATACCAAATCCCTACAGTAGTTCCTAGTTCATGAGATTTACCTGAACATCCAGACAGAAACTGCAGTGGGAAATTTACTTATATGCGGAAGAAGAAAAATAGAGAATAGATAGACGGAACATTTATTTAACACTACTGGCCATTAAAATTGCTGCACCAAGAAGAAATGCTGATGATAAACGGGTATTCATTGGACAAATAAATTAAAACTGAACTGACATGTGATTACATTTTCACGCAATTTGGGTGCATAGATCCTGAGAAATCAGTACCAAGAACAATCATCTCTGCCCGTAACAACGGCCTTCGCACGCCTGGGCATTGAGTGAAACAGAGCTTGGATGGCGTGTACAGGTACAGCTGCCCATGCAGCTTCAACACGATACCACAGTTCATCAGTTCATCAAGAGTAGTGACTGGAGTATTGTGACGGGCCAGTGGCTCGGCCACCATTGACCAGACGTCTTCAGTTGGTGAGAGATCTGGAGAATGTGTTGGCCAGGGCAGCAGTCGAACATTTCCTGGATCCAGAATGGCCCGTACAGGACCTGCAACATGCGGTCGTGCATTATCCTGCTGAAATGTAGGGCTTTGCCGGGATCGAATGAAGGGTAGAGCCATGGGTCGTAATATACCTTAAATGTAACGACCACTGTTCAAAGTGCCGTCAATACGAACAAGAGGTGACGGAGACGTGTAACCAATGGCACCCCATACTATCACGCTGGGTGATACGCCAGTATGGCGATGACGAATTCACGCTTCCAAAGTGCGTTCACCGCGATGTCGCCAAACACGGATGGGACCATCATGATGCTGCAGACAGAACCTACATTCATCCGAAAAAATGACGTTTTGCCATTCGTGCACCCAGGTTCGTCGTTGAGTACACCATCACAGGCGCTCCTGTCTGCAATGCAGAGTCAAGGGTAACCGCAGCCATGGTCTCCAAGCTCATAGTCCATGATGCTGCAAACGTCGTCGCACTGTTCGTGCAGATGGTTGTTGTCTTGCAAACGTCCCCACCTGTTGACTCAGGGATCGAGAGTGGCTGCACGATCCGTTACAGCCATGCGGATAAGATGCCTGTCATCACGACTGCCAGTGATACGAGACCGTTGGGATCCAGCAGGACGTTCAGTATTACCCTCCTGAACCCACCGATTCCATTTTCTGCTAACAGCCATTGGATCTCTAACAACGCGAGCAGCAATGTCGCGATACTATCAACCGCAATCGCGAAGGCTACAATCCGACCTTTATCAAAGTCGGAAACATGATGGTACGCATTTCTCCTTCTTACACGAGGCATCACAACATCGTTTCACCAGGCAACGCCGGTCAACTGCTCTTTGTGTATGAGAAATCGGTTGTAAACTTTCCTCATGTCAGCACATTGTAGGTGTCGCCAACGGCGCCAACCTTGTGTGAATAGTCTGAAAAGCTAATCATTTGCATATCACAGCATCATCTTCCTGTCGGTTAAATTTCACGTCTGTAGCATGTCATCTTAGCGGTGCAGCAATTTTAATGGCCAGTAGTGTATTTAATACAAATATATGTTTAATTTGCTGTGAACAACATTGGTCATCAATATAGTGCGCTACAGAATTAAAAGATCACTTTTTCGAAACTCCGTAATTGTGTTTCATTCCAACGCAGAATTTCGAAATCTGGGTCAAATGTGCGTATAACCTTCCTCTAATGGTGGCGAAACCTCGTGCCGCCCTGCGACGTCAACCTCCGGTTGCACGACGCTTCGAACAGCAACGTGTTGACACACGCGGAAAGAGCAGCCACAGCTCACAAGTTCATGTAACGTGTAAAGTGGTTTAACGATGTTACATTGGCACCAAACTTTACCGGAAGTTTGCCCAACACCACCATGGATGTGTCATCTGATAGGAATAACGTAACAGCCCTTCTCTTGTTGCCTCTGCGATCGAAGTTAGAAACGCTGAGATCACAGAGTTTTCTTGTGAGTGATCGAAGAAAAAATTTCAGACATCCTGCCTCCCAGAATGGAAACCAAACGGCCTCAAAACAGGTGGTATAAATGGCGTTGATGATAGCACCCGTTTTCCTTGGGACACACTTGACGGTAAAGAATGACTGTTCACAGTGCGATGAGCAAAAGTAAGACTTTCTTTGCAACTTTTAAAATTCACGATGAAACCTTCAGCTATCATTTATTTTTGCACAATTCGCCACTAGTTTCAGTCAATAACCATTATCAAACTTCAGATTACAATATAACTTTATTGAAGTTTATGCCAGCTAAGCTTGATAAAGGTGACTGACAAACTAGTAGAGAACTGTGCTGAATGTTTCACCATTAATTTTAACAATTAGTTTCCGCCTGAATATCCCCACCTGCAATCGTATATATGCTCTTGACGAGTGCTGGTACTGTTCATATCTACTGGGTGATTAAACCTTTTTTAATAGACATCACACGGCTGAAACTCCACTGAATGTGACTAGAATGTAGTGTAGCCACAATGTTTTGCTCTGGTGTAGAGTGTGGAACCATTAGGGACCGTTCAATACCATTCCACGAAATTTGAATGTGATTTGAAGCAGCATAGGGCCTTTATGCTTGTTCAGTGCTCTTGTTTCAAACACTCCTGTGGCGTGATCATGGAGGGGTGTGGCACTGACACGTGCGTGATCAAAAACTATAAAGGGTCCGTGCAAGACCCACAGTTTGGCGAAACCGTCGATGGCACTCGCCAACATTTATAGAATATTTTTAAAGCATACCTTTACAGAGAAATGCCGGAAAATACTCGTAGGCGCTGGCAGATGGGCAGTGGTCTTGGAGGTGAGTCAAGTTGCCTACCTGCAGGCACTTCAGGCTACTTGGCTCAAATGGTTCAAATGGCTCTGAGCACTATTCGACTTAACTTCTGAGGTCATCAGTCGCCTAAAACTTAGAACTAATGAAACCTAAGTAACCTAAGGACATCACACACATCCATGCCCGAGGCAGGATTCGAACCTGCGAACGTAGCGGTCGCTCGGTTCCAGACTGTAGCGCCTAGAACCGCACGACCACTACGGCCGGCTCAGGCTACTTGGCAGGTTTTATTTTTAGAGGTACGTTTTTAAAATTTTCAAAAATGTGGGAGCTGCAACCGCGGGTTTCGCCGAATAGGGAGGGGAGGGGGGGGGGGGGGCTTAGAGGGATCCTTTGCTGTTTTGTAGTCGCATGTACGACCCATTTGCGACCGTGCCAGTGGCACTGGAGGACGATAAATAGAAGCACTGAAAAAGCATAAGGACCGCTTTGCTACTTCACATCACATTCAAATTGGTCGAATGGTTTTGAACGGCGCCCAGTGGTTCCAACCTGTACATCAGAGTAAAATTTGCTGTCACAACATGGACGCAGGCCCCCAATGTCCAGAGAGAAGAGCTGTAACGTCCGAAAATTTCAGCAGTGTCAAAGATTGTCTGGAACGTCTTCCTGATGCTATTCGCACTAGGAACTGTCGTTTTCGACCACGAAATCCCCGGGAATAATCATCACAAGGAAATGAGTGGTTTCATTGACCACCTTTACGTCCCTCCCCTCCGCCCCCCCCCCCCCCAAATTAGGTCGTTTTGCTTCTGTTCTGAGCGGTCGTGTGTCTGAAATATATACCCCGACCGTCCATAAGGAAACAGTCTTATTTCCTCGTAGGGCATCGCGATGCTGACTTCCATTGCAGAGTCGTGGTCAAATGTGGGTAAGACGGTGGCGTTGCGCCGAACTGTGGTGAAACTTGGTGCCAATGAGACATCGTTAACCCACCTCACATGGACTTCCGAGTCCCGGCCTTTTTTCCGCAAGTGTCAGCAGCTTTTGTACCATTACAGAGGAAGGCTTAGGCAGCTTTGAACGAAATTTCAAACACACTCGTCGAAACGGGTTTAGAAAAAGTGATCCTTTTATTCTGTTGCGCAGCGTACTTTATTTGCGTACTTTTTCTTTTTTCAAGAATCCTCTGTTTCTGTTAAAACTACTGTCAAAACATTGCTAAATCTACGTAGGAAAAATTACAGAAAAGTAACTTTGCTGGTTTTCTTTTTACAGGAACGTTTTTAAAATTTAAAAGAAACGTGGAAGCTGCAGCCGAGGGTTTCGCCAAATGGGGGGGGGGGGGGGGGGGGGGGGGGCTTAGAGGGATCTTTTGTAGTTTTGTACTCGCATGTACGACCCATTTGTGACCATGCCATTGGACGACGAGAAACAGAAGCTCTGAAAAAGGAGAAATTAGGGGAGTTGAGGGGGGGTGGGGAGGGGTTATGGCGGAAGCTTTGGCAGTTCTGCCTCTGTGTGGCTCAGACAGGGGCGAAAAGAATTGAAACTGTGCCGGTAGAGCACATTTGGCAGGAGCAGGATACGACCAAAAAAATTCCCGTCTGCGCTGGCGAGAGCGTTGCCTGTGGACCGTAGCGCACGGGACCCTACTGCCGCCTAGCAGACCGCACAATTATGTAACGGTGGCCGCCGACGCTGTTGAGGTGAGCTCAGCTGAGCTGAGCTGAGGGCCGCGCTGGGCCGGGCCGGCGGTAATTACTTGTCGGTCGACAAACCGCCGCCACATGACAAATCGATGCGGTATCGACGCGAGCTATCGACTGCGGCTCGCACGCCCGACCGCACACAATCCGGCCGCGCCCGCTCGTGACAAACGCGGCAAGACCGTCGCCGGCAGGCGGGCCAGCCCGTCTGCTAACCGCGCCCGTTCTGCTGCTCTCCGGCCTCTGAACAGCTGTTGTTCTCTATAGAAACTCCAACCACTTCGTCTACTGCTGACCTGATATTGCGACGTATCGGATGAAATAAATCACTAAACCCTTCACTACCTGCTAACTGTCGGTAAGCACACTGTAAGCCGCCGCCCCGACCGTCACCCCGCCCCCCTCCCTCCCCCTAATTTCCTGAACTGGCAAGTTCAGAATACCCGAACAGAACAAACAGTTGAGGTACTAGGACGCTGGCCGGGAAGTCGGAAGATACTGGGACAAACTACACTAGTGGCCATTAAAATTGCTACACCAAGAAGAAATGCAGATGATAAACGGGTATTCGTCGGACAAATACATTATATTAGAACTGACATATGATTACATTTTGACGCAGTTTGGGTGTATAAATCCCGAGAAGTCAATACCCAGAACAACCACCTCTGGCCGTAATAACGGCCTTGATACGCCTGGGCATTGAGTCAAACAGAGCTTGGATAGCGTGTACAGGTACAGCTGGCCATGCAGCTTCAACACGATACCACAGTTCATCAAGAGTAGTGACTGGCATATTGTCACGAGCCAGTTGTTCGGCCACCATAGACCATACGTTTTCAATTGGTGAGAGATCCGGAGAATGTGCTGGCCATGGCAGCAGTCGAACATTTTCTGTATCCGGAAAGGTCCGTACAGGACCTGCAACATGCGGTCGTGCATTACCCTGCTGAAATGTAGGATTTCGCAGGGTTCGAATGAAGGGTAGAGCCACGGGACGCAACACATCTGAGATGTAACGTCCACTGTTCAAAGTGCCGTCAATGCGAACAAGAAGTGACCGAGACGTGTAAGCAATGGCAACCCATACCATCACACCTGGTGATACGCCCGTATGGCGATGACGAAAACACGCTTCCAAAGTGCGTTCACAGCGATGTCGGCAAACACGGATGCGACCATCATGATGCTGTAAACCAGGGGTGCGCAGGAATCCTGCACGCGTGCGGTGCACTTGCATGCGTGCAGTTAACAGGTGTTCTGCGTGCACACGGGGGGAAGCTGGCCACCCGCTTACCTCCCCTCCCCACCATACGTTCTGTCCACTCCTTCCTCTGTAATGCGTTTTGTTTCCTAGTCTGCTTTATTGAATGATGGAATAAGGTTTGTAGGAGTGCTTGAAAGAAATCATGGTTTGAAAGAGTACCTATTAACTATGTTACATTGTATTTAATTATCATAGGTGGCGTTTACAATACGTTTAATATCTGGAACAAAATTTCTACGTACAGACAAGCGCAAACAGTTACGTAAATTTTCATCACTTATGTTTGCTCTTAACCGAGGCTTATTAATTCAGCAAATGGTTTTCCAGCTCTCGCGATATTAGGCGCAATTTTAGAACATGCACGTACCGCTGGGCTATTGTTGTTATCGTCCTGAAAAATTGAAAACAGTGCTCCATAAAATGTTAAATCAGTTAGATGAGAGACACGACGAAGTCGCAGATCTCTCGTGACCACAGCAACTAGGACAGATTCATCAAATATCGTCACATCGCTCTTCTTAGGCTCAGTCAATTTCCCCATCCGCTCAGAATCCGACAATAAATTGTACTCGTCCTTGTGAAATTTATTATAATGGGCTTCAATACTAAACATCCGCTGACCAGCGAGAGTACTGCCATATGTTAAAAATTTCGAATTTTCACGTTTTTGCACAAAAAAATGATTCTCCCATTACTTTTTAAAAGATAGCAAATCTCCACTTCTCCGTTTCCTTGTTTCACTCTGCATTTTCCGGTTCTTGAAATACAACATTCACTACGTAGTGGTCGCTTCGCATCAGCGTCCGCGACTTTTAGCCTGGCACTACACTGCCGCGACATGCCGGCTGTCACCACGGTCCCATTCGACGATTGCACGCGAGCAGCACACGTGCAGCGCAGTGCGCTCATGAGCCGCGTGCAACGCTTGCCCGCCCCTGCTGTAAACAGAACCTGGATTCATCCGAAAAAATGTCGTTTTGTCATTCGTGCACCCAGGTTCGTCGTTGATTACACCATTGCAGGCGCTCCTCCGTGATGCAGCGTCAAAGGAAACCCGCAGCCGTGGTATCCGACTTCATAGTCCATGCTGCTGTAAACGCCGTCGAACTTTTCGTGCAGATGGTTATTGTCTTGCAAACGTCCCCATCTGTTGACTCAGGGATCTAAACGTAGCTGCACGATCCGTTACAGCCATGCGGATAAGATGCCTGTCATCTTGACTGCTAGTGATACGAGGCCGTTGGGGTCCATCACGGAGTTCCATTTTACCCTCCTGAACCCACCGATTCCATATTCTGCTAACAGTCACTGGATCTCGACCAACGCAAGCAGCAACGTCGCGATACGTTAAACCGTAATCGCGATAGACTACAATTCGACCTGTATCAAAGTCGGAAACGTGATGGTAGGCATTTCTCCTCCTTACACGAGGCATCACAACAATGTTTCACCAGGCAACGTCGGTCAACTGCTGTTTGTGTGTGAGAAATCGGTTGGAAACTTTCCTCATGTCAGCACGTTGTAGGTTTCGCCACCGGCGCCAACCTTGTGTGAATGCTCTGAAAAGCTAATCATTTGCATATCATTGCATCTTCTTCCTGCCAGTTTAATTTCGCCTCTGTAGAACGTCATCTTCGTGGTGTAGCAATTTTAATGGCCAGTTGTGTAATAAATTATACTGGAACAGAAAGTTACTCTAACGCAAATTTACTGGAAAGCAGTTAAAGTTTTTACAATGATAAAATTCTCAGAAACAATCCTTAAATACATGAGAGAATCTGACAAAGACAGACGACGACGTTGGTGTCACGGATTTACTTCCGTATTTGTTTACCTTGGCGCAACGGCTTTCCCGCAGTGGATACACCGGTTCCTGTCAGATCACCGAAGTTACGCGCCGTCGGGCGAGGTCGGCGTTTGGATGGGTGACCATGCGGGCCGCAATGCGCTGTTGTCCTTTTTTCGGGGTGCACTCAGTCTCGTGATGCCAATTGAGGAGATACTCGACCGAATAGTAGCGGCTCCGGTCAAAGAAAAGCATCATAACGACCGTGAGAGCGGTGTGCTGACCACACGCCCCTCCTATCCGCATCCTTAACTCAAGATCATACGGCGGTCGGATGGTCCCGATGGGCCACTTGTGGCCTGAAGACGGAGTGCTGCTTTTGCATACCTTTAGCAGTCCATCAAAACTGAATGATGTGCTTGTAATAAGGTGCACTAACCTGGCTATTCCGAGAAAATCTCAGTACAAGCTTCATGCATCTATTATGAACCATGGACCTTGCCGTTGGTGGGGAGGCTTGCGTGCCTCAGCGATACAGATAGCCGTACCGTAGGTGCAACCACAACGGAGGGGTATCTGTTGAGAGGCCAGACAAACGTGTGGTTCCTGAAGAGGGGCAGCAGCCTTTTCAGTAGTTGCAAGGGCAACAGCCTGGATGATTGACTGATCTGGCCTTGTAACAATAACCAAAACGGCCTTGCTGTGCTGGTACTGCGAACGGCTGAAAGCAAGGGGAAACTACAGCCGTAATTTTTCCCGAGGGCATGCAGCTTTACTGTATGATTACATGATGATGGCGTCCTCTTGGGTAAAATATTCCGGAGGTAAAATAGTCCCCCATTCGGATCTCCGGGCGGGGACTACTCAAGAGGATGTCGTTATCAGGAGAAAGAAAACTGGCGTTCTACGGATCGGAGCGTGGAATGTCAGATCCCTTAATCGGGCAGGTAGGTTAGAAAATTTAAAAAGGGAAATGGATAGGTTGAAGTTAGATATAGTGGGAATTAGTGAAGTTCGGTGGCAGGAGGAACAAGACTTCTGGTCAGGTGACTACAGGGTTATAAACACAAAATCAAATAGGGGTAATGCAGGAGTAGGTTTAATAATGAATAGGAAAATAGGAATGAGGGTAAGCTACTACAAACAGCATAGTGAACGGATTATTGTGGCCAAGATAGATACAAAGCCCACGCCTACTACAGTAGTACAAGTTTATATGCCAACTAGCTCTGCAGATGACGAAGAAATTGAAGAAATGTATGATGAAATAAAAGAAATTATTCAGATTGTGAAGGGAGACGAAAATTTAATAGCCATGGGTGACTGGAATTCGAGTGTAGGAAAAGGGAGAGAAGGAAACATAGTAGGTGAATATGGATTGGGGGACAGAAATGAAAGAGGAAGCCGCCTGGTCGAATTTTGCACAGAGCACAACATAATCATAACTAACACTTGGTTTAAGAATCATGAAAGAAGGTTGTATAGATGGAAGAACCCTGGAGATACTAAAAGGTTTCAGATAGATTATAGAATGGTAAGACAGAGATTTAGGAACCAGGTTTTAAATTGTAAGACATTTCCAGGGGCAGATGTGGACTCTGACCACAATCTGTTGGTTATGACCTGTAGACTAAAACTGAAGAAACTGCAAAAAGGTGGGAATTTAAGGAGATGGGACCTGGATAAACTAAAAGAACCAGAGGTTGTACAGAGATTCAGGGAGAGCATAAGGGAGCAATTGACAGGAATGGGGGAAATAAATACAGTAGAAGAAGAATGGGTAGCTCTGAGGGAGGAAGTAGTGAAGGCAGCAGAGGATCAAGTAGGTAAAAAGACGAGGGCTAGTAGAAATCCTTGGGTAACAGAAGAAATATTGAATTTAATTGATGAAAGGAGAAAATATAAAAATGCAGTAAGTGAAACAGGCAAAAAGGAATACAAACGTCTCAAAAATGAGATCGACAGGAAGTGCAAAATGGCTAAGCAGGGATGGCTAGAGGACAAATGTAAGGATGTAGAGGCCTATCTCACTAGGGGTAAGATAGATACCGCCTACAGGAAAATTAAAGAGACCTTTGGAGATAAGAGAACCACTTCTATGAATATCAAGAGCTCAGATGGCAACCCAGTTCTAAGCAAAGAAGGGAAAGCAGAAAGGTGGAAGGAGTATATAGAGGGTCTATACAAGGGCGATGTACTTGAGGACAATATTATGGAAATGGAAGAGGATGTAGATGAAGATGAAATGGGAGATATGATACTGCGTGAAGAGTTTGACAGAGCACTGAAAGACCTGAGTCGAAACAAGGCCCCCGGAGTAGACAATATTCCATTGGAACTACTGACGGCCGTGGGAGAGCCAGTCCTGACAAAACTCTACCATCTGGTGAGCAAGATGTATGAAACAGGCGAAATACCCTCAGACTTCAAGAAGAATATAATAATTCCAATCCCAAAGAAAGCAGGTGTAGACAGATGTGAAAATTACCGAACTATCAGCTTAATAAGTCACAGCTGCAAAATACTAACACGAATTCTTTACAGACGAATGGAAAACCTAGTAGAAGCCAAACTCGGGGAAGATCAGTTTGGATTCCGTAGAAACACTGGAACACGTGAGGCAATACTGACCTTACGACTTATCATAGAAGAAAGATTAAGGAAAGGCAAACCTACGTTTCTAGCATTTGTAGACTTAGAGAAAGCTTTTGACAATGTTGACTGGAATACTCTCTTTCAAATTCTAAAGGTGGCAGGGGTAAAATACAGGGAGCGAAAGGCTGTTTACAATTTGTACAGAAACCGGATGGCAGTTATAAGAGTCGAGGGACATGAAAGGGAAGCAGTGGTTGGGAAGGGAGTAAGACAGGGTTGTAGCCTCTCCCCGATGTTGTTCAATCTGTATATTGAGCAAGCAGTAAAGGAAACAAAAGAAAAATTCGGAGTAGGTATTAAAATTCATGGAGAAGAAATAAAAACTTTGAGGTTCGCCGATGACATTGTAATTCTGTCAGAGACAGCAAAGGACTTGCAAGAGCAGTTGAATGGAATGGACAGTGTCTTGAAAGGAGGATATAAGATGAACATCAACAAAAGCAAAACAAGGATAATGGAATGTAGTCTAATTAAGTCGGGTGATGCTGAGGGAATTAGATTAGGAAATGAGGCACTTAAAGTAGTAAAGGAGTTTTGCTATTTGGGGAGCAAAATAACTGATGATGGTCGAAGTAGAGAGGATATAAAATGTAGGCTGGCAATGGCAAGGAAAGCGTTTCTGAAGAAGAGAAATTTGTTAACATCCAGTATTGATTTAAGTGTCAGGAAGTCATTTCTGAAAGTATTCGTATGGAGTGTAGCCATGTATGGAAGTGAAACATGGACGATAAATAGTTTGGACAAGAAGAGAATAGAAGCTTTCGAAATGTGGTGCTACAGAAGAATGCTGAAGATTAGATGGGTAGATCACATAACTAATGAGGAAGTATTGGTTCAAATGGCTCTGAGCACTATGCGACTTAACTTCTGAGGTCATCAGTCGCCTAGAACTTAGAACTAATTAAACCTAACTAACCTAAGGACATCACACACATCCATGCCCGAGGCAGGATTCGAACCTGCGACCGTAGCGGTCACGCGGTTCCAGACTGAAGCGCCTTTAACCGCACGGCCACACCGGCCGGCTGAGGAAGTATTGAATAGGATTGGGGAGAAGAGAAGTTTGTGGCACAACTTGACCAGAAGAAGGGATCGGTTGGTAGGACATGTTCTGAGGCATCAAGAGATCACCAATTTAGTATTGGAGGGCAGCGTGGAGGGTAAAAATCGTAGAGGGAGACCAAGAGACGATTACACTAAGCAGATTCAGAAGGATGTAGGTTGCAGTAGGTACTGGGAGATGAAAAAGCTTGCACAGGATAGAGTAGCATGGAGAGCTGCATCAAACCAGTCTCAGGACTGAAGACCACAACAACAACAATGTATCTGTGCTTAGGGGCTGCATATCAGAGTTCATGGTGGTGAAGTGATTAGCATTCCAGCTCCTTAAGTCGAACGTGTATGAGGCGACGGTACGATCGTCGCTCAAACTTAATTATCTCTCTCTTTTTCATCACTGGTCATATTATTTAATTTATATCACATTTGAGAGGTAATATAATGAAATATGAAAAAACCACGTGTATTTGCATGAAGTATTTCCACGAAGATTCAGTTTATGTGTTCTATGTCTGTATGACAAATACAATCCTGCAACGTGTGATGTCGAGAGTGCATTCGACGAGTAATTGCACGTTACTCTAGTGGTCTGGCGTTCGTAGTTGGGATTAAAATCCATGGAGAAGAAATAAAAACTTCGAGGTTCGCCGATGACATCGTAATTCTGTCAGAGATAGCAATGGACGTGGAAGAGCAGCTGAACGGAATGGACAGTGTCTTGAAAGGAAGCTATAAGATGAACACCTAAAAAACCAAAACGACAATAATGCAATGTAGTCGAATTAAATCGGGTGATGCTGCGGGAATTAGATTAGGAAATGAGACACAGAAACTAGTAAAGGAGTTTTGCTATTTGGGGAGCAAAATAACTGATGATGGTCGAAGTAGAGAGGATATAAAATGTAGACTGGTAATGGCAAGAAAGCGTTTCTGAAGAAGAGAAATTTGTTAACATCAAATATAGATTTAAGTGTAAGGAAGTCGTTTCTGAAAGTATTTTTATGGAGTGTAGCCATGTATGGAAGTGAAACATGGACGATAAATAGTTTAGACAAGAAGAGAATGGAAGCTTTCGAAATGTGGTGCTACAGAAGAATGCTGAAGATTAGATGGGTAGATCACATAACTAATGAAGAGGTATTGAATAGAATTGGAGAGAAGAGAAATTTGTGGCTCAACTTGACTAGAAGAAGGGATCGGTTGGTAGGGCATGTTCTGAGGCATCAAGGGATCACCAGGTTAGTATTGGAGGGCATCGTGGAGGGTAAAAATCGTAGTAGAATACACTAAACAGATTCAGAAGGATGTAGGTTGCAGTAGGTACTAGGAGATGAAGAGCCTTGCACAAGATAGAGTAGCATGGAGAACTGCATCAAACCAGTCTGGACTGAAGGCCACAACAACAACATATTACTGATTGTGAATAACGTCATTCGCGTCATTATTTATCGAGGTTTGACTTGGGCTTTCCTAGCCTGCCCCTCGCCCTTGAAAATTTAGTTACAAATAATAAACAGTCAAAACAAGAAACTCACTACAACTTTATGAAAATGTGCGTTGCTTTTTTATTATATTTCCTCTATAGTGTCATAAATTAAAATAATAATGTGATCACTGATGGTAAAATATAGATTAAAATGTTGTTATCGGATTCAAACGGTCACCTGGTCCATAACTCTTTTGCTTAGTGGGAACACTAATCTTTTTCTTCTGTTGATCTCATTTTGCTCATTATTGTGTGGGCCGGACGTACTATGACACAATGAGCTACCTTGCCGACACCACTTTACCATAATTACTTCCCACCGCCTGTGATTTCGCACAGATACGTCACCTGCATAATAGACGCGCAAAACTTCTCTTGCAATGTTTTCAGAAATGCCAGTGTACTGCACCTTACTGCTTGCACATTACATTTTTTCAATGGTCTTATTAAAGGTGTACAAAGTTTGAAGTAAATCCATGATCCCAACGTCGTGTCCTCTATATTATCCCTTCCTTCCTGTGGCTATTAATTATTATTATTAAGTAAACACTAGGAAGGGATAATACGAGAAATATACATAAGTATTGCCGGCCGGGGTGGGCGCGCGGTTCTAGGCGCTACAGTCTGGATCCGCGCGACCGCTATGCTCGCAGGTTCGAATCCTTCCTCGGGCATGCATGTGTGTGATGTCCTTAGGTTAGTTAGGTTTAAGTAGTTCTAAGATCTAGGGGACTGATGACCTCAGAAGTTAAGTCCCATAGTGCTCAGAGCCATTTGAACCATTTGAGCAATACGTATATATTGTAGGTGGCCAAAGATAAATATTAAATTATGTTTCAAATCAGCGCGAGGCTCCCTACAAATTATTTCAAATGCTTTCGGCGAAATGTAATGCGGCTAAGTTCACTGATCTAGAATAAATCGTACCTTTGAAAGTATGCATTTTTTGACGAAATAAAATTAGTGGAGCTTTGCACTTAAGTTAATTGAATAACTTGAAATGATTCTTTCTGCTCCGGCTGTGGTGATATGTTACACCAAAACATAAATTTAAATACGCCACGTAATGGCGGCCAATTGTTGCCAGTCAAAGATCACCGCTGCTTGCTTCACAGAGACTGAAAAAATGCTAAATAACTTATTGCAATTATTACTTCAGAAAGAATTGTTTGCAAGGGTTCTTTAAGTAATTCAACACACGCAGTTTTAGTAAATACATTTCCGCTAAGCACAGAATACACACTTGAATTATTCGCTACGTACGAGAACAAATACAACAAATAGCAAGCGTACCTTACATACAGCAGAAGAAATTATCTGACTCGAAGTGATTTTAAATATCTTTTTTCTCTTATATATATAGACAAAGATAATAATGTTAGTTTCGAGAACGTTATTCACTATGATCTCATCTAATATAAATAATGTCTTTTTATTACATTGCAATCGATATAGTCTTTCTTTGAAGCTAATTTAATACATTTTCATAATTTATTTGTCGTTTATGTCCATATAATATTATTCACAGTCCTTTTATTGTTTACTTCAAATAGATCGGCTTGAATATTTCAAAAGGGACACTATACATCCACTTGTGAATGTACTTAGAAAATACAAAAACAGGTTAACGCCCAATGGTAAGTATCTTTCACGGCGAAGTCAAAGTAATTTGAAATTTTAAGTATCTGCTACACACATGGTTAACAAATAATTACAGATCAAGATCAATTGAAAAAATATCCTTGGCAGCTGTGCAAACGGCTTCAGGCACAATGATAGGTATTTACCATGACAAAGCTTTTTCAAGTAATACAATTTTACATACACTCCTCATTAAGAATACAATGACCAGTTTATCAGTTACACCAATCAAATTTAAGTAGCAGCAATTACAAAAATGGTTCAAATGGCTCTGAGCACTATGGGACTCAACTGCTGAGGTCATTAGTCCCCTAGAACTTAGAACTAGTTAAACCTAACTAACCTAAGGACATCACAAACATCCATGCCCGAGGCAGGATTCGAACCTGCGACCGTAGCGGTCTTGTGGTTCCAGACTGTAGCGCCTTTAACCGCACGGCCACTTCGGCCGGCTAGCAGCAATTACACCACAAAGAACTTTAATAGCATTTAGACCAATAAAGGGTAACATAGTTAAAGGTCAGCGGCCATGTAACAACTTAACAATTGGAAAAACTTGTAACTTAAAGGCTTGGCTGCTTCCTGCTGTTTGAGTGAATCTTCTTAAAATTGTCTACTAAAACTTCTGAAAAAAAATTACGAAACAAACTAATTCTTAACTCCAAATCGTGTGCTGTGCAAAACTCTGACTATACTGAATTGTACGAACACTTAATATAATTTGCTCGACAGTGAAGCTAACTCTTTCTATAAAAATGCAGTACCACCCTCAAGGTAATCTGAATTCTGAAATAATTGCGCAATTGAACTTACAAAGAAATTCCTGGCCCTAAATTGTACTTTTACTTACCTCGTGTCTTCAGAAATATTATTGTAGATTTGATGGAATCTGCACACAGCTTACAGCAGCAAAGCAACATTAAAAACTGTGACTGAAAATTCTGTATCACAAAGTGCAACGTGCATGCGAACATAAACTGAAGGTTGGGAATTTTAACTGCTAAGAAATGACTTGTGACCAAATTCAAAATAAACTCTATTCAAAAGAAACGCTTGCAAAATGAACTGAATGTTCACAATAGTATTTACATAACACGAATTTAAGAAATAACTATAAGCAAGAGGAATCTCATTTTCCTATCGGGCTAGTACATATAACAATCCTACTACCTGAGCTATGTTACTACAAGCTCAGTTACACAAAACAATGCTACCGACTTGCACGCTTACCTCAACCTCCCAACATTTCAAAAAAAAAACTCACAAATGATCATCTCCTTAGCTTCTCTCTCCCTAATTACATCTAAAACTTTCGTCCTCCGATTCCACCAATTTCATACCGTACTTATAAACACAATTTCCTGGCCATTCTGCAAAATACGTCTGTTACTCAACATTTTGCAACTTGCAAAGCATGTACATTGCTAGCGCTGTCAGGCAAAGGCAGAGAAACGGCACGAAGATATTGTAGCAATAGCCAGAGATTACTCAGCTACATGGTTTTACTGTGTGTGAGCAATGCAGGTTGGTGGTGATATAAGAAACAGAATTTACAGAGTGACCAAAATAATATGCATTGCCTGCAAGGCACGTCAGGATCTACAGAAATCAGTAACTACTTTGGGGGATCTTTAGTTTAAACACAGAGCCTTACAGCGCGGTTTAATTTATGCTAGAACTCGCCTGCAGATGGTGTAGCTTAGATGTGCTGAAACGGGATTTGGGAAAACAAAATCAGTTGCATAAATCATCTACAACTGACATGTAAAACACTAAAGGAAATCAAGCGTTTAGTTTCAGAGGTCACAGAAAAAACAAACAGCGGCAGGTGCCGAACGAAATATACAGACGACGTCAATTACGTCCAGTGCGCAGCAGCGGTAAACAAACAGATGACAAGACAATTATCGCATGGGCGACTAGTTCGAAATCTAGCAAATGACAAGTAGTGCTGACTTGATGTAATCAGGTGGCTGGCTGTCTTATAAAAATAGATACCTTTTCCACGAGTATATTACAAAATAGTTTCGTGAATGTTGCCAGATCGACCAAAGCATGCAGTGAGATTCGTGAGAAATAATGCATTACAATGACTCATCTGTCCTGTAACACACACATACGAGGCAGAATTAAACACAGTTCTAGTTAAGTATAAAACCAGTGCATAAAAAACTTTTGACAAGTACTGAAAGCGTTAAACAGTATTCTAACAAAATGCAGGAGGTAATGAGTAAGGCCAACTGGGCAAGTACTAAGAGCTAAATGGCTAAACTCTATTTTAATCAAAATCCAAAAAGTCAGTAAATTAAAGACGGATAGACACTGAATAAATACCAATCCCATAAGATACAAGATACTAGATAATATGAGAGGCAGGTAGTTTACAGTTAAATTTAACAGTAAGTACCATGAACATTAATAAAATACAAGACACTTTAAAGATGGCTTGCAATCACGACAAAATTGAATCAGGGTATGTAATCTATAGAACGATATGACAGAAAGCGCGTATTGCGCACACAGAAATCCAGCCACGCTGTTCAGTAACACGGGGAGTAGACAGCAAAATTTTAAATTTAATGCACGTACATCACAAACTGAGAATATATGTCCAGTAAATCGACCAAATGCGTCCACGTGTGGAAACACAAACGAGCACACTTTGCTCACAACAACAGAACAGAGGTTCAAATGGTTCAAATGGCTCTGAGCACTATGGGACTTAACATCTGTGGTCATCAGTCCCCTAGAACTTAGAACTACTTAAACCTAACCAACCTAAGGACATCACACAACACCCAGTCATCACGAGGCAGAGAAAATCCCTGACCCCGCCGGGAATCGAACCCGGGAAGAGGGGGCGGGAAGCGAGAACGCTACCGCACGACCACGAGCTGCGGACAACAGAACAGAGGAACGACACAAACATCCAGTAGGCCCGAAAGAAACCAGGATGTAGTGATTCACACGCAAATTGAAAACAAATTTACTGCTCGTTACAGAAAGGCCTCACCATAAATAGCTCGCGTCATGTTGGAAGGCGGCCCTATTTTCAACCATTCTGCGCATCCCCCACCATTAACTGCCAGTAACCAATAAGATTCGTTCTCTTTCCGAGCGGCTAGCCGCGAGTTGCAAACTTGACCTCGAGAATCTCTCTCCCACGTGCTGCTCTGTTGCCGTATTTTGTGACAATGCACTTTCAGTCACAGAGCGACCGAATTATTAACTCAGATGCTGATGCTACTTTCTTGTTGCAGTATAGCTGTGAATGTGCATCTGTAAACGTTTTAGTGTGATTTCCAAATGAAAATGTCATGTGAAGGCAATAAACGCCAAGTTACTCACGAGCAACTTTAATTAAATTGCATGCCTATGGAGCGTCGTCTTAGTCATGCGACTGATTTCGTGGTTTCCTGTCAGAAAGATCTCTATGAAGTTATCGACGGAAAATCATCGAGTAGAACAGAAGTGATAGATGTCTGGCAAGCAAACCAAAGACTGCGATTTATTGGCAGCTCACTTAGAAAATGAAACAGGTCTTAAAAAGAGACTACTTACACAATGCTTTTTCGCCCTCTTCTGGAGTATTGCTGTCAATTGTGGGATCCACAGCAGATAGAACTGATCATAAAAGTTGCGCAGCTCGTTTTGTATTTTTGCGAAATAGGGAAGAGACTGCCATGGATATGATACGCGAATTGGGGTAGCAATTATCAAAACAATGGCGTTTTTCGTTGTGGCAGGATTTTTTCACGAAATTTCAAGTCTCAGTGTGAAAATACTTCATTGGCACCCACCTACAGAGGGGGGAACGTTTATCGTAATAAAATAATGGAAATTAGAGTTGGCAAGGAAAGATGAAAGCATTCGTGTTTCCTGCGAGCTTTTCGAGAAGGGGAACGGTGGAGAAACCGCTTGAAGGTGGTTCTATGAACGCTCTGCCAGGCACTTAATTGTGAATTGCAGAGTAATCATGTAGATTTAGATGCTTCACAAGCAGTCGAGGCCGTTTATGTCCCGCATTTATAATTTCTTCGAATTTTTGGACATTTTCAAGACTCAAGAACAAACTGCAGAAGCACCTGTCGGCAAGAGATCTGTACAAAGAATATTAAACAAAGGTGTCAGATCTGTTCAGAGAATAGTAAACAAAACTGTCGGATCTGTAGAGAACTCTGGAAATCTTGTTTCCGTGTCACCTGAAAATCATCGAAGTCGCAAGAAAGCTGTCGATAGTTTTAATAACGATGTTTTAATGCGCTCCGTGTTTGAAATGTATATAAGAAGGGAGTATCCAAATCACAAAAACTTTTAACAATAATGCCTGAGAAAATTGGCTTTAAGTGTAGCGCTTCGTCAATATAAATAATTTTCAAGTACATTGGTTTTAAACTTGTTAAGAAGAGTGTCTTTAATTGAAAGAAGTGACATAGAAGCAACACGGAGCATGTCAGTTATAAAGACGCACGATACAAGAGGAGGAGGTATAATCGATTCACCATAAGAATTAATTTGATGTAAACAAACACAAACGCAATGATTGGTCAGAAGCCGTAGCACACGTACACTGGTGTTCTTACGCTCTTGGAAGGTTTATCTTGATCACGCTTTAGCTAAGAAGTTTTTATTTCAAAAATCGTGTACAGTCACAGCCCCTGCAGCGTTGTGCTCTGATTGTCGTGCTGATAATGCGCAGAATGAAAATGGCTAAGGATGATTTCTGTTGCGTAGTGAAACACGCACGTGGAACACTGTTAAAAAGTGCTGAGAAATGGGATGTTCTTAATATTTTTCATCAATTTACGAAGATAATCGGTATTGAAGTATTCTCAGTGTTGTACATAATGCAATGTTTACGTCAGGTTTATTCTTATGGTGAATGGATTATAGTTCTATTGCGCATTACCTTGATGAAACATGGGTGAATCAGAATCATTCCATGAATACCTGCTGGAAAATGTGTGATGGTACTGACGGTTTTAAAGTTCCCTTATGAAACGTTCTTGGATGCTTATTCTCCATGCTGGCTCTTCTTCTGAGTTGGTTTCTGAGGGTAAAGTTGTAATTAGATGCAAGAAAAACAGTAGTGACTACCATTCGGAAAATGAACGCTGCCACTTTCAAGAAATGATTGACTGAACATTTCTTGCCATACCTAGCTCCAAAGTCGGTCGTTGTTATTACCATGACAGTTATCATTCAGCTGTTACAGAGAAATGACCAAGAACGAGCAAAAGGCAACAGTATGGGGGATATTGTGCTCTGCCTGAAAAATAAAAATATTCCAGACAATGTAAGCCAATAAGCCAGACTCGTGCTGAACTCTTAATTTATAAAAGTCACGCGACAGAATGTACAAATTCGTCTTTGTTGCATGTGAATGTGGTCAAACAGTTTTGCGTTTACTCACATATTACTGTCAGCATAACCCGATAGAATCAATTTGCTCGCAGGTTACAAGCTATGTGGGAAAAAAAACCATTCAAGATAACAGACACTGAAAGGCTTGTGCTTGAAGCAATGGACAGCATCCCCCTTCCCACTGAAAAGTTTCAAAAATAAAACTTTCACAGGGAGGTTAAGATGGATAAAAGCCTTGAAATTATCATCCTAAATTTACGATCAGATGGTTCGGACATGGACTCAGATAGTAGACAATATTGCGATGTAGACATTGATACAATGTAATGATCTTTCTTGGTTTTAAAGACTCATGATTTAAAAACATTTTTGTCACTATATCAACTGCATACACTGTGCATGATAACTTTCTAGCTTTTATTGGTTAGGAATATGTAGCCTGTGAAGTAATGAGACTATAATGTTCAACACATTGCCCAGTCTGTTGAATTACTTGCGAGAATGGGTCTGGATAAATTCGTCAAAACTCCAGTATTTCGACACGTAACTCCTGTCGTTTTCATGGCACGAATTGGAAAATGCCTCAAAATGTAATCGAGGGCTATCTGTCGAGATATAGGTGATTTTCGAGGTTACCGGCCAGCGTTATTCACATTAGATGCTTAAATGTTAGCTTGTTCAAATGATCATAAATGCGTTCTTCTACTGTAATGTCGAACCAGTTAGTTTAAACTCATAATGCCTGTTGTGGCCGAAAAATATGATAATGTTCTGACAATTTTTACGATAGTCTTTTGCACTTGGGTGTCCTACCAGTAATTCTTTTTTATGCATGGTGGTTTACAATGAACATCAGTGAAACACACCCACATACACGCATTATACACATTCAAAAAATTGTATGGAGTAGAACCAGTTGTCATATATAATGATTTCGGTTTGAGTTTGAAGTTTATTTTATTATGTATTACGCTTTTACTTATAATACAGTCCAAATCGCAAAAAATGGCAATTATTGCCAATATTATCGATGATCTTGTCGCAAGACAGTCGTCGTTTTGAGACAAACTGCTCTTGACATCTTCACAAAGCTGTATCAGCTGGTAGACACAACCTCAACACCCCAAACTAAGATTTCTCTCATGTAGAGGAATGATCGAAAACGGTTTTAAAATGTACTATACCCTCATAGGTTTGAATGTATAATACGATTACCGAAGGCAAATTAACATGATTGTAGCCCGCAGCAACACAGTTCGGCAACACAGACTTCGTTTGCCTGCTCTCTACAACTACGCATGCACAAACCTCATCGCCTCCACGCTTCCTTATAGCTCTCCCTCTATGGGCGTAAGCGCCGTCTTACGTGAAGCAGGCTATAGTCCACAACATGGACATGCAACCGTTCTCCGAGCAGGATCGCTTGCTTCGACGGTCCAGTAGCTCGCGTTTAAACTTCAGTCGACATGATGGTGCCAAGAACATACCACAGGGCAAGGTGCAACCATCACGCTCTGTTCGACCCAGCTAAGCCCTCAGTTTTCGTCGGTAAACAAGGACCGCCAACTGCCCGCCGCTGCCACCAAATCACTGCTCCTTCGCTAGGCGAGCACGGTCCTACAGGGTGTTTCAAAAATGACCGGTATATTTGAAACGGCAATAAAAACTAAACGAGCAGCGATAGAAATACACCGTTTGTTGCAATATGCTTGGGACAACAGTACATTTTCAGGCAGACAAACTTTCGAAATTACAGTAGTTACAATTTTCAACAACAGATGGCACTGCAAGTGATGTGAAAGATATAGAAGACAACGCAGTCTGTGGGTGCGCCATTCTGTACGTCGTCTTTCTGCTGTAAGCGTGTGCTGTTCACAACGTGCAAGTGTTCTGTAGACAACATGGTTTATTCCTTAGAACAGAGGATTTTTCTGGTGTTGGAATTCCACCACCTAGAACACAGTGTTGTTGCAACAAGACGAAGTTTTCAACGGAGGTTTAATGTAACCAAAGGACCGAAAAGCAATACAATAAAGGATCTGTTTGAAAAATTTCAACGGACTGGGAACGTGACGGATGAACGTGCTGGAAAGGTAGGGCGACCGCGTACGGCAACCACAGAGGGCAACGCGCAGCTAGTGCAGCAGGTAATCCAACAGCGGCCTCGGGTTTCCGTTCGCCGTGTTGCAGCTGCGGTCCAAATGACGCCAACGTCCACGTATCGTCTCATGCGCCAGAGTTTACACCTCTATCCATACAAAATTCAAACGCGGCAACCCCTCAGCGCCGCTACCATTGCTGCACGAGAGACATTCGCTAACGATATAGTGCACAGGATTGATGACGGCGATATGCATGTGGGCAGCATTTGGTTTACTGACGAAGCTTATTTTTACCTGGACGGCTTCGTCAATAAACAGAACTGGCGCATATGGGGAACCGAAAAGCCCCATGTTGCAGTCCCATCGTCCCTGCATCCTCAAAAAGTACTGGTCTGGGCCGCCATTTCTTCCAAAGGAAGCATTGGCCCATTTTTCAGATCCGATACGATTACTGCATCACGCTATCTGGACATTCTTCGTGAATTTGTGGCGGTACAAACTGCCTTAGACGACACTGCGAACACCTCGTGGTTTATGCAAGATGGTGCCCGGCCACATCGCACGGCCGACGTCTTTAATTTTCTGAATGAATATTTCGATGATCGTGTGATTGCTTTGGGCTATCCGAAACATAGAGGAGGCGGCGTGGATTGGCCTCCCTATTCGCCAGACATGAAACCCTGTGACTTCTTTCTGTGGGGACACTTGAAAGACCAGGTGTGCCGCCAGAATCCAGAAACAATTGAACAGCTGAAGCAGTACATCTCATCTGCATGTGAAGCCATTCCGCCAGACACGTTGTCAAAGGTTTCGGGTAATTTCATTCAGAGACTACGCCATATTATTGCTACGCATGGTGGATATGTGGAAAATATCGTACTATAGAGTTTCCCAGACCGCAGTGCCATCTGTTGTTGAAAATTGTTACTACTGTAATTTCGAAAGTTTGTCTGCCTGAAAACGTACTGTTGTCCCAAGCATATTGCAACAAACGGTGTATTTCTATCGCTGCTGGTTTAGTTTTTATTGCCGTTTCAAATATACCGGTCATTTTTGACACACCCTGTATTTCCACGTCTGTAGCAGCTTACACGCCCTCTTGCGGCAATGCGCCCTCTGGTCTCGCAGCAACTGGCCAGAGACGAACGCAGTTCAGAGTCGGTCGGTAGTAAAACACCGAAGATGGTGCGTTCGCACAGCACAGCAGTTCCTAAAGGATAACGCGATCTGTGGAGATTAATACACTACTGGCCATTAAAATGGCTACACCAAGAATAAATGCAGATGATAAACGGGTATTCATTGGACAAATATATTATACTAGAACTGACACGTGATTACATTTTCACGCAATTTGGGTGCATAGATCATGACAAATCAGTAGCCACAACAACCAGCTCTGGCCATAATAACGGCCCTGAGACGCCTGGGCATTGAGTCAAACAGAGCTTGGATGGCGTCTACAGGTACAGCTGCCCATGCCGCTTCAACATGATACCACAGTTCATAAAGAGTAGTGTCTGGCGCATTGTGACGAGCCAGTTGCCAGGTCACCATTGACCAGACGTTTTCAATTGGTGAGAGATCTGGAGAATGTGCTGGCCAGGGCAGCAGTCGAACATTTTCTGTATCCAGAAAAGCCCGTACGGGACCTACAACATACGGTCGTGCATTATCCTGCTGATATGTAGGGTTTTGCAGGGATTTGATGAAGGGTAGAGGCACGGGTCGTAACACATCTGAAATGTAACGTCCACTGTTCAAAGTGCCGTCAATGCGAACAAGAGGTGACCGAGACGTGTAAGCCAAACACGGATGCGACCATCATGATGCTGTGAACAGAAGCTGGATTCATGCGAAAAATGACGTTTTGCCATTCGTGCACCCAGGTTCGTCGATGAGTACACCGTTGCAGGCACTCCTGTCTTTGATGCAGCGTCAAGGGTAACCACAGCCATGGTCTCCGAGCTGATAGTCCATGCTGCTACAAACGTCGACGAACTGTTCGTGCAGATGGTTGTTGTCTTGCAAACGTCCCCATCTGTTTACTCGGGGATCGAGACGTGGCTGCACGATCCGTTACAGCCATGCGGATAAGATGCCCGTCATCTCGACTGGTAGTGATACGAGGCCGTTGGGATCCGTATTACTCTCCTGAACCCATCGATTCCATATTCTGCTAACAGTCATTGGATCTCTTCCAAAGCGAGCAGCAATGTCGCAATACGATAAACCGCAATCGCGATAGGCTACAATCCGACCTTTATCAAAATCGGAAACGTGATGGTACCCATTTGTCTTCCTTACACGAGGCATCACAACAACGTTTCACCAGGCAACGCCGGTCAACTGCTGTTTGTGTGTGAGAAATCGGTTGGAAACTTTCCTCATGTCAGCAAGTTGTAGGTGTCGCCACCGGCTCCAACTTTGTGTGAATGCTCTGAAAAGCTAATCATTTGCATATCACCTCATCTTCTTCCTGTCGGTTAAATTTCGCGCATGTAGCACGTCATCTTCGTGGTGTAGCAATTTTAATGGCCAGTAGAGGAATAGGGAGAGTGATCTTGCACAAAAATGCAACAGCAGGTGGATCATAATTGAAATCATGATGCCTCACTGAACGTTAAACATTAATTCTGTGAATAGTGAGCTCTCAAATAGCCTCTGTAAGCTACGAAAAAGTGCATTACTATCGGTTGGTAATAATTGTACAACAAACTGCGAAGCTCTGTTGTCAGATATAGTTATAAGTGCAACTTGTTTGTCCCACTGCCTGAAGACCTTGGAGACAAACTACATCATCAAACTAACCTTACTACCTGAAAAGTACTTGCGAGTTATGAAAGAGAAGTTCAAAGGAAACATGCTAGTGCAGTCGGCCCAGTATATGATTTCTACAGATTGCATAGGTTCATTAAGCGGTTTCATTCAGAATCGGATGCGATGCCACATGGCAGATTTGTGACTCATGAGAAGGCGAAATTAACAAATGATTATAGGCAAACTGAACTGGCTGGTGCTATAACTGAAAACGGAATCAGTTCAGCCTTTTTGGCAGTGTTCACACATCAAAATGAACTAACCTTAAATGTTCTTCATACATTGTCTCAAAAGCCAAACGACAGAAATAATATTCCACATGGAGTAAAAATATCATTTACAGTAAGGTAATCTCTGCGCCCGTCACTTCAGGATAGTGATGTCCATCACTGAAAAGGATTTCGGACCACACATCACATAAGTGCTAAATCGAACAAAGACTCGTGTTTAGCTCTCAAAATGACAAATTCAGTAATCCTGTAAGCTTCATTTGAACATGAAACAAAGCGCAATGCGCACACCTAAATGCATTAACCAGTTTAACTGGATGTCTGCTGCTCAACATCTTCCATCTTATGTACTTGACGCAGGTCTGAATATCTACTCGATATGGCTAGCTGCAGCTGACTGAAATAAGACCAGCTAAGAGGAAGAAGACGATAGAGTGCTTGTGCTACCAGCCATTAGACAGGAACCAACCAAACCTACCACCTAACTTTCTAACTGGGTGACTTCAGTTCAAATTCCTTAGCATCTTAGAAGAGATCATCACATTTTCGTATGAGGAAAGATGCACTGAACATCAGTTGCAAAGTCGACACACTGAGAAAACAAATGAGAAACATGACGCTTATTCCAGATTTTGGAGGAATGGGAAGGCGTTCCTCTTCACTTGGCCGCCTTCCGCCATCTGTCCAACAAACTGTTCATCCTCAGAAGAAAGGATACGAATATCACTAACGCCACCTGAAGCCTTAACCGTGGAGTCAGGTAGCGAGGAGAAGAATCCACAAATTTTATCAGGAACCCCACATCTATCTGAAGCCACTCGGCGATGATTAGATGACGTAGACTATCAAATTGCGGGGATTGTGTTTGGTATCCTATACTCGTTGTTCCAAACAGTTTCAGCCGTTTCCTTTGGGACAGAGAGCGCATGGCTTTGAGGGCCATTTGAGAGATGGCTGAGTAGCCAGAAACGAATGCGTGCAGCCCTGTGAACATGGATGTTGATGCACAAGAAAGGTCAACATCTGGGCACTGTGAACGAGGAAATAATCATCAAGGTTAAAGTTTATTGTTGCTTGAATGAGTGGGGCAAAAGCAACACAGAATTTCTTGCACGCTTGGTTACACCCTCCACACACTGTGCGTAGAAAGCTTCCTTGAGCCATCGGTGCACTTTACGCCTTGTATAATTTCAAAATAGACAAAATTAAAACTTATCGGACCACTCTTCAGTGCCCCAATCAGATAATGTCCACCCTGCGTGTAGTTTGTCCCACCGAAGAAGTGCCTCTTTCGAAGCACGTACTCGACACTTGATGTCCATTGCATGCAGTTCGCTTTCCAATGTTCGCTTGGAGAGTGGTTGAATTGGGACTGCGTTCATCGTCACCACCATTTCATGTTAGGTTTGAAACAATTTGACACTAATGTCAGACATGTCCTCTGATCCCGGCTAGTGTCAACAGACACGTAATTTCGCAATAGTTCAGTAGGAAGTACCGTTGAAGAGGAATGAACATCTCTAAAATTGGTAATCGCAGAAATTGGATGAAAAGCGTACGTAAAAACAAGGTAACAGCGAGGAAACCATGGGCAACAGAAGAAATACTTCAGTTGATCGATGAAAGAAGAAAGCAGAAAAATGTCCAAGGAAACTGTCGTAGCTACGTTGGGAAAGTAGCAGAGCTCCAAGCACTAATACAAAGCACTGATGCTCAAATCGTCATAGGCACTGAAAGCTAGCTAAAGCTGGATATAAGCTCAGCCGAAATTTTTGAGAGGAACCTAACGGTGTTCCGAAACGATAGGGTAAACACGGTTGGCGGTGGAGTGTTTGTTGCTGTCAGAAGTGGTTAATCTTATCGCGAAATTGAAGTAGATACTTCCTGTGAGTTAGTATGGGCAGAGGTCATTGTTGGCAACCGGAATAAAATAATAATTGGAACCTTTTACCGATCCCCCAATTCAGATGATGCAGCTGATGAAAGGTTCAAAGAAAACTTAAATTTGATTTCAAACACATACCCGACTCTTACGATAATAGTTGGTGGTGGCATTAATTTACCCGCGATATGTTGGCGAAAATACACTTTTAATTACGGAGCTACGCAAAAACATTTTATCCAAAATTGTGGTAAACGCATTCTCTGAAAATTATTTCGAGCACTTAGTTCATAAGCACACGCGAATAGTAAATGGTTGTGAAAACACACTTGACCTCTTACCAACAAATAATCCTGAGTTAATAACCAGCATCAAAACCGATATAGGGATTAGTGAACACAGGGTTGTCGTAGCGAGATTGAATATTGTAAACTCCAAATCCTCTGAAAATAAGCGAAAAATATACCCATTCCAAAAAGCAGGTAAAAATTCACTTGACGCCTTCCTGATAGACAATCTCCACTCACTCCAAATTAATAATATAAGAGTAGACCAGATGTGGCTTACAAGGGGAGGCCGCCAATTGTGAAATTCAGATTCGATTCATACTGCGCATAATAAAAGCTCATGGCCAGAGGTGTAATGTGGCAAAGCACCAAGATGCACTTCTCAGCGGTTGCCGAGAAAATCGACAGTTAAAAGAAACCGTTGCGGTGAAATACTCTCTACGTTTATCTATTTTCTACAGCGTCGTGGCGCAGCGGTAAGCGCTCGGGTTCGTAATCCGAAGGTCGCCGGATCGAATCCCGCGCCATGCAACATCTTTTTTATTATTAGTGTTTTGTAATTCAAATATATATTTATTAATGAATTGCTTTTGCATGTTGGTGAAGGCGGATCGCTCTCCAATTGTACCGCCTCCATTTTTCCGTTTGTTTAACAGGGTGTACCAAAGCCCTCCCGTCCGCACTGATTTTCGACGATGTTATAAGTTGCTTAGGGACCGCATCTACCTTCTTTCGAAGTTAGCAGGCAACTACGCTGTCATGCGGCGGCACGTTTCGGCCCATTCAACATCTGTCCTTCAAGTGTAACGAGCGAGTAACGGAGTTTATATTTCATACCTGCCAAAGCAAATGTGTGTTCGTGGGGTCTCTATTTTAATTCGAACGTTTGACTTATGCTATACGTATTCGTTTCGGAATATCGTTTCTACGTCTTCCGTTAACTATACGTGGTTAACATTATGAAGACAATTAGTAACATTTGTGAAATACAACTTTGTTTGCGGAAAACATAATGATGTTGGAAGTCGCCAGTTTTTCCACGACAAACGACTTTCAACAACTTATTATATGCATAATTGTTGCAACTGATTGCGGGAATTATATATATATATATACATATACATACATATATATATATATACACATATACACATACACATATACACATACACATATATATACACATATCCATACATATATATATATATATATATATATATATATATATATATATATATATATATATATATATATATACACATACATATATATATACACATACATATATATATATACACATACATATATATATATACACATACATATATATATACACATACATATATATATACACATACATATATATATACATACATATATATATACATACATATATATATATAGGTTGGTTAGGTTTAAGTAGTTCTATGTTCTAGGGGACTGACGACCTCAGAAATTAAGTCCCACAGTGCTCAGAGCCATTTTTGAAACAATGAAACATTTAAACAGACGCAAAATCCCCAAGATTGGCGACCCTTTTCAGACGCTCGAAACATAGCGAGGAGTTCGATGCGAGACACCTATAACAGATCCCACAACGAAACTTTGTCTCGAAACCTGGCAGAAAATCAGAAGAGATTCTGGTCGTATGTGTAGAACACTACTGGCCATTAAAATTGCTACACCAATAAAAAAAGCAGATCATAAACATGTATTCATTGGACAAACATATTATACTAGAACTGATATGAGATTATATTTTCATGCAATTTGGGTGCATAGATCCTGAGAAATCAGGCCTTGATACGCCTGGGCATTGAGTCAAACAGAGCTTGGATGGTGTGTACAGGTACAGCTGCCCAAGCAGCTTCAACATGATGACACCGATCATCAAGAGTAGTGACTGGCGTATTGTGACGAGCCAGTTGCTCGGACACCATTGACTGACTTTTCAATTGGTGAGATGTTTGGAGAATGTGCTGGCGAGGACAGCAGTCGAACATTTTCTGTATCCAGAAAGGCGTGTACAGGACCTGCAAAATGCGGTCGTCCATTATCCTGCTGAAATGTAGGGTAGATCCACGGGTCGTAACTCATCTGAAATGTAACGACCACTGTTCAAAGTGCCGTCAATGCGATCAAGAGATGACCGAGACGTGTAACCAGTGGCACCCCATACCATCACGCCGGGTTCAAAATGGTTCAAATGGCTCTGAGCACAATGGGACTTAACATCTATGGTCATCAGTCCCCTAGAACTTAGACCTACTTAACCTAACTAACCTAAGGACATCACACAACACCCAGTCATCACGAGGCAGAGAAAATCCCTGACCCCGCCGGGAATCGAACCCGGGAACCCGGGCACGGGAAGCTAGAACGCTACTCACGCCGGGTAATACGCCAGTATGGCGATGACGAATACACGCTTCCAACGTGCGTTCACCGCGATGTCGCCAAACACGGATGCGACCATCATGATGCTGTAAACAGAACCTGGATTCATCCGAAAAAAATGACGTTTTGCCATTCGTGCACCCAGGTCAAGTCTGTAGCACGTCATCTGAACACCATCGCAGGCGCTCCTGTCTGTGATGCAGCGTCAAGGGTCTCCGAGCTGATAGTCCATGCTGCTGCAAACGTCGTCGAACTGTTCGTGCAGATGGTTGTTGTCTTGCAAACGTCCCCATCTGTTGATTCATGGATCGAGACGTGACTGCACGATCCGTTACAGCCGTGCGGATAACATGCCTGTCATCTCGACTGCTAGTGATACGAGGCCGTTGGGATCCAGCACGGAGTTCCTTATTTGTCTCCTGAACCCACCGATTCCATATTCTAACAGTCATTGGATCTCGACCAACGCGAGCAGCAAAGTCGCGATACGATAAACCGCAATCGCGAAACGCTACAATTCCGACCTTTATCAAAGTCAGAAACGTGATGGTACACATTTCTCCTCCTTACACGAGACATCACAACAACGTATCACCAGGCAACGCCGGTCAACTGCTGTTTGTGTATGAGAAATGGATACTTTCCTCATGTCAGTACGTTGTAGGTGTCGCCACCGGCGTCACTCTTGTGTGAATGCTCTGAAAAGCTGATCATTTGCATATCACAGCATATTCTTCCTGTCGGTAAATTTCGCGTCTGTAGCACGTCATCTTCGTGGTGTAGCAATTTTAATGGCCCGTAGTGTATGTTAGCGGCAAGAAACAATCAATACTTTCTCTGCGTGATAACAGTGGAGATACTATCGAAGACAGAGCTGCCAAAGCAGATTTACTAAGCACAGCCTTCACAAAAGAAGAAGAAGTAAATATCCTAGAATTCGAATTGAGGGCAGCTGCTAACGTGAGTAACGTAGAAGCAAATATCCCCGAAGAGGTGAAGCAACTAAAATCACCTAATAAAAGTAGGTCATATGGTCCAGAATGTATACCAATTGGGTTCCTATCGGAGTATGCTGATGCCTTAGCTTCGTACTTAACAACCATATACAACCGTTCGCTCGCCGAAAGATCTGTACTAAACGACTGGAAAGTTGGAAAGGTCAGACAAATATTCAAGAAAGGTAGTAGGAGTCATTCACTAAATTACAGGCCCATATCGTTAACGTCGATATGCAGCAGGATTTTAGAGCATATATTGTGTTCGAACATTATGAATTACCTCGAAGGAAACGGTGTATTGACACACAGTCACATCGTCGCTGTGAAACACAACTAGCTACAACATGGTTCAAATGGCTCTGAGCACTACGGGACTCAACATCTTAGGTCATAAGTTCCCTAGAACTTAGAACTACTTAAACCTAACTAACCTAAGGACATCACACACACCCATGCCCGAGGCAGGATTCGAACCTGCAACCGTAGCAGTCCCGCGGTTCCGGACTGCAGTGCCAGAACCGCACTTGCACCGCGGCCGGCCACTACTAGCTCTTTATTCACATGAAGTGCTTAGTGCTATTGACAAGGGATTTCAGATCTGTTCCGTATTCCTGGATTTCCGGATGGCTTTTGACACTGTACCACACAAGCGGCTCGTAGTAAAATTGCGTTCTTACGGAATATCGTCCCAGTTACGTGACTGGATTTGCGATTTTCTGTCAGAGAGGTCACACTTTGTAATTGATGGAAAGTCATCGAGTAAAACAAAAGTGATATCTGGCGTTCCCCATGGTAGTGATATAGGCCCTTTGCTGTTCCTTTTCTACATAAACGATTTGGGAGACAATCTGAACAGCCGTCTTCGGTTGTTTGCAGATGACGTTGTCGTTTATCGGCTAATAAAGTCATCAGAAGATCAAAACAAAGTGCAAAACGATTTAGAAGAAATATTTGAATGGTGCGAAAAGTGGCAGTTAAACCTAAATAACGAAAAGTGTGAGGTCATCAGTATGAGTGATAAACTTCGGTTATACGATAAATCAGTCTAATCTAAAAGCCGTAAATTCGACTATTTACCTAGGTATTACAATTACGAACAACTTCAATTTGAAGGAACACATAGAAAATGTTGTGGGGAAGGTTAACCAAAGTCTACGTTTTATTGGCAGGACACTTAGAAAATGTAACAGACCTACTAAGGAGACTGCCTACACTACGCTTGTCCGTCGCCTTTTAGAATACTGCTGCTCGGTGTGGGATCCTTACCAGGTAGGACTGATGGAGTACATCGATAAAGTTCAACGAAAGGCAGCATATTTTGTATTATCGCGAAATATGGGAGAGGGTGTCACAGAAGAGATACGGGATTTGGGCTGGAAATCATTAAAAGAAAGGCGTTGTTCGTTGCGACGGAATATTCTCGCGAAATTCCAGTCACCAACTTTCTCCTCCGTATGCGAAAATATTTCGTTGACACCGACCTACATAGGGCGGAACGATCACCATGATAAAATAAGGGAAATCAGAGATCACACGGGAAGATTGCGGTTTATCGTATCGCGACTTTGCTGCTCGCGCTGGTCGAAATCCAATGACTGTTAGAATATGGAATCGGTGGGTTCAGAAGGGTAATACGGAACGCCGTGCTGGATCCCAACGGAAGATATATTCCTTTCGCGCGCTATACGATATTGGAATAATAGAGAATTGTGAAGGTGGTTCGATGAACCCTCTGCCAGCACTTAAATGTGATTTGCAGAGGATCCATGCAGATATAGATGTAGATGTAGAAATTCAGGAATACAGAAATACATGAAATAAATAAGAAGTTTAGGGAAACTAAGACGGAAAGGCTGCATGAAAAATTTGAGGGATTTGAAAAAGAAATGATTGTCGGTAGGACTCACTCAGCATATAGGCAAGTCAATACAGCTTTTGGAGAAATTAAAAGCTAGGTTGGTAACATTAAGAGTGGAACGGGAATTCCCCCGTTAAAACAGAGGAAACAGCAGATGGGTGGAAAAAGTTCATTGAAGGTTTCTATGAAAGGGAGGGGGGGGGGGGGGATTTGTCTGATGTGTTAGAAGAAGAAACAGTATTAGATTGAGAATTAGGGGAGGGGGGGGGGGGGCTGTGTTACACTCGGAGTTTAAGAGAACTTCTGAGGATTTAAGAACAAATATGGCAGAATGGATCGATAACATTATATCAAAATTTCTAAAATCATTAGGAGAAGTGGCACCAAAACGACTATTCACGTTGGTGTGTAGAATGTACGAGTCTGCAGACATTCCAACTGACGTTCGGAAAAATGTCATCCACAAAATTCCAAAGACTGCAAGACTTGAGCTTAGCAACTCTGACGTTGCGGTTGATAATTGAACAAAAAAAGAAAAGGGCACATTCATAGGATATGTCGACCTGAAACCTGAAAAAAGCGTAGCATTCGCCAACGTAAAATAGGGGTGAGCTATAAGGAGACACAGATGATATAAAATTTGTACAAGAGCCAAGAGCGAATAGTATAATAAGAATTGGCGACCAACGAAGTGCTCGGATTCAAAAGGTTGTAAAACAGGGATGCAGTCATTTGCCGCTATTGTTCAGTCAGTACAACGTAGAAGCAACGATGAAAATAAAATAAAGGATATCGATGATACCATTCACTGATGACATTGCTATCCTCAGTGAAAGTGAACAAGAAATATAAGATACTGTTGAATGGAGTACAGAATAGAAATTGACAATAACTGGAAGGAAGTCGAAAGTAATGAGAAGTAGCAGAAATGAAATCAGCGAGAAACTTAACATATGGATTGATGGTCACGAAATAGATGAAGTTAGGGAATTCTACTACCTAGGCAGCAAAATAACCAATGGCCGTGGGCGCAAGGACATCAAAAGCAAGAAGGGCATTCCTGGCCAAGGGAAGTCTACTGGTATCAGGCATAGGCCTTAATCCGAGGAAGAAATTTCTGAGAATGTACGTTTGGGGCACAGCACTGTATGGAAGTGAAACATGGACTGTGCGAAAACCGGAAGAGAAGGGAATCGAAGCATTTCATATGTGGTGTTACAGGCGAATGTTGAGAGGTAGGTGGACTGATAAGGTAAGGAATGAGGAGTTCCTGCGCAAAATCGTAGAGAAAAGGAATATGCGGGACACACTGCCAAGGAGAAGGGACAGTGTGATAGGATATCTTTTAAGATAGGGAATGGCTTCCATGGTACTAGAGGGAGCCTATAGGGTAAAGAAGATTGGAATACATCAACAAATAACTGAGGGTGTAGGTTGCAAGTGCTACTGTGAGGTCGGCACAGATGAGGAATTCGTGGCTGGCCGCATCAAACCAGTCAGAATACTGATGACTGATAAAAAAACAACCTTTATTTGGTTTGTTAACCAGGATTTTTGTGTACGCAGCGCTGTAATGTAATTTCACTCGTTTCTTTACTGTGTCTTTGTCCATTACAGGGATAGGGTGATCCTATTTGGGCAATAAAGACGTGTAATAAATTGTAAGTACAATAAATGGGTAATAAAAATTAATTAGAAAGTGATACGGCCATAATGGCATCATCAAAACATATAAATATAATCAGCATAGCATCGTCACATGGATCTAAAATATGGTGTAGAATAGAGTGCTGCAACGCTCAATGTTTGACCGGTCACGGATCGCCTGTCGATGAGGGGATTGAGCCGCTCGTCTCCGGCCCCACGTGGCTCGGTCACGTACTCGTCCCATGTCTGATGTCCGGACTCCGGACACGCGAATTACCGAGCATGACCGGTCACCGCTGACGTCTCACCTCGCTTCGCCCCGGCTTACTGCTCTGTAATGTACAAATCCAACGCCTGTCTCTCTCTCTCTCTCTCTCTCTCTCTCTCTCTCTCTCTCTCTCTCTCTCTCTCACACACACACACACACACACACACACACACACACACACACACACACACACACACACACACACACACACACACAAAACGTATTTATCTCTGTCTCTCTCTATTTTAATACAAAACTATCGTTTCCAAGAACGGGTACATGACACAGCTAAATTCATAAAGCACTTTGAAAGTAAAATCATATTTCAATACAATCGCGGATAGAAGACGAGTCTCATTTCCTTTCATTAATAGGAAACATTAAATAAGTACTATCCCTGAAATCTAGAAGACAACCATCTTCATAAAGAAAACTTACAAAGAACATTAAACATTTACAGACGTAACTTGTCATACTTTTTACTTGTTTGCAACAGAAACAAAATCACAGTTCTGCTGATCAGCAGTAAATCACTAACGCGTTCCGGATTTAATTGGCTGCGGCGATTTGTTAGTAACATGCCGGCTTTACTAAAGCATCTTTCCCTTGGTGCGTTTGTTGCTAGGATACATAAAATACGTCTTGCAACTGCAGCCAGGCCTGGCACATCTGTTTTACGTCCGCTCCACCAGTTAAAGATGTCATCACCATCTCTGGGGTGCATTAAAATGGAGAAATCTACGAGGTGCATTCAAGTTCTAAGGCCTCCGATTTTTTTCTAATTAATTACTCACCCGAAATCGATGAAACTGGCGTTACTTCTCGGCGTAATCGCCCGGCAGACGAACACATTTTTCACAAGCTGACGCCATGATTCCATGGCAGCGGCGAAGGCTTCTTTAGGAGTCTGTTTTGCCCACTGGAAAATCGCTGAGACAATAGCAGCACGGATGGTGAATGTGCGGCCACGGAGAGTGTCTTTCATTGTTGGAAAAAGCCAAAAGTCACTAGGAGCCAGGTCAGGTGAGTAGGGAGCATGAGGAATCACTTCAAAGTTGTTATCACGAAGAAACTGTTGCGTAACGTTAGCTCGATGTGCGGGTGCGTTGTCTTGGTGAAACAGGACACACGCAGCCCTTCCCAGACGTTTTTGTTGCAGTGCAGGAAGGAATTTGTTCTTCAAAACATTTTCGTAGGATACACCTGTTACCGTAGTGCCCTTTGGAACGCAATGGGTAAGGATTACGCTCTCGCTGTCCCAGAACATGGACACCATCGTTTTTTCAGCACTGGCGGTTACCCGAAATTTTTTGGTCGCGGTGAATCTGTGTGCTTCCATTGAGCTGACTGGCGCTTTGTTTCTGGAGTGAAAAATGGCATCCACGTCTCATCCATTGTCACAACCGACGAAAAGAAAGTCCCATTCATGCTGTCGTTGCGCGTCAACGTTACTTGGCAACATGCCACACGGGCAGCCATGTGGTCGTCCGTCAGCATTCGTGGCACCCACCTGGATGACACTTTTCGCATTTTCAGGTCGTCATGCAGGATTGTGTTCACAGAACCAACAGAAATCCCAACTCTGGAGGCGACCTGTTTAACAGTCATTCGGCGATCCCCCAAAACAGTTCTCTCCACTTTCTCGATCATGTCGTCAGACCAGCTTGTGCGAGCCCGTGGTTTTTCCGGTTTGTTGTCACACGATGTTCTGCCTTCATTAAACTGTCGCACCCACGAACGCACTTTCGACACATCCATAACTCCATCACCACATGTCTCCTTCAACTGTCGATGAATTTAAATTGGTTTCACACCACGCAAATTCATAAAACGAATGATTGCACGCTGTTCAAGTAAGGAAAACGTCGCCATTTTATGTATTTAAAACAGTTCTCATTCTCGCCGCTTTCGGTAAAATTCCATCTGCCGTACGGTGCTGCCATCTCTGGGACGTATTGACAATGAACGCGGCGTCATTTTAAAACAATGCGCATGTTTCTATCTCTTTCCAGTCCGGAGAAAAAACTCGGAGCTTGAATGCACCTCGTACTTCATCTGCTGCGGATGATCTGTTGTTCCTCGATTCTTTGAAACGATCTCGCTTTCTGGGTGGTGATGACACAGTACTCGAAGGATATATGATAATAAACAAAAGAGAGAAGTAATACAGAACTGGTGTGGAAATGATCAAAACGTTCCCATAAAAACGAGGTATTTTACGGTAGTGAAATATTATACGAGTTTTTAACATAAGAGTTTTTGTATTCTTAGTGGATAATGTATTATAGAGAAACGAGAATATTATGATTGCATGTTGTGCCTGCGTAAGTAGCACACATTTGTGCTTTTAACTGCAATAATTACTCACCTGACAGTCAGTGTCATTGACACCGCAAATTTGTTGCAGTTTCTGAAACCAAAGAAGAACTAACTGGATTGTCGGTTCTTTTTCGTCTTCTAATTCATCAATGGCCTCTTTAAATGGTCTCAGGAAATGCGCAGTTTTTACTGCAAGCTCATTATTACATCCTTGCAATCTGTAAGAGGATTCCTTTTCCGTCAGCAAAGCAGCAACTTCGTTATACTGAGTGTGTAAGGATTCCACCATAGTGTACAAGCTATTCCAGCGTGTGCAGACCTCTTGTTTCAACGATGAAATTCAAAGACTGGTATAGGCAACTTTTCTTAATGTACCTTACAATGCATTTCGCAGTATTTATTGTTCGGGGCATGATTTAACAAGAAGTTATCTTCATCGACAGTATGGCTAAGTGCTGTGTTTATACAATGAGCAGCACAAGGAACCCTTTCGTGATTTTCCAAAGCCTGTATTACATTGGCACCCTGGTCGGAGACAAAAACAAAACTGTGCAACATGTCTGGCGAAATGTCCCAGTCAGCCATCCTCTCTTCAATTTCTTTCATAATATTTTCTCCCGTCTTCTTAACTTCCGGGAATTTTGTTGTAAATAAAACTTTGCTCACAAGAGACCAATCCATGTTAATGTAATGTGTTGTAAGCGTCAAATAGTGCACCAGATTATGGGAATCAGTCCACATATCAACTGTCGCGGCACCATGTGTTATTAATAACTTCCGCAATTACAGAAGGTATTATGCTCTTTCGTATTGCATAAGCATGTTCTTTGACATGTCTGCTTATAGTAGAGGAATGTGGCATGACACCTGCCACGTTAACTTCTCCATAATACGAACCTAGCTGTATTAATTCTTGGCCTAGTTCTCTGAAACCTTCATCGGAAACATCATTAAAAAGTCTTATATCTTTAGCACATATTGCAACACACTTTGCTGTAATACTATTTTTTATTACTGCCGGTATCACTGAAAGAGCTGTATCTGTGTGAGGTTTCTTGCAACTGTGTTTCTTTAAATGAGTGGTTCCCGACTGGAAACACAATAATGAGGAGCGGTTTATGCACGATATGTACCCAGCAGACGCACTGTTTTCGTCTACAACCAACAGAAATGTATTCCATACTTGGCTTTTTAGACATTCCCGTTTCTTCAATGCGTAAACATTTGTTTCAATCTTACGTCTTACTGCACTGGCTTCCTCGCGCTGCATGATTACAGAGAGAGACACTCAACAAATGAGAAGCCCGTACTGGCTGCAGTCTCACACGGATTGTGACACGTGTAATGTGTTTGAAGTTACGTGCTACGTATTCGGTCACGGCTTCTATGCTCGGTCACTAGAACTAGTGCGGGCAGCCTATCCAGTTAGGGTATGCTCGCCCCATCTCGTATTTTGTGCTCGCTTACTCCGTCATGCAGGACTCTAGTGTAGAATAGGTCACATCGTCCACATAGTGATTATTGCCAACAAGCTACCAAGCGATTATGTCGCAGTTGGTGAAATATATATGCATTTTGCGTCATTGTGGGCCAGAAAATGGTCAGTTTTTTTTCCTTTTTCGGCTTATTCGGGTTTATTCATTTATCTCGATATGAACGGTTTTCTCTGCAACTTCACCCTGTTTCGAATAGTACCGTCTATTCACAATTGCAATAATCATCAGGTCAGCTCTAATACATATTTTCTGTAGTAATGAGATCCCTGAAAGTGGAGATCCTTTGCACGTAAGAACTTAAAAATGCTTATTATACTGCAACGTAAGTTTAAATAAGGTTTTGGATGTCCAGTTTCTGCATCCTCAGTGCGCTCCAGCCAAATGTGAACCCAATTACACAACTTTTAATTACTTTTCCCAGCACGTGTATTGCGATTTCTCTGAATTCACTCTTAAGTGGCCAGAATAGTTCATTCTAAATTCCCCAAAGGCTTTCTAGCGAACAAGAAATATATTTTTAATGTTATGTTAATATAAAACCTACGTGCCTCAAAGAAGAAGTTCCCTTGCACCCCACTCTTTCTATTTAATATGCACCTTCTTTTCCTCAGCCAATTTCTGTTCAGAAATGTAGAATTTGTCGTGTAATATTCCCGCTTCGGCCCCTAATGTGTCATGGGATCCCGTTTTGCCTCACTCTTTTGTAAACAATACAAGGCGAGTGGTACTGTAGGTTCGAATGTTCACTCCTTCAGCACAGTCCTTTTGTGTAAAAATGACTCTGTCGCTAACCGCTATCACGAAAGTAAATAACCAGAGACGAACATAAACAACTTTCAATCGACCACAATATTATTGCTCCTGTGACGGTGCTTTGGCCGGCTTGAAGTGAATTTTTATACTGATGTTTCAAGAAGACATCCTAAACCAGTTGACAGAACATGTACAGATGTCTTGAAATCATTTACTGTGCAATGCGATTTTCCTTTATCACCACTGTACTTATTTACGTCCACGTCACCGAATGTTTCCGATGACGGCCACGAGAGCCAAGTGCAATAACATCGTGGTCAGGAAACAACACAAAATAACCGATGCCGCACAACAACAATGCTTTTGAGACCACCTCTCTGCAAGTATCAGCTTTCAGTATTTGTCCAACGACGATAACGCACCAATAGCAGCTTAAGGAATTTTATCTAGTAATTCCACTTCCCCAGGAAAATGTGTGGGAAAATGGCCTTTATAAGTGAATGCAACACTGTCTTTATAAGTGAATGCGACACTGTCTTCCAGCGGTGTTCCATCATCCAGGAACACCAACGGAATTCTCTAGAAGATGGTGACAGAGGGACCGAAACGCCGACCACTGAAGAAGCTTTAAGTGGAATATGACGCGGCCTAGCGACTCAGAAATTTTTACTATCGGTATGAACCTGGTGTAAGCTCTGAGAGACCCTTAAAGACATGCTGTCAGTCGGAACAGTTTCATGATCTTCTAGAACTACTTTGTCAGAAGAACTTTATGCGTCTGATACGCATTTTCCCTGGAAATAAAGATTCTGTAGCTATGCTTCTGTATTGTTTTATTTCTGATTGATACTGCTCTGTGGGATGCATCGCCGTTCTCGAACACTAATTCTCATTAAAATCAATCAAGCCGTCACGTTGCGAACTGATATCGTTACTGCGCTCAAAATTGCAAAGAAAAATGTGCAGCTATGGGACAGATGTTTCAAGGAAAAAGACTGAACAGTGCAACGAAGTCGCATTGTAGTGTTCACGGCGGGATTCACCGTGAACTCCATTGACCTGCTATGACAATGCAGGTTTTGTTTGAACGTCGAACGTAGCGGTTTCCTTTGTTGGATAGAGCATTCAGAAAGTGGGCTCCGATAAAAAAAAGAAATAGGGTAAACTATGCACGTTATGAGACAGATGGAAAACTTTCTGATTAGTTAAGAAAGCACTGAAACAGCAGGCAAAACGTGGTACTTGCGTGAGGAGACAAAGAGACATGTTGCCAGTTTGAAATGTGCGAAATGTTTTGAATTAAGAGAGGCATCATATCTGCACAAAGTAGTCCGCCGACAATATTTGAGAGAACGCTCGTGCTGATTGGAAACACCAACATGTGCCAATCGTTAGTGTACTGGATGTTGAGTCTGCATAAGAGTCTTATGAAGACTGCTTAGGAGTTCGGCGAACAGCCTGCATGCCCGTCATCTACGAGAACGCCAAGTCCCGTTTATCAAAACGTCAGTCTCTGAACCAATCACTTGACAAGAACTCTTATTCTTGGAAGTAAAAATGTGTAAAAATGGCGTAAGACAGTGATAAAGTATTTTCCCCTGCAGTTCAATCTTGACATCAAAGTAAAAAGAAAAGGAAATGAAAGAAAATATCACGAGTGTTATTAAAATTGAGGGTGAATGCATTTCGGTGGTAAGATTCGCTGATGTCGTTGCACTTCACGAAAGGCGTATAAAATAACAGCTGTGGTGACAAAAGTCATGGGATACCGATATGCACATACACAGATGGCGGCAATATCGCGTACACAGGTTACAAAAGGCAATGCACTGGCGGAGCTGTCACATGTATTAAGGTGTTACCGACATGATTATTTCCGCATGACATCAATTAACAGACTTGGAACACGGAATGGTAGTTGGAGGTAGATGCATGGAACATTCCATTTCGGAAATCCCTAAGGAATACGGTATTCCCAGGTCCAAGAAAGTGCCGAGAATACCAAATATCATTGATTGTCTCCCGCCACGGACAACGCAGTGGTCGACGGCTATCACTTAAAGGCCGAGAGCACCGGTGTTTGCGTATTGTCAGTGGTTCAAAAAATGGTTCAAATGGCTCTGAGTGCTATGGGACTTAACATCTGAGGTGATCAGTCCCCTAGAACTTAGAACTACTTAAACCTAACTAACCTAAGGACATCACACAAATGCATGCCCGAGGCAGGATTCGAACCTGCGACCGTAGCGGTCGCGCGGTTCCAGACTGAAGTGCCTAGAACCACTCGGCCACAACGGCTGGTTATTGTCAGTGGTGACAGACAAGCAACCCTGCGGAAAACCAATGTGGGACGTACGACGAACGTATCCGTTAGCACAATACTGCGAACTTCGGCATTAATGGGCTATGGCAGCAGACTACCGATGTGAGTGCCTTTGCTAAAAGCCCGAAATCGTCCGCAGCGACTCTCCTGGATTCGAGACCACATCAGTCGTACTCTAGACGACTGGAAAACTGTCGCCTGGTCAGATGTGTCCCGATTTCAATTTGTAAAAGCTGATGGTTAGGTTCGACTGTAGCACAGTCCCCACGAACCATGGACCGAAGTTGTCAACAAGGGACTTTAAGAGTTGATGGTGATTCCATAATGGTGTGGACTGCTTTTACATAGAATTAACTGGGTCCTCTGGTCCAACTGAACGGTTCATTGAATAGAAAGATTATGTTCAGCTATCTGGAGACCAGCTGCATCCATTCATGGACTTCATGTTCCCAAATGGCGGTGGAATTTTTATGGATGACAATGCGCCTGTCACCGGACCACAATCGTGCTTGGTTGGAAGTACGTTCTGGCCTGTTCGAGCGAATGATTTGACCATCTAGATCGTCCGACATAATCCTATCGAACGTTTCTGGGACGTAATCAAGAGCTCAATTCGTGCCCAAACTGAACCCTGGGAACACTTCCGCAGTTATGAATGGCTGTAGATGCAGCATGGCTCAATATTTCTGTAGGGGGCTTCAAACGACTTGATGACTATATTCCACGTGGGGCTCCTCAACTACTCTAGGCAAAAGGAGGTCCGACACGGTATTAGGAGGTATCCCATGACGTTTGTGTGTTCCACAACAGTGACGCACTAAACAACAAACATATATCAAAAGTATTTATGTAACTAATGCTTTTATTTTCCGTGAATTATCTGTTATTATGTTTTTTGAGATGTGAAATCTCTTCTATAGAAACCAACATGTATCCCGCAAACTTGTGGTATACAGTTCGCTCTCTTCATTCATTAAATACAGAGCGCAATAGATAGAATGATGCCGTGTGTAATAGCAACGCATGAGCTTACCGAGTAGCGGAACAGATTTGACACCGTATTCCGAACTCTCTAATAGATAAAACTCAGTTCTTTATTCTTAACGGGGCGAAATAACATATGTTAATTTCTGGGGAACCTCATGTGAGTGTTGTATAGCCGTTACTGTTTACAGGGTACTTAATTCTACTGGACGACGTGGTAAGTTCGATGAGGCATTATGCAGTCGAGGCTGTTGTCTACAGGCAGGTGGTAACGCCAGAAAACTGTAGCGAAATGAGGAAAGACCTGTAGTGTTTCGGCGATTGCGACAGGCATTAGGAGTTGACCCAGAACATAATTAAATGTAACTTATTGCGCGCTACAGACGCAGAAATCCATTACTCTTCGATTAAGAGTTTGCTGACGAATGACTGTATGCAGGAACTACTGTAAAATACGTAAGAGTAACCTCCGGAACGCCGTTAAGTGGAAATGTCAGACAGAGTTAACTGTAGGGAAAGCAGATGCCACGCTGAGACTCAGTGGAAGAATCTCGAGGAAATGCAATTCATTCACGAATAAGAGCCTTACGAAAAACTTGTTCGAACAATCCTTCAGTATTGTATATCAGTCTCGGACCCTCACCAACTAAGGTTAACAGAAGTGATACGGAAGATCCAAAGAAGAGTGGTGCGTTCGTAGTCAGCGAGAGAGCGTTAGTGAGATGCTCAACGAATAACAGTGGAAGTCACTATAACTAGTTTTGTATCAGGGAGATTAACTAATGAATTTCGAGAGCGTTCGTTCGAAGAAGAATCAGGCAACATTTTACGCTCTTGGCCATTAAAATTGCTACACAACGAAGATAACATGCTACAGACGCGAAAATTAACCGACAGGAAGAAGATGCTGTGATATGCAAATGATTAGCTTTTCAGAGCATCCACACAACGTGCTGACATGAGGAAAGTCTCTAACCGATTTCTCATACACAATCAGCAGTTGACAGGCTTTGCCTGGTGAAAGGTTGTTGTGATGCCTCGTCTAAGGAGGAGAAATGCGTACCATCACGTTTCCGACTTTGATATAGGTCAGATTGTAGCCTATCGCGATTGCGGTTTATCGTATCGCGACATTGCTGCTCGCGTTGGTCGAGATCCAATGACTGTTAGCAGAATATGGAATCGGTGGGTTCAAGAAACAAATAAGGAACTCTGTGCTGGATCCCAACGGCCTCGTATCACTAGCAGTCGAGATGACAGGCATCTTATCTGCATGGCTGTAACGGTCCTGCAGCCATGTCTCGATCCCAGAGTCAACTGATGGGGACGTTTGCTAGACAACAACCATCTGCACGCACAGATCGACGACTTTTGCAGCAACATGGACTATCAGCTCGGAAACCATGGCTGCAGTTACCCTTGACGCTGCATCACAGACAGGAGCGCCTGCGATGGTGTACTCAGCGACGAACCTGGGTGCACGAATGGCAAAACGTCATTTTTACGGATGGTTATGGTTATGAGCACTATGGGACTTAACATCCATGGTCATCAGTCCCCTAGAACTTAGAACTACTTAAACCTAACTAACCTAAGGACAGCACACAACACCCAGTCATCACGAGGCAGAGAAAATCCCTGACCCCGCCGGGAATCGAACCCGGGAATCCGGGCGTGGGAAGCGAGAACGCTACGCACGACCACGAGCTGCGGACATTTTTACGGATGAATCCAGGTTCTGTTTACTACATCAAGATGGGCGCATCCGTGTTTGGCAACATCGCGTTGAACGCACATTGGAAGCATGTATTCGTAATCGGCATACTAGCATATCATCAGGCGTGATAGTATGGGGTGCCATTGGTTACACGTCTGGGTCACCTCTTGTTCGCATTGACGGCACGAACAGTGGACGTTACATTTCAGATGTGTTAAGACCCGTGGCTCTACCCCTCATTGGATCCCTCCGAAACCCTACATTTCAGCAGGATGATGCACGACCGCATGTTGCAGGTCCTGTACGGACCTTTCTGGATACAGAAAATGGTCGACTGAGGCCCTGGCCAGCGCATTCTCCAGATCTTTCACTAATTGAAAACGTCTTGTCTGTGATGGCCGAGCAACTGTCTCGTCACAATACACCAGTCACTACTCTTGATGAACTGTGGTATCGTGTTGAAGCTGCATGGCCAGCTGTACCTGTACACGCCATCCAAGATCTGTTTGACTCAATGCCCAGGCGTATCAAGGCCGTTATTATGGCCAGAGGTGGTTGTTCTGGGTACTGAGTTCTCAGGATCTATGCACCCAAATTGCGTGAAAATGTAATCACACGTTAGTTCTAGTATAATATATTTTTCCAATAATACTCGCTTATCATCTGCATTTCTTATTGGTGTAACAATTTTAATGGCCAGTTGTGTAGTTCTTCGCACCTACGTCTAGATAAATGACGACGACGAAGTAAGACAAATTAGACCACAAACGGAAATTTGTCGGCAGCCGTTATTCCCATGCACTGTCCCCTGGTGGAATGGGACGCTTCAGAGTGGCTTTTGGTGTACAGAGGTAGATGTAGAAGAATGTGAATACGCAATGTAGCTTGCGGAGTATATATGTAGATGCACAAGTGTGTGTCTGTGAGTAAATTTATTTTACCTAAATGTGTCTGAGTGTTGCCCCTGGGACCCTTCAGTCGGCTTCTATCGTCACTGCGTCGCTGTTGTCCTCTCTCCGTTTTTCCGTAGAGAACAGGAGTTATTAGCAAAAGTGTCAGTAAGTCTTACTTTGGTAGACCTCCCTAAAACTCACTAGGGAAAAATTTTGCTTAATACTGTTGCGACGAGTTCAATGTACGAAGGGTGGTCTACAGGTAACGCAACTCAGTTTTGTTCCGAGAGCAGGTTGGTTTTACTCACTATTCCCCACTAATTTGGCTACTAAACCTTATTTTAAAACATAATCTCTATTCAATGTCACTGCCTTACGCCGCCTTTTTGGGAGGGCCAGTGTGCCCGCGTGGTTTCACGACACTTGTCGACGTCAGAGCCAACGTCGATTTACATCAGTGGTCTCCTCGTAACCGAAATACTGCTACCTGCGGAGTACGTCATAATTGGGCAAGACAGAAGGAAGTCTGAAGATGTCAAATCCGATTTGCAGCTGGGTGAGGTAGGACAGTTCCATAAACTTTTGTGAGTTCCTCTTAGATGTGAAGCCTTGCGTTGCCATGGGGAAGAAGAAGTTCGTTGTATTTTTGTGGCGTCGAACACGCTTCTCTTTCTGTGAGCAACACAGTACACTTTATAAAGGCACATTTGCATGCCGTGCGTGAGTTTCCTCGGAAACGCGAAATCTTAATTAAATAATTAATCTCTGACAAATAAATAAAGCCTATGGCACAGAACTGCAGCGTTATGTCGCTGATAAAACAAAAAACACAATTACGATACTCTTATGTTTCATTAAGAAGGAGAGGTCTTGGATTAGTGGTACGGGAAGCACGTATATTTCATTGACTGGCACACCGCCATATTTGATGTTATATAAGAACACTGCGAGTTGCAATCTTACTAGGCACTCGATTCTGTAAAGAATTTATATTTATGAAAGTAAATAGAATTATTTAACTGTTGGCTTATTGGTTGAATATATCTGATTTAACTAACTGTGTAAACTTTTTATGTTCAGTAGACAGTCACCTCTGTACGACGTATTGACATGGCTGGCAAAATTACTCTAATATTGAGAATTTAGATTTGAGTCCGCACCTACCGCAGCAGTCTTTGGAAACGATTTAAATACGAAGTCCGATTATTTGAGTCTTATTTCACGGTCAACTACGAATAACATTGCATTTACGAAAAAGCCATTGTCAAGCGTCTGATACCAAATAATTAAACGTCCACGTTCCAGATAAGCAAATATTAATTGCAACCAATCACTATCATACAGATAGAAAAATTAATATTTTATTTTATTTTATTTTATTTATTTTATACAATGCGAGTTGCAATCTTACTAGGCACTCGATTCTGTAAAGAATTGATATTTATGAAAGTAAGTAGAAGGAAGTCTGAAGATGTCAAATCCGATTTGCAGCTGGGTGAGGTAGGACAGTTCCATAAACTTTTGTGAGTTCCTCTTAGATGTGAAGCCTTGCGTTGCCATGGGGAAGAAGAAGTTCGTTGTATTTTTGTGGCGTCGAACACGCTTCTCTTTCTGTGAGTAACACAGTACACTTCACAGCTGATCGTACCACCATGAGATAGGACATGTAATAAGTGAGCCTCACATGAAGTTAAGTGAAGCGCAGATGGACAGCAACGAACCCTTTAGCGCGCAATCCCCGCAGCGATAGTAGTTGTGAATCATTGAGTATGAACTCAAAAAAAAGACAATTGATTTATTTAAAAAAAGGAGGACTTTTAATCTATATCTTGTGGAAAGAGGACGTGTTGCTAGACCGTCGCTTAGAACGTATTGTTACATTTAGGGAAAATTGATATTTTAGTGATAAAACCGAGTATAGTATGCGTAAGAGTTGCTAAAGATTTATGTATACAAATTTTCTGGAAGTGAAGAATAGAAATATCTTGTTTTTGGAAAAGGAGGTGAACTTCATTGCCGTTGCCGTCTATCAATTGACAGAATTGTAAGTGTACAAAGTTCACTAAAATACAGGAAAAGAAATGCATTCTCTATAGTTTTCATTCAATAAGTAACAACCTCTCATAATTTCTTAATTACAGTAATTGGATTATGTTCTTGTACAATAGTATGGTGCTGAACTCGACTGACCAATTTTGGTGTAGCACGATATGTAGTTTGAAGGAAGTATGTGTGCCAAGCCATCTCCTTTTCTCACGAAAAGCAGACTGCTGTTTAATCTTATTTACTTACAACAATGGTCCCTTAGGTATGAAAAGCTACGAAAACTTGGGCTCAAAGCTATCCGCAATACGGCCAAATAACTAACAGAGTCGTATTTTAAACGTTAAAGAACAATAACTTCCTCCAAATTTCAATACGTCAACAACTGGTGCAGAAGCTGATCATTCAAGGAGGCAACAACCAAAATTCAGGTACCAGTTACGAATTAAAGTAAAAATCTCAATCAAAAATCAGTCTCTCTCTCTCTCTCTCTCTCCAAACACATATATAAATATTAATATTATTAAAAAAGTCATTTTATAGACTTCAAGCAGAATAACCCCTTCAAAGGCCCACGAGACCATCGTCGCGTCTTTACCAGCTGAGCGTGCGGCTTTGAACACTCTTTCCGGAGCAGAGGTGGTGTGGCGACACTCCAGGGACTGCCATTTTGTTTCCATCTCGAACTGATAAACCCATTTTTCATCGACTGTGACAATGTTCTATAAAAATCTTTGAGCACCCCAACTGGTGAACGAGTGTCTCAGCACTACCAACAGAAATGTCCAGTAGTGCAGCGAGATGTGTTTGTGTGATCCGCCCCTCACCTCGAATGAGAGTGTCCACACGTTCCAGCACTGCAGGAGTCACACCTGTGCGCCGACGTGCGACCCGTGGTTCGCGCGACCGTGTGCTATGACAGGCGCCCCGCCCAACGTCTCACTGTGCTTTTGTTCACTGCCGTGATATATCCGTAGATATTCTCCAATCGCCCGTGATTATCTGCAGTGCTCTGGTTGTCCGCCAGAAGATACCCAGTGGCAGCTCTCTGCTTGGAACTCACCTGTGGTACAGATGCCATTTTGAAGGCTACGTAAGGCGCCACGACCTATCGGAACTTCATGAAACTATTGGATCTGAAGCGGGAATATTTCACGATGTCTCACAAAAAACTCAGCATTTTTTAAACTGAAACTGGCCGAGAAAGAAATGTTTCTCATTACTTATTAAACACCCCTCGTACAATAACAGTAGCGTTTGGTCTCACTGAAACTGTTCCGGTAGCCGTCAATCAAGTCCGCTACGCAGTGAGTATTTTTCTGAATTTGCACTTTAATTCTTGGCTCATAGATACGTTGGGTATCCGAAACGTCATAAGGTAGGTCGACTTTCTTACGAGACGTTTGAGTTTTAACACAGGACAACATGGTTACATGCAAGAGGACGACTGTACAAAAATAAATAAATAAATAATTAAAAGAATAGTGGTTCCTATTGCTTGTCCTTGATTACAACCGACGTTAAACGGTCGTTTCTCTGGAAAATTGATACTTCAGTACACAGATGTGGGTACTACTGGTCAGTACACTAAGCCAGTCACGTACTTGTATATACACGGCAATGATTATGTGGCATTTGTAAAGGCAAATTAAATAGTTTTTAGAATAATGAATATACACATTAATTGGGTCTCGACGTTTTAGTAAGAGCGAGGTAACGGAAGCATGTAGATCGACGGCGCTATTAAAATTACAACTACGAAGTACAATATAACACTGAAGTGTATTAAATGGTGTGAGGATAAAGAAACTTGCATGAGTAATTCTCATATTAACACGACCATTTAACGTATATTTATTGATTTATTTACTTATTAACTGTACAGAGCGATCCAACGCCTTGGGAAGTATGGTGGGTCGTTTACTACTAAAAACTAATAACGAAGTTGCAGAGAGAGACTCTTCATGTTTTTCTGCAGCTTCTCTCAGTGCTGTTATTTGCCTTCCCTTTTACATAAATGCACGGATAATTAAAAAGGCTTGCAGTACATAAAATACATTTTGCAAAACGCAAAATTCTATGTTCTTAAGAAGAAAATAGTGGATGATAAGGAAGATTTAGACAGCAAAATGTGTGTGTGTGCGTGTGCCATGAGAATTTCTCCATGTGTCGTGTACTTACTGTAATTACTTTTTCCATTTGCCCCCACCTTAAGTGGGAGATGAGCCTCGGAAGAATGGCCTCAATCCTTTCCTCCCTGAAAGACATTTCTTATCTGTTTTGTGCGTTTGTGTTAGTGTCGATGAGTCTTACTACACTGCATATGTATTTTTATGTACATTATTATAATACTGACATGTTTTACAGTTTGCATCTTATACAGTTCACATACAATGAAGCACCAAAGAAACTGGTATAAGCTCGCGTATTCAAAAACAGTGATATGTAAACAGGCAGAATACGGCGTTGCGGTCGGCAACGCCTATATAAGACAACACGTGTCTGGCGCAGTTGTTAGATCAGTTACTGGTGCTACAATCGCAGGTTATCGAGATTTAAGTGAGTTTGAACGTGATGTTACAGTCGCCGAACGAGCGACGGGACAGAGCATCTCCGAGGTAGAAATGAAGTTGAGATATTCCCGTACGACCATTTCACCAGTCTACCGTGAATATCAGGCATCAGTTAAGACATCAAATCTCCGCCGGAAAGAGATCCCGCAAGAACGGGACAAGGACGACTGAAGAGAATCATTCGACGTGACAGAATTGCAACCATTCCGCAAATTGCTGCAGATTTCAAAACTGGGCCATCAACAAGTGTCAGCGTGCGAACTAGTCAACGAAACATCATCGATATGGGCTCACTGAGTCGAAGACCTACTCGTGTACCCTTCATGTCTGCACGACACAAAGCTTTACGCCTTACCTGGGATCGTCAACACCGACATTGGACTGGTGATGGCTGGATTCGTGTTGCCTGGTCCTACGAGTCTCATTTCAGATTGTATCGAACGGATGGACTTGTACGGGTATAGAGACAACGTCATGAAATCATGAACTCTGCATGTGAGCAGGGGACTGTTCAACTCAGTAATGGAATGGGGAGTGTGCAGCTGGAGTGATATGGGACCCTTGTTACGTCTAGATACGACTTTGACAGGTGACACGTACGTAAGTAGCCTGTCTGATCACCTACATCCATTCATGTCCAATGTGCGTTCCGGTGGACTTTGGCAATTTCAACAGGACAATGCGACACCCCACACGTCCAGAATCCCTACAGAGTGTCTCCAGAAACCCTCTGCTTAGTTTGAATAGTTCCACTGGCCACCAGACTCCCCAGCCATGAACATTATTGAGCACATCTGGGATTCCTTGCAACGTGTTGTTCAGAAGAGATCTCCGCCCTTCGTACTCCTAAGAATTTGTGGACAGCTCTGCGGGGTTCAAGGCGTCAGTACGTCTAGGACTACTTCAGACATTAGTCGAGTCCATGTCACGTCATGTTTTGGCACTTCTGCATGCTCGCGGGAGCCCTACACGATATTAGTCAGGTGTACCAGTTTCTTTGGTTCTTCAGTGCATTACAGAATTACATGTTGGGAAATAGTGATCCTAAGAACTAAAGAAAAACTTGTTTTCTTTTTAAGAATCAAGAAAATTCTTTGTTTTATTCTTATTTCTAACTAATTTCTTCATTCCTTGTGTATATTACTAGCAGTGATGTTGCAGTCGCGTTTTCTCTTACTATGACATATATCTACATCTACATCTACATTTATACTCCGCAAGCCACCCAACGGTGTGTGGCGGGGGGGTACTTTACGTGCCACTGTCATTAACTCCCTTTCCTGTTCCAGTCACTTATGGTTCGCGGGAGGAATGCCTGCCGGAAAGCCTCCGTGCGCACTTGAATCTCTCTAATTTTACATTCGTGATCTCCTCGCGAGGTATAAGTAGGGGGAAGCAATATATTCGATACCTCATTCAGAAACGCACCCTCTCGAAACGTGGACAGCAAGCTACACCGCGATGCAGAGCGCCTCTCTTGCAGAGTCTGCCACTTCAGTTTGCTAAACATCTCAGTAACGCTATCACGCTTACCAAATAACCCTGTGACGAAACGAGCCGCTCTTCTTTGGATCTTCTCTATCGCCTCTGTCAACCCAACGTGGTACGGATCCCACACTGATGAGCAATACTCAAGTATAGGTGGAACGAGTGTTTTGTAAGCCACCTCCTTTGTTGATGGACTACATTTTCTAAGGACTCTCCCAATGAATCTCAACCTGGCACCCGCCTTACCAACAATTAATTTTATATGATCATTCCATTTCATATCGTTCCGTACGCATACTACCAGATATTTTACAGAAGTAACTGCTACCAGTGTTTGTTCCGCTATCATATAATCATACAATAAAGGATCCTTCTCTGTGAGGCGGTAAGATATTGACACCATACATTTAATATTCTGTATATTCTTGTCGATTTATATTAATAGTAGATCATTGTTTATGACACACAATCGGATTATTAATAATTTCATTGGCTGATACTGACTAGCACCATGTAGTAACAATTTCTGTGGTACTGTATGTCTGGGAGCTAGAGCTGGGCACTGACAGAAAGGACTATGTGCACCACAAGTTCCGCAGAAGCTGTTGTCGACGAAAAAGGGGCTGGAAAGAGAATTGTCGTATTTTTCAGGGGCAGACGTTTACTACTCTGCAAGAGAGCCTAAGGAGGAGACGGCAGATTACAGTGCTGGAGGACACACAACTTCCATAGCGTGGACAGTGCAGGTGGGAGCCTGGACTGGAAAAATTTCAGGACAACGTAGCTGAAGAGAGTGTCAGAGTTGCAGCCGGGCGAAAAGACTTAGTATGAAGGTATGCGCGGAGGTCACAAACGAAGGTCGCGAGCTGAACTCCAAGCAATTTTCACACGGAAAGTGATGGACATGCTTTCTGCCGAAAAGCAGAAATGCACATTTGCTCGACGAAGAGCTGCGGATGTAGGAGGAGAAATACAAACTTTCAGAAAATCTTCTAAAATGAGTATGAGCTCCAGTTGATTGGCAGGTAGATACATGATCCATGTAGTGGGAGGTAATGTTTTTGCAGCAGCCACTGGGATTTGCCAACTAAGCACAAATGTAGATACCACGTGTCTAGTAGGGAGTCGGGTACGGCGTAGAGGGGCACTTCCCTCTGGAGATAGATGGAAGACACTTCCCTGCAGGGAACGATTGGAAACACTTCCCTCCACGTATCGACCTCGAGACTTCGCTGGTGAAAGCCACAGAGGAGAATCTGGAGTTAAGATTTTGAGAAAATTTGCTTGCTGCACAAGGGACACGTGAAGTCTTTACTCTGTGGGCAGGGTTGTTATTTGGTTCACTCGACTAATTATTCTTTACCTCTTTTTGGAACCTGATGCACAATGAAGTGCTTCTTTACAGAAGAATACCTGAGTAGAATTTCTGTTCTTGGCTAGTGATCAGACAGAAATTTTGACTCGTATTCTATCTTATACTGAAGTAATTTCTGGCCTAAGAGTTTGTGGTCGGGATACTGCTATCATTATGTAAGCAGATAGTTTGAGGTACGTCACGTACATTATCTGCACAGCAGCTAACGAATCAACGAGCAGATCATCGGTGCAGTACACGCACGCTCCAGTGGGTATTGAGAAACACTCACTCTAAATGTGTTGAGTTTCATTTGCTTGTCCACTAAGCTTTTTCTAAAAGTGTGTCTGGGTCTTCCGTTTCCTGCCGATAATCAGGCTACATATTTTTTCATAATAAATAATTTAAGATATGAAGTTGTGATTCATTCAAGTAGCAGGCCGACAGGAATGATGACTCTTAATGAAGTAAACTGAAGTAAAACAATAATATCATGCTTCGTTTTAAGGAAATCCCAAGGTGTGGGTCGTCAGTGGTACGGTCTTTTAATCATTTGGGGCATAGGAATTCCATTGTGTAGACAGCGTTAAGCAACCACAAATACACACACACCACATGTTACATACACCACAGAATTTTACAGCTGGTGTGTTCATGTCATCATCTGTGTCTGTATGTTCATCTGTTTCCATACCAGTGTTTGAATCTCTGTTGTCTCACGTATCTTGTTGTGACATAGGGTATGTGTGTGTGGTCGTGATCTTGTATATGGTCGTTGCTACTTGTAAGCCTTCTATAGCGCTATTGCTGTTTCATCGGTGACGCGATTAACTACACTCCTTTTATCTGGTCTCTTAAAGCTTGACCTACGTCTTCAAATTGTGTCAGCGGTTTTTCGTGTGTGAGTCTGCCGCGACGTAATCTTATGCGTTCGCGGGACCCATGTTCCCCACATTCACATGTCGCACTTTGGTTAAACTCAAAGAGGGACAGGCGATTATGGTAAGGGCGCAGCTTCGTCCGGAAGTGTACATCCGCGACTTGGGTCAATGTATCGCAGCATCAACTGTTCCCAGATGTTAGGGAACATGGAGAAAACCCGACGGCCCTTGTCAGATGTTTCTCATTTTAGCAATGTCTTAACATTAACATTCGTTTTTGTGTAATATGCCCCTCTTATCTCTTGCAGTTTTACGAACAAGTCAGGCCACTAGAGACCTTTGAAGGAGCCTGGTATATCTATTGCTACTGCTGTTACGTATTTTTCATGTGTGTTCTCCATTATTTCCAGAGCGCGGATAACTGCATTGGCTATTGAGCTTTTGGGTCTAAATACATACTGATGTAGACTAAGGCAGAAGAGCCAGCTGTCGGTCACAGTGTAGCCAGAGTGTTGAAGATGTAGATGGGCCTGTAAGTCTTTGGGTCTGTTGGGTTCCGATCCCCCGACCTTTTTGATGATTTCGTAGTTTTCCACGTGTCAGGGACCCTACCTTGAAGCAATGCTTCATTCAGTAACTGTATTTTTGCTTGTTTCTGAGTTCATGCCGTCTGGGCCGTGAGTCTCCTTTATCCTTTAATTGTTTAATTCAAAATGCTACTATTCGTTTGTTTACTTATCAGCTACTTCTTCTTGGGCAATTGGAACAGTAAGGGGGTCGTTTGTGTAGGTGTCATCCATTTGTCTTCGTAAGTCAGTGTGATGATGCTGGTCATTCGTCTTTACGTCATCAGGGAAAAGCTCGATCAGCAAGTACTCTGCTGCACTTCTCGAGCCTCTTGTACTAGTGCCGTCAGTGTGCCTAAGAGCTGACTTTACCTTATGTTTTTGAACCTTGTATGGTCCCTTCCATACATAGTTTTGCAACTCAATTTTGACTAAATTTTTCCTTGTACAATCGTTTTTATATTTTTGCTTTGTATCACGGTGTAGTTCCAGTCTTACTTCTTGTGCTGTTTTTCCCTCTTGGAAATATTTTCTTTTTTCTCTAATGTCTTTCCTTAGGTATGCCCACTCACTGGGACAGGGGTGTTTCTGATTCGGTGCACGGTTGGTGTTTCAGACATCTAAATGTTATGCTTTTCTAAGAGGCTTCGCCACAATACGTGCTTCGTAGTCTATGCTGTCGTTAGCTGTATGGAGGGGAAAATTCATCAACCACTTCAAATTCATCAGCCACGTCCTTTCTTTTTTGACAATCAGCCTTGTTTAGAAGAAGTCGTTGCTTTTGTTGTTGTGAATTTGGTGTATGCGAATGTGTCTGTTTGGATCAATTATAACGTCATGGTAGATATGGTAGATATGACGCTGCGTGAAGAGTTTGACAGAGTACTGAAAGACCTAAGTCGAAATAAAGCCACGGGAGTAGGCAACATTCCAATAAAACAACTGATAGCCTTGGGAGAGCCAGCCCTGACAAAACTCTACCATCTGGTGAGCAAGATGTATGAGACTGGCGAAATACCCTCAGACTTCGAGAAGAATATAATATTTCTAGTCCCAAAGAAAGCACGTGTTGACAGATGTGAAAATTACCGAACTATCAGTTTAATAAGCCATGGCTGCAAAATACTAAAACGAATTCTTTACAGACGAATGGAAAAACTGTTAGAACTCGACCTCGGGGAAGATCAGTTTGGATTCCGTAGAAATTTTGGAACACGTGAGGCAATACTGACCTTACGACTTATCTTAGAAGGAAGATTAAGGAAAGGCAAACCTATGTTTCTAGCATTTGTAGAGAAAGCTTTTGACAATGTTGACTGGAATACTCTCTTTCAAATTCTAAAGGTGGCTGGGGTAAAATACAGGGAGCGAAAGGCTATTAACAATTTGTACAGAGACCAGATGGTAGTTATAAGAGTCGAGAGGCATGACAGGAAAGCAGTTGTTGGGAAGGGAGTGAGACAGGTTGTGGCCTATCCCCGATGTTATTCAATCTGTATATTGAGCAAGCAGTAAAGGAAACAAAAGAAAAACGCGGAGTAGGATTAAAATCTATGGAGAAGAAATTAAAACTTGGAGGTTCGCCGATGACATTGTAATTCTCTCAGAGACAGCAAAGGACCTGGAAGAGCAGCTGAACGGAATGGCCAGCGTTTTGAAAGGAGGATATAAGATGAATATCAACATAACCGAAACAGGGATTATGGAATGTAGTCGAATTAAGTCGGGTGATGCTGAGGATATTAGATTAGGAAATGAGACGCTTAAAGTAGTAAATCAGTTTTACTACTTAGGGAGCAAAATAACTGATGATGGTCGAAGTAGAGAGGATATAAAACGTAGACTGGCAATGGCAAGGGAAACGTTTCTGAATAAGAGAAATTTGTTAACATCAAGTATACACTCCTGGAAATTGAAATAAGAACACCGTGAATTCATTGTCCCAGGAAGGGGAAACTTTATTGACACATACCTGGGGTCAGATACATCACATGATCACACTGACAGAACCACAGGCACATAGACACAGGCAACAGAGCATGCACAATGTCGGCACTAGTACAGTGTATATCCACCTTTCGCAGCAATGCAGGCTGCTATTCTCCCATGGAGACGATCGTAGAGATGCTGGATGTAGTCCTGTGGAACGGCTTGCCATGCCATTTCCACCTGGCGCCTCAGTTGGACCAGCGTTCGTGCTGGACGTGCAGACCGCGTGAGACGACGCTTCATCCAGTCCCAAACATGCTCAATGGGGGGACAGATCCGGAGATCTTGCTGGCCAGGGTAGTTGACTTACACCTTCTAGAGCACGTTGGGTGGTACGGGATACATGCGGACGTGCATTGTCCTGTTGGAACAGCAAGTTCCCTTGCCGGTCTAGGAATGGTAGAACGATGGGTTCGATGACGGTTTGGATGTACCGTGCACTATTCAGTGTCCCCTCGACGATCACCAGTGGTGTACGGCCAGTGTAGGAGATCGCTCCCCACACCATGATGCCGGGTGTTGGCCCTGTGTGCCTCGGTCGTATGCAGTCCTGATTGTGGCGCTCACCTGCACGGCGCCAAACACGCATACGACCATCATTGGCACCAAGGCAGAAGCGACTCTCATCGCTGAAGACGACACGTCTCCATTCGTCCCTCCATTCACGCCTGTCGCGACACCAATGGAGGCGGGCTGCACGATGTTGGGGCGTGAGCGGAAGACGGCCTAACGGTGTGCGGGACCGTAGCCCAGCTTCATGGAGACGGTTGCGAATGGTCCTCGCCGATACCCCAGGAGCAACAGTGTCCCTAATTTGCTGGGAAGTGGCGGTGCGGTCCCCTACGGCACTGCGTAGGATCCTACGGAATTGGCGTGCATCCGTGCGTCGCTGCGGTCCGGTCCCAGGTCGACGGGCACGTGCACTTTCCGCCGACCACTGGCGACAACATCGATGTACTGTGGAGACCTCACGCCCCACGTGTTCAGCAATTCGGCGGTACGTCCACCCGGCCTCCCGCATGCCCACTATACGCCCTCGCTCAAAGTCCGTCAACTGCACATACGGTTCACGTCCACGCTGTCGCGGCATGCTACCAGTGTTAAAGACTGCGATGGAGCTCCGTATGCCACGGCAAACTGGCTGACACTGAAGGCGGCGGTGCACAAATGCTGCGCAGCTAGCGCCATTCGACGGCAAACACCGCGGTTCCTGGTGTGTCCGCTGTGCCGTGCGTGTGATCATTGCTTGTACAGCCCTGTCGCAGTGTCCGGAGCAAGTATGGTGGGTCTGACACACCGGTGTCAATGTGTTCTTTTTTCCATTTCCAGGAGTGTAGATTTAAGTGTCAGGCAGTCGTTTCTGAAAGTATTCGTATGGAGTGTGGCCATGTATGGAAGTGAAACGTGGACGATAAATAGTTTGGACAAGAAGAGAATAGAAGCTTTCGAAATGTGGTGCTACAGAAGAATGCTGAAGATTAGACGGGTAGATCACATAACTAATGAGGAGGTATTGAATAGAATTAGAGAGAAGTGGAGCTTGTGGCACAAGTTGACTAGAAGAAGGGATCGGTTGGTAGGACATGTTCTGAGACATCTATGGATCACCAATTTAGTACTGGAGGGCAGCGTGGAGAGTAAAAATCGTAGAGGGAGACCAAGAGATGATACACGAAACAGATTCAGAAGGATGTATGCTGCAACTGGGAGATGAAGAAGCTTGCACAGACTTGATTAGCATCAGGAGCTCCATAAAACCAGTCTCTGAACTGAAGACCACAACAACAACAACAACAACGACAACTTCATGGTCACTACGTGTGGCGTTATCTTGTACTTTTCATTTGTGGATTGTATTATGGACTTCGCTTTTACTACTGAGATGTCAGATTTGCTGTTCCCTCCTGCCTTACTGAAGTATGTAGGTGTATGGCCCGCTTTTTGCAGAACAAAGAGTCTGCTTTCATTTATTGTGTCAACTACGATTTTTCCCCTGTTTTATGTTCTGTCTGCATGCCACAGCGTCGACTATGTACTGATGCCAGTAAGTGTGAGTAGTCTTTTGTCACTAGAAAATTGGGCTATATTTCTCATTTGGAAAGTAAAAGACTCTGTGTCACAGGAATAATGTGCATACATGCATGTGATAACCCAAGATTCTCGTCCATGCGTTAATTTCAGCTATGGCTACATGTTCAGAACAGATTTATGTTATTTGTGTTACTGTATAATTTTTATTCTCTATTACCATCGCAGCCTTCGCATTTTGGGTCCCAGTATTTGCTATGAGAGTTTGGAAAGTTTCTCGCCATACATATATGTCTCTTGTAAACATACAGTATTTGCCTGTACCCCCTTAAAAACTACCCAATTCTACTCCAACCAAAGTACACCTACTGCAGTTTAGTTGGAAGACTATCACAGCGGGTATCTAGTGAAGAGGAAACAAGTGTTGCCTCTTTAGGTTCGAAATAAACGCGCCCATGAGCCCCTACGAAATCCTTGTGCACAATCTTTCCCTAAGAGTCTACAAAGCTCACGATGGCCACTTTGCAGGTTTTCTGTCCTAATAATGACTCTACCCCTCTGCCCGTTGTCGGGAAACTTGTTTCTCCCCACGCCGGATGACTGAACCGTACAGCAATGAAATTCCCCTTAGCCGCGTACCAAATAACAAGCTAGAAGTATTGCCCTGAGTGCATTCTGAAAAAAGAAACCTTGCCTCAGCCTGAGGGTTGGCCGCTGCTCTCCACAGTCGCTCTAGGTTCTCAAAGCCTTGTGGGCTAACAGTGAAAGGTGGGAATTTTGTACTGTCTGTTATCGCATATTGACTGTTACAGTATCACGTTCTCTGAGACGGAATTTGGGGAACAGCACAGAATCAGACCACGGTCGTATCAGATCACGGTCGTTAAGTAGCCATCGGATTCGATTTGTGTATGGTTCAAATCCCAGGTTCGAAAGATGGGGCGTTACGCGAACGCTAAACAAGCAAGTCACTGTGCAGGGTAACATTTATTGATCTATATGAAGTAAAGTCGTCATAACTTCTGATTGGTTTGCGTTGGGAAACTGAAACTGCACGGTTCGCAGCGGGAAACGATGGGAATTAGTATGCTCATGCGCACGCGCATTTTTGTTGTCGGCCGTTTGCACGTGAAAATGTCACGTTACAGCGTACCTAAGCGTATATCGCATTCGAAGGCTTACTATGCGAGCAATAACCTAGCTGCGGCTCAAAGGAAATTTGCGACCGAGTTAAAACTGAAGAGAACCAGTCCGAGTGTCCTAACAATCAAGAACTTGATTCGCAAGTTCGAGAGAATGGGTAGTGTTCGTGATGACATTGTTGGCAACGTCGGTCGTCCAAAACGGGTGAAAAAGCCTGAAAACAGTGAGAAGACACGCGCTTTGTTTCAAATCGGCCCCAGGAAATCGATCAAACAAGCTGCACAGCAGGTGGAAATCAGCCGGGAGACACTGCAACAAGTTGTTGTTGAAAACCTGCATCCCTTCCCATACAAAATTCAAACCCAGCAGCCATTAAGTCCCAGGGCCATGTAACAGCCGTTGCGTTTCGCCAACACTGTTGTCCACAGAAATGAAGAACAGGACTTTGATGTGAATATGGTTTAGCGACGAAGGCCATTTTGCTATGGATGGGTTCGTCAATAAGCAAATTTGGCGCATTTCGGGCTCTGAGAATCCGCATTTCGCAATTGATAACGGAATAATCGGTGGGATATTACTTGACGGAACGGTGACTACCGAACGGTACATGACGGTTGTGGAAGACGATTTCAAACCCCTTATCCAAAGTGACTGACTTCGACAAGATGTGGTTCGTGCAAAGCGGAGATCGACCCCATCGAAGCCGGAGAGTGTCGGATGTCTTGGAGGAGCAGTTTGCGGACCGCACTCTGGTTCTGGAGTACCCACAGGCCACTGGCGTGGGCCTCGATTGGCCGCCATAGTCTCCGGGCCTGAACCCATGCGACTCCATTTTGTGGAGCAATATTAAAGACAAGATGAACAACAATGATCCCGAAACCATTGCTGAACTGAAACAGCCATTTAGCAGGTCACCGACAACATCGATGTTCCGACACTTGAGCGGGTCGTGTAGAATTTCGATATTCGTATGCTCCAGGTCATTGCCATCATTGGCAATGATGGCAGGCTTATCGAATATGTCACAACCAAAATCCGAATATCTGCGCTGACGTTTACCTGTTGGAAAAGGGCTATCTTTGGTTAGGCACTATCGATTCCCTCTAGCAGAAGTTTGTCTTTGGAGCCTGGGCCGGCTCAGAATATAGCAGGCAGTACGGAGTGGAAAGGCACAATAACGTTGCGCACGGCACGGGGAAGTGCGCGGATTAGCGAGACGTTGGAGAGACGACAGCGAGCGCGGTGTGACCGAGTACGGGCGGCAGTTAGCGCTTGATCGTTCTGGGGTCAGTAACAGCGGGCCGGCGCTGTGGCTTCTTGGCAACCTCGTGAAGCTATGCATGTGTTCGCTTCCGTCAAGGATCACGCTGTCACTATCGGACTAAGCAACGTCTGTTGTCTTCGCCACATCGATCCAGCAGCTGGCATCAAGTTAAGTAATTCAAGTCGTACCAACGATTAGTGAAATGTAATTATGATTGATCTTGAGGCAGCAAAGCGTAGCAAGGACTGTGATAAGATATTTCGTGCCTCTGATTAAGTGTATGCTTAGCTCCTTAATAGTATTGTTCTTACTTCAGCTGGCAAGTGTCTAAAACATTACGTGTCCGCAGCCTTACCGAACGATCTATATTCGGTGTCTAAAGACTGCCGTGTGGTAAGTTACAGGCCCACATAAGGTGCTCCACGTGATGCTTGGGTTTTAATGAGCCAGTTCAGTTTGCATCATTCGTGTACGTGGTTCTGCTTAAAGGAATGAAATCAGTTTTATTATTGCCAATTTTATCGAAGTAGTTTTCTGTATAAGTTTGAGTATTAAGGTGAAGTAAGGGTTGTTTGGTCCCTTGTTGTCGCTTCTGATTTACGTTTCAGAGATCGGAAGCCGTGGGCCACCGAAGTGCATAGCCTCCCCTTTTAAATTACTAGCGGGCGTACGGGCGGTGGACTTCGCCTGAGCTCGCGTGTGCTGTTTGGTTCCGATTTCGGTGTTCTGAAGTACAAACGGAGTCCACATCTTAATTCGAAGACAAGCCTCCACCGTTCGTGGCCAAGTCGCGGCCTCACAATCTCGGGCCTCAGTTATTGTATAAGCAGCAGTTTTCTAAAACTTGTGGTGGCTCTGCAAGGTTGCCCGGGTGAAATGTTTTAAACATTTGTCTTAAGAATTTTGAGGGATTTCTAGAAGAATGTATATTACTTCAAACCGTTTTCTATGATTGCCTTAGTGGCGTATGTCAGTTTTGTTGCGGAAATAACTGGGTTATTATTGATCAAACTGTCTATAACCTTGTAAAGTTCTTGGTAATATCTCACCCGGGAGGGGCGGTTTTCAATCTATGTGGAAATAATAATTGATTGCCTTGTTATTTGATGTAAAGTTTATTTTAAATGATTTATTTGGCCCGAGTGGCGCTTTTTTAAATATTTGCAAAGAGATTAATTCATTTGTGGTTTTGTATAACAAGCAGTTTGTAAAGTTCGCCTGAATGGCGTTTCTTGAAGAAATTATTATCTGCAGAATGAGATTTTCACTCTGCAGCGGAGTGTGCGCTGATATGTAACTTCCTGGCAGATTAAAACTGTGTGCCGGACCGAGACTAGAAGTCGGGACCTTTGCCTTTGCGGGCAAGTGGTCTACCAACTTTTTTTTTTTAATCTCATTTTGTTCGATTTTGTTCGTTGCATTTGCTCGGGGCGGACGTCGTAAGACATCCGTTTAAGTTGGTTATTGATAGATTAACTCAGTTTATTTTTTTATTACAGAGGGAACTAACCCTCTGACCGAACACGCTGAGCTACCGTGCCGGCTACCAGCTGAGCTACCCAAGCACGACTCACGCCCCGTCCTCACAGCTTTACTTCTGCCAGTACCTCGCCTCCTACCTTCTAAACTTTACAGAAGCTCTCCTGCGAAGGTCCCGAGTTCAAGTCTCGGTCCGGCACACACAGTTTTAATCTGCAAGGAAGTTTCAAATTATTATCTAATTTATGACTGTAATTCTCTTAATGATTTATCTATGATGCAAATAAATATGGTGAAATGAAATGGTCAATATATGGATCAAGTCCTTCGAGTCCCTTTATATTAAAGGTTAAGGAAACTGCAGTTCAAAATAGAAATAACGTACCAGTGTGTACGCCGTAGTTTGTAAGTAATTTTAGTTTTTTTCATATAGTTCAATAATTGTCACCCTGCAGGTAACGTGAACAATATTAATTAAACGAAAAGAAAGAAAGAAATGTAAACCTGCCAGGAAATTTCGGAGTAATTTATTTCCGTGGGTATTTGTAGGGACTGGTATTAACGCAGGCCGAAGGTCGGGGAGTTAATACCTCCGGTTTCCGCCGCTTCGCTCCTCCGGGCTGCGTCACTGCCGGCAGTAGGTAGCGTCCGTCCGGCTATTGGCCGGTGCTCCGCAGCGGCCGTGTCGGCCCGGCCTATTGCAGACGTGATTGCCACCGCGCGCGCCTCCTCGCGCCCAGAACAAACACCTGTCGCCCCGCATCGCCGCCCTCGTCCGCCAAGCCAAAAAAACAATCTCCCCTTCCCTTCTCCTCACCCCCCCCCTCCCCCCCACTGCTACTTTCATCTCAATCTCCTCACTCCTCTCGGGGAAACTAAGCGTCTCCTCACTTCCTTCTGCGACGCTGCCACAATTGCTTTCGCAAAAGCTGGGGCGGGGTGGGAGGGGAAGCGGGAGCACTTGTCTCCTCCTGGAATCTGGGCATAACCTTTTTGTCCGCTACGGATTTCTCTAATTACGCTAATACAGGGTGGCGCACGAAATGTGTTACCAATTGTTTCTTTCACAATTTACTACGCACATTAGATATCCCGCTGGGATCTCTACAGCAGTACCAGCAGAGCTTGGAAAAACAAATGAGTTACGAAGTGACGTGTAATTCACGATACTGCCGCTAGGAGACTAGTAAACAGCAATGGCTGACAATGGAAGACTGACGACACGGCAACGATCGGCAATTGTGTTACTTTTTCTTGAAACGAAAAGCCTTGTTGTGACTCGGAGGCGTTTTCGACAACAGTTTAACACACGATGGGTCCCTTGCAAAAGGACCATCCACAGGTTGTAGAATAAATTTGTACAGGAGGGAACAGTACTGGAAGCGAAGCGACCTCGGCCTAAACCTGTTTGTTCGCCGGAGAATATTGAAGCGGTACGAGTTTCTGTACAGGGAAGTCCCTGGAAATCGTGTAGAAAGGCAGCAGTGCAACTGGGAATATCCAGACGCTCCGTTCAACACATTCTTAAAAGTGATCCCCATATTTACCAATACAAGAGGACCTGTGCACAGAAGCTCACTGAAGAACACAAGCAGCAGAGACTACTGTTTGCTCAGTGGGCGGAGGATAGGGAAGGAACTCTCAACAACGATTGGTTTTCAGACGAGGCGCATTTTCATTTAGTCGGTGTGATTACAAACAAAATGTGCGTTTATGGGCCACTGAAAACCCAAAGTGCTCTGTGAACGACAACATTATGGTCCGAGGATTACAGTCTGGGCAGCAATTTCCAGTCACGGACTTATTGGACCCTTTTTCTTTGAAGAAACTGAACAGCGAGCATTATTTGAGCATTCTTTGCAATAGCTTCATTCCACAGCTTCTTGCTACTGCCTTGCCCTTCAACACGCAGTAGTTCATGCAAGACGGAGCAATGCCACATACTGCAAACACTGTGTTGGAGTTTTTACACGAGTATTTCGACATGCGCATCATTTCATTCAGGTTTCCAGGTCGCTTCAATGACGGACAAAATTGGCTCCGCCGATAGTCCAGACCTCAATCCATGTGACTTTTTTCTTTGGGGGTACCTAAAGGAAAAAATTTTCCCGAAACGTTCACGTGATTTAATGGAGCTCAGAAGACTTTTTCTTCAATCTTGCAGTGAAATTACGGAAGACATGTGCCGTAGGGTAATCACTAACTTCAGTGTTCGTTTGAAGGAAGTTAGGAAACGAAATGGTGGACATATTGAGCATGTGCTGAGTTAGAACAAATCTCCGTGGACGGCTCTTCATTGTAATATATCTTCCTTTCAGATTGTATTGACAGTAAAGTTTATATTCAAAAACAAAATGGTAACACATTTCGTGCGCCACCCTGTACATAGAGGGCGTTTCAATAATTCACAAGAGAAAAGTACAGCCCAAAAGTAGCTAAACAGCTCCAATAAACATGGGTCCACAAATCAACCGTTGCCGAGGTACCGCATTAACTGAAGTTGGGAGTCAAACGTAAAGCCCACTGGATACCGCGGTATTTACGTTGGTATCCTAACGTTTGTGATCGATTATCTGTTTCATTATGCTTGCGAAACTAATTCCCTTTCCCCCTCCGTGCACTGTGACGTACCGGCCACAAAGTTACGAACCATGGACAGAGGTTACACCAATGAAGAGTACGTTGACATACACTTCATGTACGGCAAAGCGAATGGCATTGCCCTTGATGCTGTACGATTGCAGGCAGCCAAACAAGCGGTCATTAACCCGGTTACATCATCGCCTTAGAGAATCCGAGAGTTTCGCACACCATGCACGAGAAAGATGACCCAGATCAGTAACACGATGTTGAGGAAAGGATGTTACCCTTGTACATGAACGTCCGAGTAGGAAACTTCCTGGCAGATTAAAACTATGTGCCCGACCGAGACTCGAACTCTGGACCTTTGGATTTCGCGGGCAAGTGCTCTACCATCTGAGCTACCGAAGCAAGACTCACGCCCGGTACTCACAGCTTTACTTCTGCCAGTGTCTCGTCTCCTACCTTCCAAACTTTACAGAAGCTCTCCTGTGAACCTTGCAGAACTGTCACTCCTGAAAGAAAGGATACAGCGGAGACATGGCTCTTTCAGGAGTGCTAGTTCCGCAAGGTTCGCAGGAGAGCTTCTGTAAAGTTTGGAAGGTAGGAGACGAGATACTGGCAGAAGTAAAGCTGTGAGTACCGGGCGTGAGTCGTGCTTCGGTAGCTCAGATGGTAGAGCACTTGCCCGCGAAAGGCAAAGGTCCCGAGTTCGAGTCTCGGTCGGGCACACAGTTTTAATCTGCCAGGAAGTTTCATATCAGCGCACACTCTGCTGCAGAGTGAAAATCTCATTCTTGGAACGTCCGAGTACTTCAACAAGGAGGTTGCCACCCAGGAGCGTTTCCTAAGTCGTGTTGCGAATTTTACATCGGCAAGTACTCTATCCACATTACCTCCATCAAGTGTAAGCCATCAACAATGCAGACTTCCCTCTTAGTCAGAATTTATGCTAATGGGTGCAACAACAGTGCACCCTGAATCCCCTGTTTGTAAGCAGTATTCAGTTCGCGGATGACGCTGGATTTACCTGTGACGGTATTTTTAGCTACCATAACTGTCACATTTGGGCCAAAGTTAGTCTTTATGCAACATACATGTCTCTACATGAGCAAGGACTACTCGGAGACCACACTTCGTACCACAGAGACTAACTGGACGACAGTACATGCGGTTTCTGCAGGCTGTACTTCCAGATGTACATGATGATGTCACACTGAACCAACGCCTAAACATGTGGTTCACGCATGACGGTGCTCCAGTACATTTTCATTTACGAGTGCGCCGGCTTCTGGCTCTGACGTATGGTCAGATGGAGGAGGGCCTGTTCAAAATGGTTCAAATGGCTCTAAGCATTATGGGACTTAACATCTGAGGTCATCAGTCCCCTAGACTAAGAACTACCTAAACCTAACTAACCTAAGGACATTACAGACATCCATGCCCGAGGCAGGATTCGAACCTGCGACCGTAGCAGCAACGCGGTTCCGGACTGAAGCGCCTAGAGCCGCTCGGCCACAGAGGCCGGCGGAGGGCCTGTGCCATGGCCTCCAAGGACTCAGGATTTAGATCCCATGGATTTATGTGTTTGGGGTCATGTCGAAAGCCTGGTCTACGCTACCGAGGTCAACTCTCTTGACGAATTGCGCTTGAAAATTGAAGCAGCCTTGCAGATTATACAGAATTCCCCAGCAATCCCTGAAAGGATTCGCACCTCATTTCAGATCCTAGTTCAGTGTTGCATCCAGACGCATGGACAACATTTCGAACATCTACATTGACGTATAGAGATGCGATGCGGTTCCTCGACACTGATGAACCGCAACACACACACACACACACACACACACACACACACACACACACACACACAGAAGCGCGCGCGTGCGTGCAAACCTATTTCACACACACATGACCACAGTCTCTGGCAGTCTGGCTCCAGCTGCCAGAGACTGGTCATGTGTGTCAGTTGCGTTTGTTTGAAGTTTGTTTGTGTGCCTATTTTCGACAAAGGCGTCGTTCGCCGAAAGCTCGTTTTCAGACAGTCTTTTAGTTGCGCGTATCTGCGACTCAGCATTTCCGCTATGTGGTGAATGGAAACGCTTAATAATTATATAGTTAAAATGAAAACAATTTGTATACGAAATACAGTTCATATGTCGTAATACAGTGCTTAAAATCACTGTTGTTACCAGACGTAACAGTTATCTGTCCATCTTTCTCTCAGAGCTCCTGCAGATAAGCGATGCTGATAAGTAATGTGAAAGTGAAAGACAATCAGGCGACTTACCCAGAAATACTTCACAGTTACCAGAATGAGATTTTCACTCTGCAGCGGAGTGTGCGCTGATATTCTGGAAACATCCCCCAGGCTGTGGCTAAGCCATGTCTCCGCAATATCCTTTCTTTCAGGAGTGCTAGTTCTGCAAGGTTCGCAGGAGAGCTTCTGTAAAGTTTGGAAGGTAGGAGACGAGGTACTGGCAGAAGTAAAGCTGTGAGTACTGGGCGTGAGTCGTGCTTCGGTAGCTCAGTTGGTAGAGCACTTGCCCGCGAAAGGCAAAGGTCCCGAGTTCGAGTCTCGGTCGGGCACACAGTTTTAATCTGCCAGGAAGTTTCACTTCACAGTTAGTTTCAGTTGTTCTCATAGTGTAGATGGAAGCGCACGAGACTGCTCATCGTTTGGCTCTAGTTCGATCCTTACTGCCGTCCTATATTCACTTCTTGTATCGCTCTTCTTCGGTTTTAGGAAAGCAAACGGAGAACATCTCCGATGACGCCGTCTCTGGCGGGACACTTGAACTGACCGTGCAACGACCTGATCGGCTAACATCAACGCTATTGGACTCAGAAACGGCACAACGCATCGAATGCTTTTCTTAATATTTGTTTATCAGCGCAGTCTACCCTGCAACCCCATTACAAGTTTTTCAGAGAGTTTGTGATTACTCTGTATAAAGAGGTATCTACTGAAGAACTGTGCCCCCCTCTTGGAAGAAGTCTTGCTGTCACCCTACTTTCCACTAATTTGTGTTACTGTCGACAAACACACAGAGTGAAAAATGAGGGTGATTTATGAAAAAACGATGGAACTTTTTACGGTACACCTGTAACACATCGGGATGATGACCTACATTGAAAAATGTATATGGCCATGTAATCAAATGCTGATCGAATGTTACATTACACTGAGTTACCTTAATTGTGTCTGTTTAGAATTACGAGTATTTATTCCACTTGTATGATTCTGAGATGTAAGAAATGAAATTAAATTCTCTGTACAACCCAGAATCAATGAATCTTCGCTCAAATGCCCACTTTGTATCCTTACACAAGCATGAAACAAGCAGGATCAAGAAAATTACATTATGATCATTCTCCAACATTAAACGTAATTCCCACAAGTGCATAGTACCAATGTTTTCCAATAAAACTCTGAAGCGCCAAGGGAACTGGTATAGACATTCATATTCAGAGATATGTAAACAGGCAGAATACGCCGCCGCAGTCGGCAACGCCTGTATAAGACAACAAGTGTCTGGCGCAGTTGTTAGTTCGGTTACTGTTGCTACAATAGCAGGTTATCGAGATTTCAGTCAGTTTGAACCTGGCGCTATAGTCGGCGCACGAGCGATTTGACACAGCATCACCGGCGAAGCGATGAAGTGGGGATTTCCTTGTACGACCATTTCACGAGTGCATCATGAATATCAGGAAAGCGGTAAAACATACTTCCTACATAGCTGCGGCTGGGAATAGATCCTGCAAGAACGGGACCAGCGACCATTCAAGAGAATCGTTCAACGTGATAGAAATGCAACCCTTCAACAAATTACTGCAGATTTCAATGTTGGGCCATCAACAAGTGCCAGCGTACGAACCATTTAATGAAACATCATCGATATGGGCATTCCGAGCCGAAAGCCCTCTCGTTTACCCTTGATGATTGCACGTCAGAAAGCTTTAGACCTCTCCTGGGCCCGTCAGCACCTACATTCGACTGTTGATGACTGGAACCATGTTGCCTGGTCGCACGAGTCTTGTTTCAAACTGTATGGAGCGGACAGTGCGACAATGCGACATCGCACACGTCTAGAGTGGCTCCAGGAACACTCTTCTGAGTTTAAACACTTTCGTTTGCTACCAAACTCCCCAGACATAAACTTTATTGATCGTATCTCGGATGCCCTGCAACGTGCTCTTCAGGAGAGATCTCCACCCCCTCGTACTCTTAGGGATTTATGGACAGCCCTGCAGGATTCATGGTGTCAGTTCCCTACAGCCCTACTTTAGACATGAGTCTAGTCCATGCCACGTTATGTTGCGGCAGATGGCCAATTTCTTTGTCTCTTCAGTGCAGATATGCATACACGTAGAAATGGATTCAGTCATTGAGAAACACTGTCACTTCCAACTCTTGCAGTTCACATATTATAAGAAAACAAGCCCAAAACAAGAGTTCGTCCTATCAGATCTGAGCACAGCGCCTGCCGCTGTTCTCGATCAATCAGAACGAAGCATATTTATGACAAATTTGCACTTCGGCTGTATTATGGCGGTTTGCAGGTCTGATCACTTCCCAATTTAAATTATTTTACGAGAGAAATCATAAACTGCGAAACATGGGAAATGTACAGAGCAAATAAGAGTAGAGAGATTACTATCTTAAAAATTATCAGCAAAATTATACTCGTAGATGTAGAGCAAACACTACTTTTGTAAGTTAGCACTGTTCTTGCAATTCGCGACAATACTCTCGATCTGTGAAAGTACTGCAAGTGGAGCAACATCTTTTTAAAGTGAAAACGACACATAACTTTTGGCACAGAGAACCTGCTCCTATTTATCAGTCGGTTTCCGAAATCTCTGCTTCGTCTGTACGTTACTCCGTTACAGGATACCTTCCCTAATCCGGTGAGACAGTTTGAAATAGGCCGCTCTGTCGTATTTACGGAGTTTATTCGTCTGTGCAATGTTCTACTTCTTGGCACCTGCGAAACAGAAGACAATCGAAGCGCCTGAAGTGCGGTGCTACAGAGAGATGTTGAAAGTCAGGTAGAGTGACAAGATCAGGAAGGTGAAGGTTCTCTGCGGGATCGACAATGAAAGTAAACACTGAAAAATGGGACAAGATGACGGGGCATGTGTTGAGGCATCAGGGAAAAACTATGATACCAGAGGGAACTCTATAGGGTATAAACTGTACAGTAAGACATCAACTGAAATAGAGCGAACAAATAATTAAGGATGTAGGGTGCAAGTTCTACTCTGAGATAAAGTAGTTGTATGAATAACCCCTGCCTCTCGCCCAATAAAAACAAGGAAATAAATAAAATAACATCCTATACGGTGGTGAACGATCGGTATTTATGTCCCTGGTGAATTTTGTCTTATGGAAAAATTAGGAGAAAAAGAATCATAATTTCTAAGTTTTCTGAGTCATTTTGCTTCTAATACAAACTCTGCTGTGAGTAAACGAAGGTGAAATGCTGTGGATGTAAAGATATTTAGAAATGCAGACAGAATTATAGTGCTCTAAGTATTCAGAAAGGCAACTCAGACGGAACATACTTGCATATAAATCACAGTTATTGCCTGAACCAGAAAGGGGTTGTCACTATCCATCCTTTTGTATCTGCACAGTGAATGTACTAATCCGTGCAAACTTAGCTTACCACTTACCGCACAAATGGACAAAACATCTGAACTGTCTTCTCAAGCCCAGGGTGTTAGACATTATAAATAAATATAAACTTGGCCCTGTAAGGCAGCTAAATCAGGTACAGATCATAACAAAAATCACTAGAAATGCTGCTGTCACATGACTAGAATGCGTGAATTAATAAAAGAGAAAGTTTGGGATCTATTCTAGAAAGACAAAGCAGCTATTCCCTTTCTCATTTTACATATAATTCATCAACTGTGTTTTCAGGAGTTAAGTGATACACAACAATCATGTTCAGTTACTTTTGACGCTCAATAACAAAATATTTAACTCTTGGACATATTGAATTGACGATTATTAAAATTGTTATCTCTATATACGAAAAACTTTTATCATGGGACAGAATGATTAAAAATCTTCATCAGCTCATTTACATCTACGTTGTCATGGCTGGTTAATGCACTGAGTTGGTGGAGCATAAATTTACTTTTTAAACCAATGTAAAACTCTCATGTACTCAATGTGAAGGTAGGTTAGTATCCAAGCAAGTGATATTCAATGGTCAAAGCGTATGCCAGTTGGAGTGAGCAAAATCTAGACTCAACATTTACTGTGGCCTAATGTGCGATGGTACTTAACCAAGTGGCATCTGCAATGACGTTGTCTCCATGCTGGATCTGAAACTCTAATTCCCTACTATAACAGTGACTGAATTCAATCAGTCTCAACTTTCCTGCATCCCATAGAATTCTAATGTTTCCCTGGCCCTGTTAATGCCGTGAAACCACTTACCCACGTCCCCAGCCATATTTACGTTAAAAGGAATAATGTATTGTTCTGGACTTATCCCTTTCTGCACTGATGCTTGCTGTTCTCTTGTTAAATGGGGTTTTATGATGCCATTAACCACCAGCTCAGTTCGTCTCCAAAATGTGTTTCACTTTAACTTGTTTATTAATGCTCCTGTCCATATATTGGTAGATGTTGTTTTGTTAGCTTTCGGTACATGATATTACCTGCAATTGCCTTTTGTTGATAAATATAGTTATTATTTTCTCAGGATCTCATATTGTATCGTACTGTCGCCATGGATCAAGCTTACGTAAGGTCCGTAAAATCTGGACGCCTTGCAGAGTGGCCAAAACTTTGTTTCACCAAGCTAAAGGAATCTGTGGACCACAGTACTTGGAGGACGAGCTCGATAATTTAAAAATAACTTTCAGAAGCAACGACCACCATGACAAATAGGTAAATAGGGCAATACATCCTGAAATATCTGGTGTTTCTAAGAAAAAAAAGAATGAAAATAACAGCAAAGTTTTCCTCACATTCGTAAAAACCATAGCAAATCGCATCTACGCTGTACTAAAGAAACACCATATTGACACAGGGTTTAAACAAGAAAGATACGTAAATATTTGAACATTAGAGTGGTTTTGCTGTCAGCCGTTGTCACAGCTGGAGTGCATAACAAAATGGCTCTGAGCACTATGGGACTTACAATCTATGGTCAACAGCCCCCTAGAACTTAGAACTACTTAAACCTAACTAACCAAAAGACATCACACAACACACAACACCCAGTCATCACGAGGCAGAGAAAATCCCTGACCCGCCGGGAATCGAACCCGGGAACCCGGGCGTGGGAAGCGAGAACGCTACCGCACGACCACGAGCTGCCGACAGTACATGACATCCCTGCACATGTATAGGTATTACATGGCAGTGCAAGCAATGCTAGAGCAATTTTCATCTTCGAAATATGGATAATTTGGCTGTACCTTATAATTGACTGGTAGCAGGCTGATAGTTTCTTTGATAGTATGGTTTTCTCTAGATCCAATTATTACTGCTGGAATAGGGTATTTGACTGCTTTTCTGAAAATCGTCTAACATGATTGATTATGTCATTTTATACTCCTAACATGCTTTTTTCCTGTTAAATTTCAGTATTCTTTTATAAAATCGAAAATGAAATTCAAATAAATTGAACGCCCAGTAAGACTCTCCATTCTACTCATGTGTTTCCTATGACGTCACTGGCTAGCTCGCTGCTTCTACTGTCATAACACTAATTCACAATGGTGTCTTGTTTTGGAACTTACGTTCCGGAAAATGGGTTAAACTGGTGTTTACTACCATACCGCACAAAAAAAAAAAATAAAAAGACTTGTGAAAAGTTGTTTTCGAGTGTTCCAAAGAATGAGAAGATGCGTAAAACGTTGTACTGTGCCGGCAAATTGCCACCACGTCGACGCACATGTTCACTAAGTTAATTTAAACTTTGTTGCCCTGTGAAGTTAATATTAATTACTCTCCGAGATATGCTATCCCACTGTTACAACAAAGGTTTACGTCATTCAACGAAATTAAACTCTTAGCCAAAATTGTCGCTTTATCTAACTAGACCTTAATTATTCGGTAGCTTAGTTCTTAGAGTGGTAAACCGTCGAGTTTTATAAGACGATGTCGATAGATCGCTCGTTCGAATCTAGCGTGAGAGAACATTTTAACTTGTTTGTAAAACAACTTGACAGTCCTCTCATATGAAAAACAAATCACAATTACAAAATTTCACAGCACCACTCAGAAACCGAATATTATTGTGTTTTCCTTGCTGTTTACACACGTTTACATCTGTAATGGCTGTTCATATACCTCACGTTCAAAAAGATACTTTCTGGTTAATGTGACCACACACTTTTTACTTTATTAGAAACAATGTTTTATCTTCATACTGTCTAGCTAGGATCCTTATTTTTTAAACTACGGCAGTTTCATCACCTTACATAAAAATGAAGTAGGTCTGTTTCGGACGCTAACATTAGTTCACACTCACAAACATTACAGCCCTTATGTTTGTGTCACCTGCATATTGTACACCTTTTTTATCTCTCCGTAGAACTTCGTCATCCTACACCTCGTTGTACTGTGGACGTTTGGTGATATCTTCACTACTAGCAGTGCTTTCCAAAGAAAGTGAATTCTTTGTTCACAAAGTAAATGCATTTACCCTCTGTTGTCTGTTTCACAGATTAAGATTAACGTGATACTATATACAATAAATCCCACAATCGAAACAACTGCTGCCGTCAATTCTTGGTAACACTACCTTCGCATTTAGTCTAAAACTTCTAAAAATCTCTGCCAGGATACGAACACGTAATCAGTTTTTTTAGTGAAATCGAGTGAGGTACCCATTACTCCACAGAACGCCTGCAATTGCTGTATCTCTGCTAAGTGTCTTCTATACAGGGAATCAGCACTACGTTCACCAATAATAATGTTGTTGTGCTTTCGGTCATACTTCGTGACTGACATTCGACAATCTAGTTGTAATATACCGATCCATTTGCAAAAGTTCTGCAGTTCCTTAGTTTTGAACGAGTTTAATCACGCTGAAGAGAGCACGTTTCATATGTCACTGCTATAAATAGATTGAGCATAACGCATCAACTTTCGAAAGGCTTCGGCTATCAGCGTTCACGAAATTCCGGTCTACTGTTACTTGAAAATTGTAATTGCGTTTTCCATTTGTTTGCATTAAAAGGACACAACAGCCTCCTAACTTCACGTTACGATCCTGTAACACAAGTATAACTCCGTCTTTCTCCTATCACCGGCCGGCGTGGCAGAGTGGTTCTAGGCGCTAGAGTCTGGAACCGCACGACCGCTACGGTCGCAGGTTTGAATCCTGCCTCGGGCATGCATGTGTGTGATGTGCTTAGGTTAGTTATGTTTAAGTAGTTCTAAGTCTAGGGGACTGATGACTTCAGAAGTTAAGTCCTATATTGCTCAGAGCCATTTGAACCATTTTTTTTACTCCTATCCCACGACGTCACCAGAGCATTAGCTAATAACCGAGCGTTTTCGATCACTTGACCAGATCTTCGTATTTATTGATGTTTAAGTTTTAATTAAATAAAACTAACAGATGTTTAGTGAGATAATTGACAGTAAATGTCATTTAAACGTTATAATCAATCAGAATAACAATCCGAACGACATTTTTAACATAATAAAATAGCCTATTATAACGAATTCATAGAAACTGAAAAGCACTGAACAAATTTAACAGGAAATAACGATTTAAATTAGGCAAGTTAAGAGGCTTTGAGTAATTTAAAGCAAACAACGACAACCCTTCCTACTAAATATACAAAAGACGTCAGCGTGACTCAGTACGGTGTGATGACGTCATGACGTTCGGCATGAACATCTGAGTGTCTATAGCTTCTGATAGTGTCTGTAGCATTAGGAGACGAAACGTTAAGCTGTAGTTCAAAGCATATCAATCCACGCCTTGGACTATGGCCTAAAGTCCATGACAGAAAATTCGACAATGACACATCTCGGTACTGCGAAATCAAAGTAGTACAATTAATTAACAAAGGCATTTTCTCGGAGACAGCAATTTCTTTAAGTTGCTTCGGTTAAAAAATGGCTCTAAGCACTACGGGACTTAACATCTGGGGTCATCAATCCCCTAGACTTAGAATTACTTAAACCTAACTAACCTTAGGACATCACACACGTCCATGCCCGAGGCAGGATTCGAACCTGCGAACGTAGCAGCAGCGCGGTTCCAGACTGAAGCACCTACAACCGCTCGGTCACAGCTGCCGGCTGCTTTAGTTATTATATATATAAAAAATTAATTTCGCACGTACAGCGACGACATCGTCGTGCCTAGTTCGGAAGTAAGTTCTCACGCCGCGTACGTCAACCATCTACCGCTGTAGCACGTCAGCCGTTTCTGATCCAGCTGGTAATAAACGAGGCTTCGCTACATACAGCACTGTCATGTACGTCTGTTTAAATAAAACTGTTGAGCTGTGATGAAAGTAACTTATTGCCAGGCGATGTGAAATACATAAAGTAGCTGGGTCAAAGTGTTAGTTCTGCTGAAGAAAACACCACAAAGCGTCTGGTCCTTGAAATATACGACGGGCGTTCAATAGGAAACGCAACACATTTTTCTCCTGAAATTAGGTCGGATTTATTCAGGATTCCGATACACCATTGAAACGTCAATTAGGGTGGTTCACAAGCAACAACTCAAGTACACATGTTGTTTCAAAAACGTGGAAGTAGGGACCAAGAGGTGCTGGTGAAATAACTCACACTGCTAAGGTTATCTTTTTATTTTAAAAGGTTTTCTCTGTTGTGTCTAGACAAGACAGCCTAGACACAATGAGAGGAAGCCGAAAGGCACGCGCTTAAACTCACGCAGGCTGGCGTGAGGTCTGAAACAGGATACGTAATGATTGCTGTAAAGAAAAGTACGTTGCTTCTGGAATACTTAACTTTAATCCATAATTGTAGAACATCGCTCTTGATGATACATGCTTCATATAATAAATATCAATTGAATACGGCGCCGTGCTAGGTCGTAGCAAATGTAGCTGAAGGCTATGCTAACTATCGTCTCGGCAAATGAGAGCGTATTTGTCAGTGAACCTTTCCTTGCAAAGTCGGTTGTACAACTGGGGCGAGTGCCAGTACGTCTCTCTAGACCTGCCGTGTGGTGGCGCTCGGTCTGCTATCACCGACAGTGGTGACACGCGGGTCCGACGTATACTAACGGACCGCGGCCGATTTAAAGTCTACCACCTAGCAAGTGTGGTGTCTGGCGGTGACACCACATTCTCAATAATAAATTTTTAAGTCTGGCATTTAAACAAGCAATTTCAAAAACAATTTCGAATACCTGACAAATTTTCTTTGTGAAAAGGAGATTGCCAGGTATGACGTTAACAACTTCCCAATAGTAAGATTTTAACTATATATATATGTATAAGACAACAATTAAAAAAAACTCTTTTAAATAGCTGGCAAATTTTCTCTATCTACAGGATATCACAAGGTATCACGTTAGCAACTTCCTAATAATAAGATTGTAAACCTGTCATATCTATAAGAGAACAATTCCTTAAAAAATATCACCTTTAAGTAGCTACATCTACGAGTACATAGCCAGTTTGTACTAACGCTAAAATAGTTGTCTCTCGCCAGTTAAATAACTTATGTTACACCTGTCAGTTGTTACAAGATAAATGTGAATAAGCCAGCAATCAAACCTTCACATTAATGGCAGTTAGCAAAAAAATTTTCCTTAGCTCAGTGGGGGAGTGACACGTGTAAAGGGGCCCAAATCACAATAGACGGAATAGTTATTGGTGGCCTACAGGGCCACAGCAGATCTGCCCCAAAACTTCCGTTACAAGCTACCACCTCCCCGAGTTACCCAAAACCAGAATATGTAGCAAGGGCTGTGCCTGCACAAACTCCGAACCACAGAGAGACGCGACACCGACCCTAAACAGCCCAGTCGAGGTGTGAATGAAACGGCCGGACCAAGAAGCAATTACCACATTCCCGCGGACAGGCAAACGAAAACTGTGATGGGAAGACTCCAACACAACCACTGGTGAAGATACTCATACACATCACTGGAACTTGAAAAACTCTGTTACATAAAAACAGTACTCAACTTCTCACGCTCCACCACAGCACCGGTAACACGTCGCACTTCCAAATGCTCGTCAGAGCCAACCTCTGACAGTGGTTTCAATGGCCGATAAGAAGACATACGGTCCCAAGCGCTGATCTCCTGCACCACGGCTTCTAAGCTTCGTAAGCCACGTACGTGCAGGTAAGGCAGACGTAGCCCCTGACAGCCACGGGGTCGGCCAAAGCACGTGGCGAGCAGTTGACGACCCCCAACAGCAGGGCCCCGCTCGCGCCACCACCTCTCTCGGTCACCGTCCAGTACGTACTCCTCGATCGTCACGCTACTGTACACTTGCTCCACCTCCCGCCAGAGAGCGGTAGCGATCCAAACAGCGCGCCAATCCGAAAGCGCATCCGCAAACACTAGACGCGAAGCGAAAGCACTCCGCCTGGCGCGCTTTTCGAAGAGCCGGACACAACTACGGCTCAACCGTATTATTCCCTATTCTTTTGACGATAAAACCTTGTTTTTCAACGTAGTCTCCGATCAGTACGGCGTCCTCACACCTTTAATAACTATTTTATTATATGTTTGTTTTTGTTGTCTAGTTGGTGTAACAGACGCTCACTTTGTAGAGTAAGTCCAAAAATATCGTGATAGTGCTTAAGTGGTTTCTATTGCACAGTCGATCCCGTAAAGAACAATGTTTTACTATCTTCCTTGCATAATTTTAGTTAAATTCTCTTATAATGGAATAATAAGCAACCAGTTGCATATTTCTTGATCAGTTTCGGGCACTAAGTGCCTTTATTCAGAAGTCTGCGCACAAAAAATACACCACAAACAAGTATAACCCAGATAAGAATACTAAAATTAAGGGCAAAATGTTAAAAAAATATTTCAAAAAATTAATGATAAGAAGTGGTACATACTTATGCCTGTCGAATTATTTGGGAGTGTCAATAATAAAATGTATACAGCACAATACCATGGTCCTAAAAATTTATGCAGGAGCAATAAGTAATACAATACTGGGTCCATTTATCCATTAAGAGCTCTTAGATACCTGCATGTATTCACAGTGTCTACGTAAAACTAGCACAAAGAAGCGAAACAAAAACTATTTTAAATTATTTTAAGGTATCTTTAAGGGGTTTCTCCCTTTATTTGCTTGAAAGAGAATCCTGTTTCACTTAATAAGGCCGTCTCGTGCAATGGAGTCCGTTTTATTTAAGGTGCTTTGAAAGAAAGTTATTCTACTGTGGTGTCATAAGTTGCCTCCTCTGTTTAGATGACCAGCTGGTTTGAAAGTGTATTTTACGCTACGTAACTGATGGCGGCTGCTGTTTGCCATATATTCTTATGGGACTGGTTGAGCCTGTTCTCCTGAAATCAAAATGGATGAGGATTTGATTTTGTCACATGCTTGAACATTGCTTAATGATTATTTGTACTCTAGCACTTGTAACAAAGTGCGGATTTGTTAAGCATATGGCCCCTGGATTCTGGTTCTAGTGCTCCTGGTATTGAACGTAAATTGTTCTTCTGTTGTTTCCATAATTATTTGATAAAGTGCCTTTTAACTCTCTTACTTATTATTAGCTTATTTTGCTGAGCAGTATCTACACATACATAAGCTTTAAATTTTAAGTTTGTTCTAATAATCCTTTGGTTATTAAAGAGAGGGACTGTTCACCTACGATCGTCCATAAAGTCAGAACTGACTCAATTTTCAACGGAGAGGTACAAAATTCTTTTGAAGGGAACTTCATAATTAGATGAAAACGGAATTCGCGACCATTAACAAATTTACAGTACTGATTGTATAATCTGGAACAGGTGAAAAGTCTGTATTCTGGATCTACCGGGTACTTCGTGAAATGAACTACAAACCCGTTGTTTTGTCATAGTCTGCCGATAACACTGAAAATTATTGCGTTGCTCGTAGTTGTTTTTTTTTTTTTTTGTGCATATTATCAACACGAAACAGACCACAAAAAGTTAAAAGTCGTTCTCTCACAGAAAAGAGATTGAGACGTAGTTGATGTATTTAATTGTTCCAGTAAGAGCGGGTCTCAATGCGGAACTCCCAGAATTACCCGACTGATGCGAGTGGTATTCTAGACAGAAATTTAAGATGGGGGAACTACTTCCACGCAGAGATGAACTGTAGGCCAACCACTGAAGGTACAAATTGCAGGTAGCTGTTTGCAAATCGCTGGGCACACGCTCGCTCCGAAGAAAATGCCTTGGCTTACCAAATGAAAGGGGCTTACAGGGGAACAGAAGGGCAGGAGCTGAAATGCGAACCCCAGCGTAAATCGGAAGGCAAATTATACGTCTGCCGTCTGCAGCCAAGTGCCCGCGTCCGCAAGCCGGCTTTTGTTCCGTGATGGAGGCGAGAACGTCGAGGCTGCCGGCTAGATGGAGGAGGCGGGAGGGGGATCGGCGGATGCAGACAGGTGGCTCACTGCTGCCAACATTACTCCTCCGTGAGTCAGCCGCCGAGTTCAATCAACCGGCACTTGCAGGGCTTGCGTGTCCTCCCTGGTTATCTTGTTCTCCTTGTTTATCATATTTCAAGCGGAGTTATCATTTAAGATAAAAAAATCGTTTTTATACAGTTTCATCCGGCAGATTTGGTATGACAAATGTAATGCATGTACAAAGTATTGAATAAAATATTCGCTTTCAGTTATATGTCGTAGGTTTTTTGAAGATGTGGTTCACGTTTCGAACCAGGTGTCACCGGCCGCAGTGGCCATGCGGTTCTAGGCGCTACAGTCTGGAGCTGAGCGACCGCTACCGTCGCAGGTTCGAATCCTGCCTCGGGCATGGGTGTGTGTGATGTCCTTAGGTTAGTTAGCTTTAATTAGTTCTTAGGCGACTGATGACTTCAGAAGTTGTCGCATAGTGCTCACAAGGGAACCTCCAGATCGCACCCCCCCCTCAGATTTAGTTATAAGTTGGCACAGTGGATAGGCCTTGATAAACTGAACACAGATCAACTGAGAAAACAGGAAGAAGTTGTGTGGAACTGTGAAAAAATAAGCAAAATATACAAACTGAGTAGTCCGCGGGTCTTATAAGGAACATCATGATTCAAGTAAGCTCAGGAGCGTCGTGGTCCCGTGGTAGCGTGAGCAGCTGGTGAACGAGAGGTCCTTGGTTCAAGTCATCCCTCGAGTGAAAATTTTGTTTTCTTTATTTTTGCATAGTTATTATCTGTCCGTTCGTTCATTGACGTCTTTGTTCACTGTAATAAATTTAGTGTCTGTGTTTTGCGACCGCATCGCAAAACCGTGCGATTAGTAGACGAAAGGACGTGCGTCTCCAATGGGAACTGAAAACATTTGATGGCAAGGTCATAGGTCAACCGATTCCTCCACAGGAAAACGTATCTGATATATTCTATACGACACTGGTGACAGCATGTGCGTCACATGACAGGAATATGTTGTCGACCCACCTAACTTGTACACTTGGGGAAGGGGTAAAAAGATTCTTCTACCTTGCCCGACTTAGGTTTTCTTGTGGATATGATAATCACTCCCAAAAAAGTGATGAAAACATAAGAGTTTTTCACATAAACTGAAAATAAAAAATTAAACTTTTCACTCTATGGAAGATTCCAACCAAGGACCTTTCGTTCCGCAGCTTCTCACGTTAGCACGAGACCACGGGGCTCCTGCGTTCCCAGTGTCCTTGACGTTGCCTATCTTCCCATGAACTACTCAGTTTGTATATTTTTTTCTTATTTTTTCACGGTTCCACGCAACTTCTTCCTGTTTTCTCGATTGATCTGTTTTCAGTTTTTCAAGGCCTATCCGCTGTGCCAACTTATAACTAAATCTGAGGGGGATGCGATGGGGAGGTTCCCTTGTCAGAGCCATCTGAACCAACCAGGTGTCTCTTCTGGAATTGAACATTCCTAGCTACCTTGAACAAAATAACATTCTTCTTGTTCAGGATGGTTTACGGCAGTATGAAACTGGGTTGAGACACTTGTGAGGAGAGACAGTTCTGAGGAGCGACTTTTGTGAGGAGGCCCGGCCGAACAAGTAGCGGGCGGTCTACAGGGACATCAAACAGGTAGCACACAGCAGTTCAGTTCTGCTGTGGACACCAAACATGTAGTGCACTGCAGTTCAGTACTGCTGTTGTAAAGATGGAATTCATGACGACAACGGAAGGGAAGCCTCTAGTGATTTATAACGGTTACCAGTATATAGTGGAATATACCAACAATGAAGGTATAAGATATTGGCGGTGCGTAAACGTAAACAAGAACTGTAAAGGAAGACTATCCACCAGAAACAACCTAGTTTTAGGCGAAGGCAGCCGCACTTGTATGTCGGACGTCGCGGCTAATGAAGTGCGAAAGCACGTGGCAAACGCCCAAAAGGCGTGCAAAAGAAACGGACACTTCAGTTTCCTCTGTTTACGCCTAAGAAGTAGGGCCGCTGTGCAATCAAGGATACGACATCGTCACATCACTGCCGTCATACAGGAGTGCAAAACGATCGCTGCAACGCATCGGGCAAAAAAGCATGGGATCTACACAAGATACGACCGATGCGGCAGGAATATTTCTGCAAGAACATTATTTGCTAATGAATGATGGGAGCAAATTTTTACTTACAGATGACGACAGAGGACCAAATGATAGGATATTGGTGTTCGCCAGCGAAAGGGGAAAATCCTGTTTAACAGACTGCAATTCGTTCTTTGTCGATGGAACGTTCAAAAGCTCCAGCCAGCAGTTTGGACAGTTATTTATTGTTCATGCGGATATTTCTAGTTCTGAGGAGGAAACAAACACAGTTCCTACCGTGTATGCCTTGCTACCAATAAAAAGCGAGGAACGTACGATCGTTTTTTCACAGCTGTTAAGAGCAACGTACCTGGATGGAATCCTACAGCTATCATGATAGATTTTCAAGCTGCAATCATCCAATCAGTAACACATTTGTTTCCTGATGCTAAGACTAATGGCTGCAACTACCATTTCAATTAGTGCTTGTGGAGGCAAGTACAGAATTGCGCCCTTGTTGCTGCCTACAAGGAAAACAAAGAAATTAGTTTTCACATGAGATTGTTTTCCGCTTTGGCTCACATTCCCCTGGACATGTTAGACGATGGGTGGCTATGCATTAAGGAGAGCACGCCAGATAATGAAAAACTGCAGGATTTCTATGGCTATTTTGTTGAACAATGGCTGGATAATGAAGACATGCCATGGGATATATGGAACTGCGCAGGAAGGCGTCACCGCACCAACTATGTTTCAGAAGGATGGAATAGGAGGATAAATACATTAATTTCGAAGATTGATCCAAATTTTTACTCCTTGGTAAAAATTCTCAGAGAGGACGAGTATATCATGGGTACCAATTTGAACGACTAGTTTTAAATCTAGGTGGGAAAAGAAGAAAGAAGTCCGCAATTAAGACAGATGAGATAGTTTCTGAGGACCTTACGAGACTCCAAGTTGACGGCAAAATCATTTCTTACTTGCGTGGCCTATGCACAGAAATTACAATGAAAAGGAAATGGCTGAAGCTACAGAACACTCGATCGCTCTATTGTAAAAATTGTAAATAACTAATGATCCTGTAAATAATGTAAATAAATATAATGGGAGACAATGGGAGACTACCTCCTCGTGGTGTTCCCTGGAAACGACGCAAAGTCAGCTAATTGTCTCTTGCAAATGAAGTCTGGAAAGTCATAGCTTTTCTAACAATCGCAATTAGCATTTATGTGTAGAGAATTTTAGAAATAATGTCGGTTTGAGTAGACCATGAATACATCTTGTTTGAATACATAAATTGCATTCCTTAACGCTAATTGCTAACAGGACTCACATTAGACCTCAGTATACTTCCCCGCGTGGTGCGGGAAAATTGAGGTTTATTTCGAAATAATTAAATAAAAATGTTTGTACCGAGAACCAAATTCTTTAGTTGGCTCCTCTTAATGTATGGTAAAAGTTTGCCACTCCTATCATACCTAATTTTTGGTTAGGGGTTGAAAGATGGAAAACATTTTCGGTTTTTATAGTTTATGTAAAATACATCGCTAAGTATGAGGTTGAGCGAAAGCTATGCCGTGTGTAAGATTAATCAGAACAAAAATTCCAATGAAAAAGGTCTTAAGCATAACTGTGCTGCAACTAATGGTTGAAATCGTGTGGGCAAAATCAGCTCCGATTTCTAATTTGGCTAAGGCCACTCTTCCTTGCCCAAAAACATTGTGAAATGATGTAACCTGGCTGCACTGGAGGAGTTTGAATGTCCCTCTTCAGCTGCCCGGGCCGGCACAAGACGAGCGCTCTGTCACGCCAAGCGGCAGCAGGTGATGGCCGAGCAGGTAGTGGCCGACCAAGTAGTGACGCAGCATTTGCGACACACCCTGTGCCGGTCCCTCAGTATTCGGGATTTCTCACAAGCGTCCCCACATTCCAGTTTCTCGCAAGTGTCGCTTCTCACAAGTGTCTACAACTCGTATAAAACACAACACGTGTTCGTTACACGTGACATTCTCAGGAACGCGAACAGAGGAAGACTAGTTTTTTCCTGTATCTTGACTTACGGAATGTACTCAACTCATACATGCCAAACCATATGGACACTTTCAAAGAAAATAACGTGACATTTGATGGAACCTGCAATCTAAGGGTATCGTCTTTGACTAGTTACCAGAAACGTCGTTGGTACGGGGTTCGAATCCGCCACTGCTTAAGCTTTCAACAAAAATCTTCAGAAATGGTGGCCGAAGATTCCGGGTATAAAGAGTCACCCTCGTTCAGTCAGCGCCCTTGTCAGAGTAGGTAGAAGATCAGAGTTTCGGAATTATCTCTTGCCCTTGGGGTTGAAAGCTGCCCCTGGAAAACTCGTTTCAAACGTTTCTGAGACCATTGCCCCTGAGTGTAGCCGGATATTAGTTAGTATTTTCCACCCTTTGGAATGAAATTTGTCAATCATACTTTACCATTTAGTAAGCAACACAATGCATTCCATGAATTAACTATGCCATCCAGTAAGGATTAATTCACAGTTTCATTTCCTATACAACCCCCATTCATGGTTCGAATGGCATAAATGAAATGTAGCACTGAGAAACATAAAGGCAAAAAGCACAGACATGAAGTTTTGAGAAAAACAGATGTTTGTGAAAATGACATTTGTAGACAAACCTAATGTCTCTTACGCATCAATTGTTTTAAGCCAAGTCCAACAACTTAAATTTCATATCAAAAAATAGTGTACCCCCTTTACGTTATGAAATGTTAATTAATATTTAGCATTATGTTTAATATTAATTAATTATTAACGTTAATGACGAATACACGCTTCCAATGTGCGTTCACCGCAATGTAGACAAACACGGATGCGACCATCATGATGCTGTAAACAGAACCTGGATTCATCCGAAAAAAATGGAATTTTGCCATTCGTGCACCCAGGTTCGTCGTTGAGTACACCATCGCAGGCGCTCCTGTCTGTGATGCAGCGTCAAGGGTAACCGCAGCCATGGTGTCCGAGCTGATAGTCCATGCTGCTGCAAACGTCGTCGAATTGTTCGTGCATGTGGTTGTTGTCTTGCAAACGTCCCCATCTGTTGACTCAGGGATCTAAACGTGGCTGCACAATCCGTTACAGCCATGCGGATAAGATGCCTGTCATCTCGACTGTTAGTGATACGAGGCCGTTACCCTCCTGAACTCACCGATTCCATATTCTGCTAAACAGTCATTGGATTTCGACCAACACCAGCAGCAATGTCGCGATACGATTAACTGCAATCACGATAGGCTACAGTCCGACATTTATCAAAGTCGGAAACGTGATGGTACGCATTTCTTCTCCTTACACGAGGCATCACAACAACGTTTCACCAGCCAATACCGCTCAACTGCTGTTTGTGTATGAGAAATCGGTTGTAAACTTTCCTCATGTCAGCACGTTGTAGGTGTCGCCACCAGCGACAACCTTGTGTGAATACTCTGAAAAGCTAATCACTTGCATATCACAGCATCTTCTTCATGTCGGTTAAATTTTGCGTCTGTAGCGCGTCACCTTCGTGGTGTAGCAATTTTGAAGGCCAGTAATGTACATAGCAATATATCATGAAGAGGCTTTTTCAATTATGCGGTTTTGCACACCAGTTTTCTCGTAGTTACAAGTTCAGTGACGTATAGTAAACGTCCACAAATAATTTCCGGTTATGCAAGTCTCATTACTTTTCCCATATGGACATTTGTAACAAGTACAAATAACATATACAAGTGAGCATATATGAGTTAGCCTTACTTAAATACAGGTAAATACATAGAAGCATGTTACATATAGGTCTTTTTAGAATGGTACAAATACATAAAAACATATTACACATTGGCTTTGCATAAACATGGAAACATATTTCTCTTATCTTCACACAAGTATGATTGGTCACATTGTAATATTTTTCATATAGATTTACATAAGTTTACAATATTTACAGTGTTTAAAATCACTGCAAGTTTAGATCTATATTTTGCTTTTTGCAAATGATGTCACCTGAAATAGAGGAGGAGTAGACACAACATCCCACACCAGCAATAAGACCAAGCGCACAACTACATATAAGCAAATAACAAAAGCAATGAACTAACATCAAACACAAAAATTACTGGCGACGCGAGTGTAAATTGTAAGCGTGGCCCCAGCTACTCGTAAGCGTATGTGTTCAATGGTGAGATGCGTATCCAATCAGTTTCAAGGTGAAAGTGTAAGGGTGTAGAATGATTAAGTATTCACGTCAATCAGCCGTTAGTAGTCGAAAACTGACGGGGCAGATAGTCGGTCTCGTAGGCTGAAAATATAGTTTCTTCACACCTGAAACGACCCGCTGAACCCACAGGACACGACGGATAGAATAAATTGTTGAAAGAGGCCAAAATAAGGGGCCGTCAGTTACACTCGAATATACAACTTTATTATTTGATTAAACAAGAGCCCTAAAATTTTTTTACACACTGCTTTAATCTTTGGGACTTAATTATCGGCTGAAAGCCACTTTAATTTAAAAACGGCTGAAGGCCAATAACTTAAAACGCAAGCATAATCAGAAATTTAAAAGGCAAGCCTTATCTTAAAACAATTCTTTAGTTAGGCTGCATTAAACAAGTTAAATTCAGATCGGCTAAAGGTCGAAGACCTACAATTTCAAATTTTTTTAATGCCAAAGAGCTTACGTGAAAAAGTACTTTAAACTAGGCTGAAGGCTAATTTAAAACACAAAACCGGCTAAAAGTCTTACGAGTACAAACTGTGGTGTCACCGCCAGACACCACACTTGCTAGGTGGTAGCCTTTAAATCAGCCGCGGTCCATTAGTATACGTCGGACCCGCGTGTCGCCACTGTCAGTGATTGCAGACCGAGCGCCGCCACTCGGCAGGTCTAGAGAGTCGTCCTGGCACTCGCCCCAGTTGTACAGCCGACTTAGCCAGAGACGGATCACTGACAAATACGCTCTCATTTGCCGAGACGATAGTTAGCATAGCCTTCAGCTACGTCATTTGCTACGACCTAGCAAGGCGCCATAGCATTTGATAATTAATATTGTGAAGCATGTATCGTAACGAGAGATGTTCTACAATTGTGGATTAAAGTTAAGTATTATATCAACTACGTACTTTATTTGCTACTATTAATTCCCTTAACTGTTCCAGTCTCACGCCAGTCAGCGTGTTATTAAACGCGTGCATTTCGGCCCCCTCTAGCAACACCGTGTTGGCTCTTCTGCCAACACTTCACAAACAACAAGAAGAAATGAAAAAAGGCCGTACACCCAAGGGCTCCCAGATGTTCGAGCGTCGGCCTGTAATTCAAACACTGACGATCGCTTCAGTGAGAAAGGCAGTCGGGCCAACCACTCACGATCCAACGAAATCACAACCGACCGAATGTCAGCGGATCCACCGACAAGATAACTTCCACTTCACCCGACCAGGTCGCAACAGGGAATTCAACGGAACAACATAGAAGATATTGGCGCCCATAACCAATCTTACACGGAGCTGTCAAACTACACACCGTGCTGGACAGCAACAACACGATGAGGAAACTACACTGCCTGGAATTTACGTCAACGCCCAGGGCAGGTAAACGGAACGTTAACGGTCACAAGGCAGAAGATTCCGCTGGTGCACTTCAGTTCGAATAACCAAATTGTTATATCCTAGCCAGTAATGCCACCCGAGCCCGCTGCCAAAAGGTTGGCAGCATCAAAGTCCGGACGCCGTCCGCATAAGCAGCGCGAGCGAGGCAGCAAATCGCCGCAAGTCTGCGCGCGCCACCGCTGGCTTCTGGGTTCTTAAGCGCTGGAGTCGCGAGCGCTAGGACAGTTCTGTATTCGCCGCTCAGTTGTATACTCGCCATTGTATACTCGCCACCGAATTGTGTACTTGCTAGTCAGTTGTGTGTTCATCGCAGCAGAGTTGTTGTTTGTCGTCAGCCGACGCTGACCTAGCCGCTCCGACTCGAACTAGACAGATCTCTGTAGACACGGACTTCACTACTGTGTTTCTGTATCTTCGTTAATAAAGATAAGTACCGACTTTTATTTAATCAGAGTGTTTGGGTTTTCATCTTTCTGTTCACTGTTCCAGCGGACCGGTCGGCCCGCTATTAAAAGTGTGGCGGTGACTTCGTAAGCCGTTTCTACAGCGAATTGTTTGTCGCTACGAACGCCGCCACAAAACAAATACAGTGAAACTCCACTGTAAGGTGGCTAGAATTTTCCAACTTGAAAACCACGTTGTTGCTCGCGGGAATATCCCAACAGCCGACAACGAACACCAAACGACACAATGTGAACAGTCTTGACTTGCTGCTGGTAGGTTAAATCAAAACTTAATTTTAGCGTCCGGGGTCGGTGAGCCACGGACCGCGTAGCAATGGGAACAGCGCCACACTCCCCGACACCGCGCAGAGACCGCCAGCGGGCGCCGGTCAACCTACGACCCACCGAGAATTCCTCATTGCTCCACGCCAACCGACCGACCCTTCAGAGCAAGTACGCCGACAACATTTAAAATAACTTGTCAGTCAAAATCACACAAACTACACACAATTTCACGAACACCTGCACGAAGAGCTAGACAATGCTAACGGCAGGGACTGCACAACAACAGGGCCGAATCACGAGTCTGCACACACAGCCAACCCATAAGCGATCACCGGCCAAATACACGTCGTCCGGCAAGACGACAAACCAAAGTCGTCGCCAATCGAATCATGTCCGTAGGCAACCGTCGGGCGAGTCATGGCGGTCAAGTGAAACACTTCCAGGCCCGACCTGACTGCTGGCACGTTCCAACTGGCTAGTCGATACGCGACGACCTGGAAGTAATAGCAGTCCAGCAAAGATAATACGGCAGGGCCTATATCGATAGACGCTGCTGCTGCCGCTCACGGGCAGGCACAGCAGCAACTCAGTGACATAAGTAATTGAAAGTAATATAACCAGGTGGCTGTACGATAAAAAAACAGGATGTTAAACAAGAGATGGCACGAACACGAGCCACGCACACCTCAACACTTGTTCAAAGTTAATATAAAATTTGCTTTAAAATTTTAAGTGGCTGCTGTAAGTATTCGGCGAAGACGAATCTCTTCTTTCTCCTTCTGCCGCTGACAAGAACAGCTGAAATAAGACTATTACACTATGTAGCTTGTCCGTAGAAGTACTGTGAGGTACGAGTACTTGATAGTTGTGCATAACTTAAGCATGAGGCTTAGATGTGTTTACTATTGAGCATGGTATACTCTAAGATCACGGTGAGCATATAGTCCAATAATTCTGTTTGTTTTAGGATGCTACAGCAGACATGCACCAGGATGCGGAATGCTGACAGTGATGTAAGGACCGTCGTACATCAGACGCCACTTCGCGTTGTGCCGCTGAAGAGCAGACGACTTATGATGAGCACGCAAAAGCACTAACTTTCCAACTTTAAATTCCTGCTTCCTCTTGACAGTGCGCTCATAAGTTTTGTTCTTAATTTTGACTTCCGCAGTCAGCGTCGCACAGACTTCCATTACCTTTTCGTCGTTTGTTGTTTGCTGAAAAGAAAGTTTTGGTAACGGCCTTGTCCAATCGTTGTCTTCTTTGCGATCCAACATGAGCTCAATAGGAGTGTACGGAGCTTCATAAACATTCAGCTTGTTGTGTACCTCTTCAAATAAAGGCATATATGTTACCAAGTTGGTATCTTTGGTAGAAATGTAGATTCTTATAAACCTGTTAATCTCACGGGACACACGACAGTGGGATTACACTGGCGACTGCACCTCGATACAAAATTACTCTTAATACTACTGTCTTTGAGAAATTTACGCCACTTGTACCCAGTATAGTATGCAGTATTGTCGGATAAAATAGCTTTTGGTTTTCCCACGTGAGGAATGTAGTCACATGAGAAACGACGAATGATGGTAGTGGCAGTAGCACCTCCTATAGCATACATGCTTGGGGAATAAATCGTAAAATGCAAGAATATATTTCACACCATCACTGCTCGTGGGATGTGGACCACTTATGTCAGAACTTACACTTTAGTGGGTAGAATAGAATACAAATCAGTTTTCGTAGACAATTTCAGCGGTTCAGGTTTTTGAGTATACTGTTATCTTACATCTCATGTTGCTAAAGTAACAGTACGTACTAAGCTTTGCTAGACATTTCTTGGCACCATAACGACCCCAAACAAAATGTGTGTGCCAAATTAGGTTACGTTCAGAATCCTTATAAATACAAACACACAAAGTAGTGGCTTCAGGATGGCGGCGATAAAATAACACATCATTATGTATTAAATATCGGTTGGACAGTGGATGGTCAGGTTGATTTGTGAGAAAAACTCTTACCTTATTCGAGGGAGGATTAGATTTCTGCAACGTTGACATATTTCTACATAAGTCTATATAATACTGGTGATATAGCTTATCCTGCATAAAAACTATTCGGTAATCATTCCCATTCTCCAGGTCGGAATTACACTCATTCAAGCATTGAAGCAAACAAAGGGTCGGCAGTGATGTCTCTACAATTAATACATACCATTTCAAAGGAATAGTTTTGCAGAGTGATAATCTGCGACGCACAAGCTTATAAGTTAACCGAAATGTGCGAGCTTGGTGGTCAGTACAGATTTTAGTGTGCTTACCATACAAATAATAATGGATTTTCTTAAAGACGCACGGTATAGAGGGTGTTTCAAGTTCTGTGGTAGAATATATGCGTTCATGTTCACTAAGTGTGCGGCTCGCAAACCTAATAATTTTCGCATGTTCTTGTTCTCAATTCCTTACAAGTAGGAACAAACAACAGCCTAAGCCATAGGATGAGGCGTCACATGTCATACAAAAATCTAAATTAAAATCAGGGTGATGCAAGAGGTTTGTGTTAACCAAAGCATGCTTAATACTATCTAAGTCTCTCTGACACTGGTCAGACCATATCCATATCTGATTCTTTTTGAGTAGGTTCCATAGATATTTGCTATTTAAAGGTTGGTGTCGTAAAAATAGTCGAAAGAAAGAACGAAGTCCAGGGAAAGATTTCGATTTTTTTCTAGTCCGTAGACTAGGAAAATTCCTGATTGCGTCTAACTTACCTGGTTCCAGTCGTATACCTTGAGCATTAATATTATGTCCAAGGTACTTAATTTCACTGCAAGCAAATTTCGACTTTTGAGATTAGCTGTCATTCCAGCTTGTGCTAATTTAATCAGAATCTTTTGCAAAGTATCAATGTGTTCAGACCAAGTCTTACTAGCTATGAGCAGGTTGTCAATGTAGTGAGTAACCAGGATTCCCCCCCCCCCCCAAATATAAATGCAGTATACTTACAATAGTATCTGGTGTGATTTGAACCTGCCAAAACGAATTGGTCAGATCTATCGTAGAAAAATACATAGAATATAAAAATTTCTTGAGTTGCTGCTCTAAATTCTCAGGTTCCTGGCTAACAGGTAAAAATAATCTCATTAATTGCACGAGCATCCAAAACAACTCTGATATTGACGTTGGGTTTTTTACAACAAGTAAAGGGATGCAGTAAGGCGAAGTGGAAGGTTCAATGATTAACCACTCTAACATTTGTTTCAACTCGTGCCACACAGCGGGTCATTGGGATAGTGACACATTATAGGTTTTGTGCAAAAAAATCTGGTGAGGCTTAACTTCTATTTTATACACATGTGTGTTGATCACATCGGGTCGTCTGCTAAATATTTGTATACACTTAGACAAAACATCATATAGTTCATTACGTTCGTCATGTGTGACAGCTGTGGTTTCTGATAACTTATTACTAATTAAAGCTTTCAAGTCCTCAAACTCGGCATCAGGTGCGTGTGTCTGTGTGTCAACATCATCAGTGTCCTGTATTAACTGAATTATGTACCTTGTACCATATTTATCGCGCTTCAGAGTCAACTGAAATTTCACTGCCCTTATCTCCAAGTATACATTTACGTTGGGAGAAGTCAATAGTGCTGTCCTTTCAATAGTGTTGTGCTTCTCGCACAACAGATCTAAACCTAAAATACAGCTAGTGACCAGGTTTTGGACGACGAGGAATGGTCATTGGACGATTCCATTACCTATGTTGACTGTCACAAATACCTGTTTCTTAACACTAGAACACTTATTGCCTACGGCAGTTAAAATTTTACAGTTCTGGACACGATACTCTGGTATTGGTTCAAACTCACACGTTTTCTTGTAAAAATCATAGGACTAACAGTCGCTCCTGTGTCCAGAATAATAGTAGTTCGAATACCACCCACAACACCAGTGGATGAGGCCAAAACAATTTTATTGGTCGATGAACGACATTGTGTGTTCCCTTGTAACAGTTCATCAGACAAATTTTCGTCATTATTATACCTTATGAATGATAATGGGTGCTGTATACAACTGTCAGGCACATGATCATTGTGCCGTTGCAAAGTGGGTGTGTCAAATAATAAATTTAAATTGCAGTCGTCCCCCAAGTCTTCCACAGCCACGACCTGGGGCAAAGTAGTGACTGTCTTTAGTTTGACGTCGTCACATGTGTAGTGGGTACAGGCACAGACGGAGGTGGAGTATCACTAGTTACTTCGATAATGTTTGGATTTGGTATTGTTTATTCCAGCCTCCTAACTGTGCCGGTCGTAGTGATTTCATGTTTTGACTCACCTGCGGGTTCGTAGATGCATTCCAGTTTAGAGTTTGCATTTGCGGTAGCGGCTATTGCCACTGGCCTGTATTATTGTTCCGCTGCGGTGGTGTCGCAGTGATTTGACACTGGATAGCGTAGTTGTCGTTACACCAGGTCTGTTGCTGGTTTGGTGGGGATTGATAGTCATTTTTGTTTCTCTTAAAATTTTTGTTACCATTGTGATAATTATTATTACCATTGTAGTAGTAGTAGTTGTTGTTTTGTTGCGCTGTCTCTTATTTGGATTATCGCCAGTAGATTTTGCTGTTTGTGCTGTGTTGTGCATGTGGGTTCTGTTGTGTAAATACAGGGTGTTTCAAAAATGACCGGTATATTTGAAACGCCAATAAAAACTAAACGAGCAGCGATATAAATACACCGTTTGTTGCAATATGCTTGGGACAACAGTATATTTTCAGGCAGACAAACTTTCGAAATTACAGTAGTTACAATTTTCAACAACAGATGGCGCTGCGGTCTGGGAAACTCTATAGTACGATATTTTCCACATATCCACCATGCGTAGCAATAATATGGCGTAGTCTCTCAATGAAATTACCCGAAACCTTTGACAACGTGTCAGGCGGAATGGCTTCACATGCAGATGAGATGTACTGCTTCAGCTGTTCAATTGTTTCTGGATTCTGGCGGTACACCTGGTCTTTCAAGTGTCCCCACAGAAAGAAGTCACAGGGGTTCATGTCTGGCGAATAGGGAGGCCAATCCACGCCGCCTCCTGTATGTTTCGGATAACCCAAAGCAATCACACGATCTTCGAAATATTCATTCAGGATATTAAAGACATCGGCCGTGCGATGTGGCCGGGCACCATCTTGCATAAACCACGAGGTGTTCACAGTGTCGTCTAAGGCAGTTTGTACCGCCACAAATTCACGAAGAATGTCCAGATAGCGTGATGCAGTAATCGTTTCGGATCTGAAAAATGGGCCAATGATTCCTTTGGAAGAAATGGCGGCCCAGACCAGTACTTTTTGAGGATGCAGGGACGATGGGACTGCAACATGGGGCTTTTCGGTTCCCCATATGCGCCGGTTCTGTTTATTGACGAAGCCGTCCAGGTAAAAATAAGCTTCGTCAGTAAACCAAATGCTGCCCAAATGCATATCGCCATCATCAATCCTGTGCACTATATCGTTAGCGAATGTCTCTCGTGCAGCAATGGTAGCGGCGCTGAGGGGTTGCCGCGTTTGAATTTTGTATGGATAGAGGTGTAAACTCTGGCGCATGAGACGATACGTGGACATTAGCGCCATTTGGACCGCAGCTGCAACACGACGAACGGAAACCCGAGGCCGCTGTTGGATCACCTGCTGCACTAGCTGCGTGTTGCCCTCTGTGGTTGCCGTACGCTGTCGCCCTACCTTTCCAGCACGTTCATCCGTCACGTTCCCAGTCCGTTGAAATTTTTCAAACAGATCCTTTATTGTATCGCTTTTCGGTCCTTTGGTTACATTAAACCTCCGTTGAAAACTTCGTCTTGTTGCAACAACACTGTGTTCTAGGCGGTGGAATTCCAACACCAGAAAAATCCTCTGTTCTAAGGAATAAACCATGTTGTCTACAGCACACTTGCACGTTGTGAACAGCACACGCTTACAGCAGAAAGACGACGTACAGAATGGCGCACCCACAGACTGCGTTGTCTTCTATATCTTTCACATCACTTGCAGCGCCATCTGTTGTTGAAAATTGTAACTACTGTAATTTCGAAAGTTTGTCTGCCTGAAAATGTACTGTTGTCCCAAGCATATTGCAACAAACGGTGTACTTCTATCGCTGCTCGTTTAGTTTTTATTGCCGTTTCAAATATACCGGTCATTTTTGAAACACCCTGTACATTTGCCATGTGATGCGGTTGAATCGGTGGGATTGCGTGCCAGACAGCAGCCGGCGCGCCAGAATTGAGTTGGCTAACCTGAGTATTTTGCATGGAGTTGGTGTATACATTATAGCAATTGTTAAGCCTTACTGTGGTAATATACTTATCGTCTTTGTCTGGGATGTACAGAGGTTTATATTTGATATTAAACGGCAGTCTTGCCTTCAATGCGCGGAGGATAGAGCGCGCTGCAACCGGCTCGTCAAGCAAATGTCCCATATTTAAGTACAAATTCTGAACAAAATTGAGATATAAAGGCTCGGACTTCATTATACGCCCACTCAGCTGTGTCGCCTTGTATACAGGGTGTTACAAAAAGGTACGGCCAAACTTTCAGGAAACATTCCTCACACACAAATAAAGGAAAGATGTTTTGTGGACATGTGTCCGGAAACGCTTAATTTCCATGTTAGAGCTCATTTTAGTTTCTTCAGTATGTTCTTCCACCTACGCTCAATGGAGCACGTTATCATGATTTCATACAGGATACTCGACCTGTGCTGCTAGAACATGTGCCTTTACAAGTACGACACAACGTGTGGTTGATGCACGATGGAGCTCCTGCACATTTCAATCGAAGTGTTCGTACGCTTCTCAACAACATATTCGGTGACCGATGGATTGGTAGAGGCGGACCAATTCCTGGCCTCCACGCTCTCCTGATCTCAACCCTCTTGACTTTCATTTATGGGGGCATTTGAAAACTCTTGTCTACACAACCCCGGTACCAAATGTAGAGACTCTTCGTGCTCGTATTGTGGACGGCTGTGATACAATACGCCATTCTCCAGGGCTACATCAGCGCATCAGGGATTCCATGCGACGTAGGGTGGATGCATTTATACTTGCTAACGGAGGACATTTTGAACATTTCCTGTAACAAAGTGTTTGAAGTCACGCTGGTACGTTCTGTTGCTGTGTGTTTCCATTCCATGATTAATGTGATTTGAAGAGAAGTAATAAAATGAGCTCTAACATGGAAAGTAAGCGTTTCCGTACACATGTCCACATAACATATTTTCTTTCTTTGTGCGTGAGGAATGTTTCCTGAAAGTTTGGCCGTACCTTCTTGTAACACCCCGTATAACCGACAACATAAGATATCCTCTTATGGTAACTCCCCGAATGAGGAAATGCATTTCTGAAGGCTTTAAGGAAGATGACAGGATGTACGGTTCTTTTTTCAGGTGTAAATGATTGAAATTGTGCCTCTTCCTTGGTATTATAGTAAGGAAAATGTTGTTGATAATTACCAAGACTGCAATTCAGTGGCCGACCGCTGTGACTGAGCGGTTCTAGGCGCTTCAGTCCGGAACCGCGTTCCTGCTGAGGTCGTAGGTTCGAATCCTACCTCGGCCATGGATGTGAGTGATGTCCTTAGGTTAGTTAGGTTTAAGTAGGCATAAGTCTAGGGGACTGATGACCTCAGATGTTAAATCCCATAGGGCTTAGAGTTAGAGCCATTTGAAGCATTTTTTTTTTTTTTTTTTTTTTTTTTTTTTTTTTTTTTGAATGCAATTGTAAGTAGGCTGTTTAGGTTTTTTTATTGGTAACGCCACCTCTGTATGAAAATCACTGGCTGTGCTGTGTGCAGTCTGCGGCTGCTTTGCATTGTTGTAATACTCGCCATTGTAGTGTTGGGCAGCGGCAGCTGGATGTGAACAGCGCGTAGCGTTGCGCAGTTGGAGGTGAGCCGCCAGCAGTGGTGGATGTGGGGAGAGAGATGGCGGAGTTTTGTAATTTGTCATGAACTGCTATATTTATATATGATGATATCAAGGTAAATACATTGTTTGTTCTCTATTAATATCTTTCATTTGCTAACTATCCCTATCAGTAGTTAGTGCCTTCAGTAGTTTGAATCTTTTATTTAGCTGGCAGTAGTGGCGCTCGCTGTATTGCAGTAGCTTGAGTAGCGAAGATTTTTGTGAGGTAAGTGATTTGTGAAAGGTATAGTTTACTGTTAGTCATGGCCCATTCTTTTGTAGGGATTATTGAAAGTCAGATTGTGTTGCGCTAACAAAATATTGTGTGTCAGTTTAAGCACAGTCTTGTATAATTTTTCTAAGGGGACGTGTCATATGTCGACCCGTGGCCTAGGATACCTCACTGGAATCTTCTGATTTTTTTTCTTGTAGTTTGTGTAATTAGTGTAGATTTTGTTTATTGCTAGCGCGTAATTGTAGAGAAAATCTCCTTTGTAGTTGCAGTCTTTCATTGTTGTACAGTAAAACAGTTGTGGCATGTATGTAGATTTGCACCAAGTATTTCGCAGCTGCAATTAACTAGATATTATTTTCAGTGTTATGTTAATGTGTTCTCTTATTTTTGCTCTTCCAATTGTGCTTTTCTGTGTTGTCGTGTGAAATATTGTGACAATAATGGCGTGTGAGAAACGTAATACTAGGCTCCAAAGTAAACTGAGAAATGACAGTGAAGACGAAAACAGTGTGTTAGCGCCGCAGAGTAATGAATTAACAGACATTCAAAGTAGTAATTTGGTAACTGTGCATAGGGAAACGGATCGGGCGGCAAACAATGGCGTGGACAGTGAAACAATTAGTGAAGAGGGACGCATTATCGATCGATCGGTCGGCAACAGCTCGCCTCAGGAATCGGGAATGACAGGACATAATTTTGCAAATACTGTAGACTCAGGTTTTGGGTTCTCACCGTTTTCTCAAATAAGTCAAGACACATTTTCTGCTTGTCAAAATGTGAATGTTGCTGGTACAAATGCACTGCCGAAAAGCGTAGAGAAACAGATTCCAGACACTAATACATTATTATTGCAATTAATGCAACAAATGGAACAAAATCAGAGACAAATGGGACAAAATCTTAAAAAGTTAGACACAGTGGAACAAAATCTTAAACAGTTAGACACAATGGAACAAAATCAGAGACAAACACAGCAAAAGCTTCAAAAGTTAGACACAATGGAACAAAATCAGAGACAAACACAGCAAAAGCTTCAAAAGTTAGACACAGTGGAACAAAATCTTAAAAAGTTAGACTCATTGGAACAAACACTTGAACAAACACGTGAAGATTTAACTACTGAGTTACATAACATTGATTCGAAATGTCAAAAAGTCTGTAATGACGTAAAAACACAAATTTGTGAGCATTTTCAACCTATTTTTTCGCGGCATGAAAATGCATTACAGAATCACGAAGCAGCCATAAAAGAACTGCAAACCATTGTTCATGAAAATCATGAGACCTTGTGGGCTAAAATTGACTCAGTTGCATCTACCAATTCGGTTACGCAACTTGCAAAAACTCAGGAAAACTTAAAGGACACAGTAGATTCGATTTCAACACAAATGGACACTCTGAAACTTGGTTCAGAAAAACACACTGAGGAAATGTGTTCACTATCGGAGAAAGTAGCCGAACTTTCGGATCAGGTCACTAACTTATCTACAAAGGTAGATGATGATCTGAATGACACAAGACCTGTAGCCTTCACTGACACAGAAGAGTATGAACAAATTAGAAAATTCAAAGAGAATCAAAATCAAATCAATACACAGTACAAAAGAGAAATCCGGGAAGTACAAGATCAGCTGACACAGGTAATACAAGAATTACATATTTCAGAGGATACTCGCGCCCCAATACGGGAAGAGGGACACAGAAATACGGAACAGCCACAAAATAATAACACAGGGCATTTCGGAAGTTATGAAAGAAATTGGCAATGTGCACCGAATTTTGAGATGGAACGGCCGATACGACCTAACAATGACCGATATGCGACTCGACGACATGATGATTTTGACTATAAGCTGTTCATTACTACACGTAAATTCAAAACATTTAAGAATTCTGGCAACGACATTCATCCACAAGCATGGCTCCATCAATTCTCGCATTGTTTTCCTCCCAACTGGTCGTTAGAACTCAGATTAGAATTTATGTGTGGCTACTTGGAGAATGAACCAGCTATAAGAATGCGATCGGTCATTCACGATTGTCACAGTAAAGGAGATTTTTATCATGCCTTCCTCTCAGCATATTGGTCTCAAGCTACACAAGACCGAGTAAAACATGGCATCATAATGATGAAACATTTCGAACAATCTGAATTCTCCAGTCTTGTGAAATATTTTGAAGACATGTTGCACAAGAATCAGTACCTGTCAAACCCATACAGCCCCTCAGAACTCATCCGCATTTGCTTAATCAAATTACCTGAACATTTATGACATATTATCTTGGCAGGACGTTGCAAAGACGACATTGAAGCTTTTCAGGGACTGTTACAAGAATTAGATATTGACACAGACAGTCGCCGGATGCGAAAACGGGAAAACAATCACTACAGGTCACATACGTCACAATTCCGTGATGACAGAAACAATAACTGGACACGAAAAGGCTATTCTTACAACGCAAATCGTGACCAAAACAGACACCACCCATATGACAACCGCTGGCAGAGTAATAATAGTTACAGAGAAAGATCGCATTTCCGTAGTAATGACTATCACAGAGACAATCAGAGAAACAGACAATATGGGAACCAAAACAATTATTATCAAGGGAGGCAGAATAACTTCAGACGCAACAGTTCGGCGCAGAGTTACGATTCAGGGAGAAATTCTCCACCACATGACCGACAAACAAGAAACTATGTAAAGTACCTACAAAACGACAGACGTGAATTTCATCAGAACTGGCGGGATTCTAACAGAGCTGGGCCCTCTCGGCAAGGTGAATTTGTAGAAGTTACGTCTCCTAATCCCAATAACGACGCACGCCAACAAAGGAACAGACAATGACTCGCACCGCAGGCATCCGCGTGCGCCGGCTTGCTCAGAGAAAAATAACATAGACGCTAACCTTGAGAAAAATTCCAGTATTCTTTACCGACGTATACCGCATGACAATTGCATTCAAGTTCAAACTCTGAGTACTATGAAGAGTAAAGGATTGCACCACACTTCACATGTAAAACCGCTTATTGAGAGATAATCTGCTTTTTAACTTTGTCTTTGCCATAAAACTCTTAACTTCACATTTCTAGTATGCATTGTCAGACTTAGAAACTGTTACCATGCAACAATGTTTGAAGTTAAGTATCCAGTCAAGAACCAAGAGAACTTTTTGAAACAGAAATTACGAATGTATTGTTATTGTGAACAGACGACACAGTGTTATTGTGTGTGTACATTCTTGCTTGTTAGTTGCACGATTACATAACGACTATAAGGCTCACATACTTAGAACATTTACCAGTAGTGCTAATGAGATTTTAATGCAACATTTTGGTTTACTTGAAAATACATTCTGGGTTTAAAGTACTTTCTGTGAGATACCAGACAACAGAGTGATTAGTTTATGTGACAGATACACGATTTTATCACGACGCTACTAATGAGTGACAATTTACAATGTTGCTTTTGCGCTATATCTGTTTTATATCTGCTCAGTTTTTCTGAATTATTCTGGAAAGTAAAACAGGTTTTAGTAGTAACTTTTGTGGTATAGCTACAATGAGACTGCCTTTTCCGCAGCACAACAATACGTTACAGCACAGTACTTTCCTCATCACGGCAATAAGCGTAATAACTAAGACATTTATTCGCTAAGCATTTCACTTTTGTGTATTATGAGGTAAGTACATTGACTTCTGCAGAACTTAGCTTTCGGAGGACGATAAGTACGACACTTCCACACAGATTATGTTGCAACAAGACGCACATTTAGCGCTACAGTACACGTATTTGAGTGATTAATTTTGTTCTTAAAACATTTATTTTTAAAGATTTTTGAATTGCAAAGAAAGTTTTCCGTGATACATTTCATTCCATTGCTGTAATCTGTAACACCTGAGGGTATAATTACATTAATCCTCAGGGGGGTACACGCTTACTTTGTGTACCATGTGTGTGGCAACCACAAGGAACCCTAGCTAATATGGTATTTGCTTATACAACTTTACACATAGGTACCATATTTCTCCAACACATAATTACACAGCTATCTGATCATTTAACTGAGACAGACAAACGTTTTTACTACATCAGTGACAGATGTTTATGTAATTACACAGTTGGATAACTTCACACTTACAAAATTGTATTTTGTCTGTACTTTGAGAAATGCTCACATTTTTCGGAACCATTGTGATACTATGAGAGCTTTGAATGATGTATTTGGTATGAGATCATGATTTTTAAAGTACGTTTGAGGCAGATGACACTATTGAAATGAGCAGAGAATATTTTTTATGGTTTGAAATTATTGCAGAAAGCTACGACCTTTTTGAGATTTGACTGAGGTGTTATGATGTTATTTTTACGACGACGATGTGTATTATGCTGTTGAGGTATGTTTATGTCAATAAGATGATGCTACCATATATGAGGAATGTGATCATGTGTTTATATGTATATGAATAATGAATAGAAGTTAGGGACACTTGACTTGTGAAACAGGATGTTGGAAACCAAGAATCGTACTTTAAGAGTTATGAAATGTGTGTAAATGCGTGAATGTATCACAATGCCGGCAAAAATTTTTTTTGGGCACTGTTATATTCATAGGATTTTGTTTCTACACATTTGCAACGTAAATTCTCGACCTTTGAAATTTTTATATGAGACTATCACTGTAGCGGAAACTGCTGTCGTAAATATTTCCGTAAGAAAGTTAAGTGACCACCTGCACGTGCATCGTCGGCACACCGCTGTGTCAGACACCTGGAGAACAAGCCATTAGGGTGTGCCTTTGCGGAAGCACAGCTAGAAAAAAAAAGGGGGAGGCCATTATCCTCGCTATGGACATCTTCTTGTTGAAAGCATACTGTGAAGCTCGTAATTTATGATATTTACTACTCCTGGAAATTGAAATAAGAACACCGTGAATTCATTGTCCCAAGAAGGGGAATCTTTATTGACACATTCCTGGGGTCAGATACATCACATGATCACACTGACAGAACCACAGGCACATAGCCACAGGCAACAGAGCATGCACAATGTCGGCACTAGTACACTGTATATCCACATTTCGCAGCAATGCAGGCTGCTATTCTCCCATGGAGACGATCGTACAGATGCTGGATGTAGTCCTGTGGAACGGCTTGCCATGCCATTTCCACCTGGCGCCTCAGTTGGACCAGCGTTCGTGCTGGACATGCAGACCGCGTGAGACGACGCTTCATCCAGTCCCAAACATGCTCAATGGGGAACAGATCCGGAGATCTTGCTGGCCAGGGTAGTTGACTTACACCTTCTAGAGCATGTTGGGTCGCACGTGATACATGCGGACGTGCATTGTCCTGTTGGAACAGCAAGTTCCCTTGCCGGTCTAGGAATGGTAGAACGATGGGTTCGATGACGGTTTGGATGTACCGTGCACTATTCAGTGTCCCCTCGACGATCACCAGTGGTGTACGGCCAGTGTAGGAGATCGCTCCCCACACCATGATGCCAGGTGTTGGCCCTGTGTGCCTCGGTCGTATGCAGTCCTGATTGTGGCGCTCACCTGCACGGCGCCAAACACGCATACGACCATCATTGGCACCAAGGCAGAAGCGACTCTCATCGCTGAAGATGACACGACTCCATTCGTCCCTCCATTCACGCCTGTCGCGACACCACTGGAGGCGGGCTGCACGATGTTGGGGTGTGAGCGGAAGACGGCCTAACGGTGTGCGGGACCGTAGCCCAGCTTCATGGAGACGGTTGCGAATGGTCCTCGGCGATACCCCAGGAACAACAGTGTCCCTAATTTTCTGGGAAGTGGCGGTGCGGTCCCCTACGGCACTGCGTAGGATCCTACGGTCTTGGCGTGCATCCGTGCGTCGCTGCGGTCCGGTCCCAGGTCGACGGGCACGTGCACCTTCCGCCGACCACTGGCGACAACATCGATGTACTGTGGAGACCTCACGCCCCACGTGTTGAGCAATTCGGCGGTACGTCCACCCGGCCTCCCGCATGCCCACTATACGCCCTCGCTCTAAGTCCGTCAACTGCACATACGGTTCACGTCCACGCTGTCGCGGCATGCTACCAGTGTTAAAGACTGCGATGGAGCTCCGTATGCCACGGCAAACTGGCTGACACTGACGGCGGCGGTGCACAAATGCTGCGCAGCTAGCGCCATTCGACGACCAACACCGCGGTTCCTGGTGTGTCCGCTGTGCCGTGCGTGTGATCATTGCTTGTACAGCCCTCTCGCAGTGTCCGGAGCAAGTATGGTGGGTCTGACACACCGGTGTCAATGTGTTCTTTTTTCCATTTCCAGGAGTGTATGTATATGAATAATGAATAGAAGTTAGGGACTCTTGACTTGTGAAACAGGATGTTGGAAACCAAGAATCGTACTTTAAGAGTTATGAAATGTGTGTAAATCCGTGAATGTATCACAATGCTGGCGAAAATGTTTTTTGGGCACTGTTATATTCATAGGATTTTGTTTCTACACATTTGCAACGTAAATTCTCGACCTGTGAAATTTTTATACGAGACTGTCACTGTAGCGGAAACTGCTGTCGTAAATATTTCCGTAAGAAAGTTAAGTGACCACCTGCACGTGCGTCGTCGGCACACCGCTGTATCAGACACCTGGAGAACAAGCCATTAGGGTGTGCCTTTCCGGAAGCACAGCTAGAAAAAAAAAAAGGGGAGGCCATTATCCTCGCTATTGACATTTTCTTGTTGAAAGCATACTGTGGAGCTCGTAATTTATGATATTTACTGAAATGCCTAATGAAATGACGAGAAATATTTTTACATCTGCACACCTGATTACGACAAGCGTCTTTCTACGAGAGTTGAGAGAATTTCTACTAACTTATGAAATGTCACATGACTATTGAATGATATTTTTATGCTTTGGTTTGCGTAATTGCTTATTTCATTTGATACCTGTTTTCCAGCTGTGTTACAGCATTAGTTTTATAAAATAAACTTAGATGCATTTGCTAATGTGAACACTTTCTGTCAACAGATCTATTAAATGATAATTTTGTAATCCACATTCTTTAGAAAAAGGAGCACTTGGAAAGGAAAGAACAATAAGAAGGGACTAGTAACAGTAACTGGACACATAATTTTCTTTTCAAGTAAATGGTAATATTTTTTTTACAATAAGTTGTTGTGGTGCGCCACTTTAATTACTTAGACATTAAGATGTGATTATACATTTCCCTTATCTGCATTGTTATCTTTAGTGTACTATTTTTTCTGCGTGAGCTATGTCATGTTTAGATATAAGCTGCTGTTTGCCAGGCATAGTGCTACTGAACTTTAATTTGTGTTACTCTGCTAAGCCAGATTTATTTTTTTGTTTGCTGCGCATTGCCTCATATTAGTTGTAATGTTGAATTGCTTGGTAATTTAGATTTACTGTAGCTTGCTTTGCGATTTTCCATTTTTTTTATTGCTGTTTATATTAATTGTTTTATGTGCTGCTGCATTGCCTCGTCCCTTAGTTTAGCATCTGAGCTCAGTAGATTTAAGTTAGCTTAAGAGGGGGTAGACTATATAAGAAACTGACTATGGAGAATAGGTAAAGGATGCATTGCGAAGTTATATGAAAAAGATTTGCGCCCAAATGAGTATTGTACAATCAGAAATAATTATTTTGAAAGAAATATGAACAGAATACAGAAAGCAGGCTTAGATAGGACTTTTTGGGAATAATGATGAACAAAGGGAGATCTCCATGCAAAATACTGCAGTAAAACAAACCCTGTCCTTTCCTTTTGTATTATTATGCTATGTGTTTGTGTACCCTTGTGTGTTTGTATATTTCCTGTCTTTATGTGTTTAGCTAATACGATTTATGTTGTAGAATTTTTCTAGTACTAAGCTATATTCACTATGAGGAGGAATACTGTTATCCTCAAATATAAGTTGCATTAATAATATGTTATTTTCTTTGTAAAATTGTTTACAATTCTGTTCTGTTTCAATGTTCATGTGTGAAATTAATGTTTCGAAAACTATTCTCATTATTTTATATATTTACTTATGTCATAATTCCTGTAACACTGATGTATATGTTATTTCGATACAAATGTTATCTGTACTGTTACGTTCTTTAATGATGTATTTTGTACCCTTGTAATTGTATTTTCATGTTGTAAATTTATAATTGTATAGACACCAGTTCTTCAAATTAAGTTCCATTTCACTGCACACGTTTCTATTGGTCATACTATATGGACAATATGTGAGAAGTAGGGACTGTTAGTGTTTGCACGTGTGTTAATAATTCAGCAAGGGACTGGATAACAGCATTGCTGGTTCTAAGGACATTTCAAAAAAATTTTTGTGAGTGCACAAGTGGTGGTTCATGGACTTGCTATATTGTCCACAAGACTCTTCGATGGTGATTGTGCACCTGCACAGTCGCAACAGATGGCTGCTGGCCGTCTCTACAAAGACTACAGTGGATCTACATCTTTGATGATCCGTCAATACCATTATTTCTACAAGGACTGCAGTGGGTCTGCACCTCTGGTGGCCCACCAATACCGTAATCTCTACCAGGACTACAGTGGGTCTATTCTGTGATGACCTGCCTACCAATATTCTTGAAAACTTCGAATGACTCTGCTGTGGGTTTGCTCTGTTGTGACCCATTACTTGTCTGCATGTCGAGAGTCAGCACTGTCTTTCCGTTGGAAGGACAACACTACTTCTTCAAGACTGCATGGAAATCCACTACTTCCCTGTGCATTTTCTTTTACTGCTCAGACTTTGAGAAAAACACTGCAATTTTACTGTGATGGACGATTAGGACTGTCTTTATGGACTGTGAGAAAATTTGAGCTTTTGACCAACATTGTATCAATAAGTGTGTGCATTTGATTTCTTTGTTATTGTAATTATGAAAATTTTTTTTCAAATCTGTATTGGCCACTGCCCAATCCAATTTGTAAAACTTTTTGTGGGGAGCGTGGGAGCTATGTAAGTAGGCTGTTTACGTTTTTTAATGGGTAACGCCACCTCTGTATGAAAATCACTGGCTGTGCTGTGTGCAGTCTGCGGCTGCTTTGCATTGTTGTAATACTCGCCATTGTAGTGTTGGGCAGCGGCAGCTGGATGTGAACAGTGCGTAGCGTTGCGCAGTTGGAGGTGAGCCGCCAGTAGTGGTGGATGTGGGGAGAGAGATGGCGGAGTTTTGAAATTTGTCATGAACTGCTATATTTATATATGATGATATCAAGGTAAATACATTGTTTGTTCTCTATTAATATCTTTCATTTGCTAACTATCCCTATCAGTAGTTAGTGCCTTCAGTAGTTTGAATCTTTTATTTAGCTGGCAGTAGTGGCGCTCGCTGTATTGCAGTAGCTTGAGTAGCGAAGATTTTTGTGAGGTAAGTGATTTGTGAAAGGTATAGTTTACTGTTAGTCATGGCCCATTCTTTTGTAGGGATTATTGAAAGTCAGATTGTGTTGCGCTAACAAAATATTGTGTGTCAGTTTAAGCACAGTCTTGTATAATTTTTCTATGGGGACGTTTCACAATGTGTCATGTCGAGGTGCGTACTGTAGTTGTGGAGAGTACGTAGTGTGCGGTGTGTATGCGTCATAAATGTACTTGTATTCATTGCAAAACTGTGTGTTTTGGTGGCTGTTACCGTCATTGCACACTGGTTGTAAGTAATTGTCAAACTGTTTCGATTGCGCAGCGGCAGATTGTGCTACATGACTGATTACGTGTTTGTTATTATTTATAAATTCCGCGACGGTGTCGTGGACAACAGCAGGCAATTTTTCTTGTAAGCACTCGTGAAAATATTGGTATTTTTGCTCTATCCAACTGTAAAATTCTCTACTGATGCATGAGAAATGGTTGTTAGTGCGTAGTCTTACTTTATCAAAAAGCTGTTTGTCAGTTGTGTCAATCTTGTTTTCGACATCGGCAATACGCGTTTTTATATCATCATGCACTGCCGGGTAAGATTCCATCTGAGTAACTGCAGACTCGCATGTTTTACTGAGATTTTTTACTTGTGCTTGGATATATGTAACATATTTATTTGTGTTTTCTTGTTGTAATTAAAGTTCTGAAAATTCCGCGTTGAGGTCGGACACTTGTCCAGTCAATCTATTATTTATCTCCTCAACACGGTTGCACAAAATGTCCTTTGACGTTTTAAGTGGAGCTAAATCTGATTTAATATCATCATGTCGTGTTTTCATCTCGTCATGAGCTGTTTTCAAAGTGGCGCGTATAGACGTCATCTGTTGGTCGATACGTGCGTCTCTGCCCTGTTTATTTTGTGTCATTTGTTTCGTAATACCATCGGACATTCTGGCAATACTAGTGATGTGCAACTGTTCTGCCCCCGCCACGTCGTTAGACATGACGTCAGGCACTAGAATGGATTCGGAACTAAATTTAGGCTTATTACTGGTGGACGGTCTATTTTCTAAATTTGCGTCACCAGAATAGTCAATAATATGTCGGTCGTTAGTATTCGAGTCAACTGTAACGTCACTTTCATTATTTAATGGCATGTCAGAGTCGGATTCCGTCTGTTTGCCGTCTCTTGGTTCTCCATTTCTGCTAAATGTTTTCTGGTCTGTACAATGCCACACGTAATGTATGACATAATAATAATTTAAACACGTATGTGTAATTAGAATAAATGTAAAAATTAATCTCGTTGTGCGACAATGTCTGAAGATGAAAATAATTGTCGTAAGTAATGGTGGAATTTTGAACACTAATGGCTGCACGGCATATTACGTCGCACAGAACTAAAGTCGGCCATATTGTGAACTGATAAAGCTGTATTGTTGCACTGTATGAATAATGAAAATAATTTTGGAAATCGCGATGTAGCATAAAATCACTGCTACGGAAACGGAAATTTGTGATAGATCTACCAAGCAAGCTACGATAATACAAAGCACTTTGGGAAGATCGCTGATGTAAGCATGCGGTGCCTTACCTGGTGTCCGCGATTGCAGCGTAACTTCAGGTGTCGATATACAATCCAGTGATTCGTCTTGTTTCAGTGTATTCCAGTCTGGCATCCCGTTTGTAGTTTCCAATAAACATGTAACAAAAGGAAGACAATATACTACATGTAACAATGCGTCCAGACACGAAGTCGCCAGTTTAATTAATTTTTTTAAATTCATTCGTAACTTGATCGATTCAATACGATGAATTATAGTAACGAATATCAAAAAATTGCGTACAAACTCTCGGCGATTGAGCCTGGCCTTCTTTTAAGTCACTACTCGAAGACTACAGTGGATCAAGCTGGACGACTTTACCCTTAGGTGTACGGAACCTTTTGCCATGCCAAGTCACCGAACAATTTTACAATGACTAATGGTACGACATAATACATACATAGGTTAGTAATAATATATATTCTGAAATAAAAACACGCTTAAATCTGGGACACTTACATTATGCCGTTATGAGTGCCGTTTGGTTGCAACTCGTTAATATACACTACTGTCCATTAAAACTGCTACATCTCGAAGATGACGTGCTACAGACGCGAAATTTAACCGACATGAAGAAGATGCTGTGAAATGCAAATGATTCGCATTTTAGAGCATTCACACCAGGTTGGCGCCGGTGGAGACACGTACAACGTGCTGACATGAGGAAACTTTCCAACCGATTTCTCATACACAAACAGCAGTTAACCAACGTTGCCTGGTATAACGTTGTTGTGATGCCTCGTGTAAGGAGGAGAAATGCGTAACATCACGTTTCCGACTTTTATACAGGTCGGATTGTAACCTATCGCGATTGCGGTTTATCGTATCGCGTTGGTCGAGATACAATGACTGTTAGCAGAGCAAGAAATCGGTGGGTTCAGGAGGGTAATACGGAACGCCGTGCTGTCTCCCAACGGACTCGTATCACTTGCAGTCGAAATGACAGACATCTTATCCGCATGGCTGTAACGGATCGTGTAGCCACGTCTCGATCCCTGAGTCAGCAGATGGGGACGTTTGCAATACAACAACCACCTGCACGAACAGTTAGACGAAGTTTGCAGCAGCATGGCTGCGGTTACCCTTGACGCTGCATCACAGACAGGACCGCCTGCGATGGTGTACTCAACGACGAACCTGGGTGCACGAATGGCAAAACTTAGTTTTTTCGGATGAATCCAGGTTCTGTTTCCAGCATCACGTGTTTGACGACATCGTGATGAAGGCACATTAGAAACGTGTATTCGTCATCGCCATACTGGCGTATCACCCCGCGTGATGGTATGGGGTGCCATTGGTCACATGTCTCGGTCACCTCTTGTTCGCATTGACGGCACTTTCAACAGTGGACGTTACATTTCAGATGTGTTTCGACCCGTAGCTCTACCCTTCATTCGATCCTTGTGAAACTCTACATTTCAGCAGGATAATGCACGACCACGTGTTGCAGGTTCTGTACAGGACTTTCTAGATACAGAAAATGTTCGATTGCTGCCCTGGCCAGCACATTCTCCAGACCTCTCACCAACTGAAAACGTCTGGTCAATGGTGGCCGAACAACTGGCTCGTCACAATACGCCAGTCACTACTGTTGATGAATTGTGGTATCGTGTTGAAGCTGCATGGGCAGCTGTACCTGCACACGCCATCCAAGCTCTGTTTGACTCAATGCCCAGGAGGTGGTTGTTCTGGGTACTGATTTCTCAGGATGTATACACCCAAATTGCGTGAAAATGTAATCACATGTCAGTTCTTGTATATTTGTCCAATGAATACCCGTTTATCATCTGCATTTCTTCTTGGTGTAGCAATTTTAATGGCCAGTAGAGTATATAAATAAAATAATATGGTATTAATGGCGGTGCGCCTAAAAGCGTCTGATCTGGACGAGACCTAGCAAGAAAAAGATGACTCTTAAACATATGACGATCAAAAATCTTTAAATGTTTCCAGCGGTTACATACAACATATATAAAGCTGTGGACTATATCTACTGCTCCAATTAATTCTTTTTTATTACTTATAATTACATTGTCTGCTAATAAAAGCTCAGCATGCAGATGTGCCTTTAAAGTTAGGAAATGGCGTCAGAGAATGCACTAATATAAAACCAATAAAATTTTGTAATTGTGGGGATCCAAAGCCTCTAGATGCTTAATAAACGTAAACATCGTCCGTAGTAGGCAGTAACGTGATTTTTATTTAATCGAGGGATTAGATAATTTCGACTACTTGACCAATATGGGAAAGCACTACACTGTCGGCATGCATCGCATGTACAACTAACACTTTACCACATCTCATATTAAGATAAAACCTTATTGCAAAAAAATGGCTCTAAGCGCTATGGGACTTAACATCTGAGGTCAGCAGTCCCCTAGAACTTATAATTACTTAAATGTAACTAACCTAAGGACATCACACATATCCATGCCCGAGGCAGGATTCGAACCTGCGGCCGTAGCGGTCGCGCGGTTCCAGACTGAAGCGCCTAGAACCGCTCGGCCACATCGCCTGGCAACGTCATTGCACAAATTTCTTACAACCACTGACAGTAGCCGGAACAAATTTGGGCAGTAATGTTTTGTCTTAATGTGAGGTGTGTAAAGTGTTAGTTACACATGCGATGCATGCATACGGACAGTGTAGTGCTTTCCCATGTTGGTTATACAGGTAGTTGACAATGAAAAGTAGTCGAAATTAACTAATCGAACGATTAAATAAATATCACGTTACAGCCTACTACGGGCCTTGTTTACGTTTTAAAACCAATAATTGCAAACGCGGAACGATATCGTTTCGCCGGAATAAGAAGACCAGAGACCTCTCGCTTCCAACTGCTGTTCCACGTTCTTTGGAACTCTCACACAATTGCAACTCCATCAGAAAACGCCCTTGCTTTTATTTCGTCTGTCTGAAATTTAGTATGAACAGTACTGAAGCTATTGAATGAAAAGTTCTCGGATTTCCAACCGCGTTCATTGCTTAAAAAATAATAATAATGCATTGCACTTCCTCGACGTCCTCGTCCACCGTAAACTAAATGGGTGCCTTGGCCACAGCGTCTACAGAAAACCTACCACACAGACCTGTACCTGCACGCCACCAGCCATCGTTATCCAGCACAGAAGCGCACAGTATTACAAACATCGGTGCATCGTGCAAGAGTAATATAAGACGACGATAGCCTGCCCCAATTAACTGACCCACCTACGCAAGGTTTTCAGGAATAATAGCTACAGCGCCCATCAAGTGAAATAAATTTGGGTAATATCAGAATAAGACCACCGACGAAGAGTAGGATAAGTAACTTGCTTTGCTCCCATTCTGTGGCTCTGTGTCGAGCAAGAAAAGCCGCCTGTTGAAAAGACACAAGATCAAAACAATCTTCAGGCCTCCAACGAAAATCCGTCAATTACTGAGACCAGTTAAAGACTCAGTACGTCTCAGAACACCTGGAGTCTACGAAATACCTTGTGAGTGTGGCCAGAAGTGCATCGGATAAACAATGCGCGCTGTGGAACAACGCACGAAAGAACATGAGAGGTATTATCGCCTGCGCTATCCAGAGAAATCTCCGTTAGCTGAGCATGCGTTAGAAAATGTTCACCACATAAAATTTGACGATACCTCTGTCGTGGATCGCACTAACGGCTTCTGGGACAGTTTAATAAAGGAAGCTATTGAAATAAAAATTACCACAAACACCTTGATTAGAGACGGTGGCTTGCAGCTCAGGGCTGCGTGGGATCCAATGATCGCGCGGTAGAAGAGGCCACATCGAACGCCGACTCAAAACATGCCCATATATGGCAATGTCACGGGCACCAGTAACGTGACAGACGGCAGCTCGCGTATACAGGGTATTACAAAAAGGTACGGCCAAACTTTCAGGAAACATTCCTCACACACAAAGAAAGAAAATATGTTATGTGGACATGTGTCCGGAAACGCTTCTTTCCATGTTAGAGCTCATTTTATTACTTCTCTTCAAATCACATTAATCATGGAATGAAAACACACAGCAACAAAACGTACCAGCGTGACTTCAAACACTTTGTTACAGGAAATGTTCAAAATGTCCTCCGTTAGCGAGGATACATGCGTCCACCCTCCGTCGCATGGAATCCCTGATACGCTGATGTAGCCTTGGAGAATGGCTTATTGTATGACAGCCGTCCACAATACGAGCACGAAGAGTCACTACATTTGGTACCGGGGTTGCGTAGACAAGAGCTTTCAAATGCCCCCATAAATGAAAGTCAAGAGGGTTGAGGTCAGGAGAGCGTGGAGGCCATGGAATTGGTCCGCCTCTACCACTCCATCGGTCACCGAATCTGTTGTTGAGATGCGTACGAACACTTCGACTGAAATGTGCAGGAGCTCCGTCGTGCATGAGCCACATGTTGTGTCGTACTTGTAAAGGCACATGTTCTAGCAGCACAGGTAGAGTATCCCGTATGAAATCATGATAACGTGCTCCATTGAGCGTAGGTGGAAATACATGGGGCCCAATCAAGACATCACCAACAATGCCTGCCCAAACGCTCACAGAAAATCTGTGTTGATGACGTGATTGCACAATTGCGTGCGGATTCTCGTCAGCCCACACGTGTTGATTGTGAAAATTTACAATTTGATCACGTTGGAATGAAGCCTCATCCGTAAAGAGAACATTTGCACTGAAATGAGGATTGACACATTGTTGGATGAACCATTCGCAGAAGTGTACCCGTGGGGGCCAATCAGCTGCTGATAGTGCCTGTACACGCTGTACATGGTACGGAAACAACTGGTTCTTCCGTAGCACTCTCCATACAGTGACGTGTCAACGTTACCTTGTACAGCAGCAACTTCTCTGACGCTGACATAAGGGTTATCGTCAACTGCACGAATAAATGCCACGTCCGTTGCAGGTGTCCTCGTCGTTCTAGGTCTTCCCCAGTCGCGAGTCATAGGCTGGAATGTTCCGTGCTCCCTAGGACGCTGATCAATGGCTTCGAACGTCTTCCTGTCGGGACACCTTCGTTCTGGAAATCTGTCTCGATACAGACGTACCGCGCCACGGCTATTGCCCCGTGTTAATCCATACATCAAATGGGCATCTGCCAACTCCGCATTTGTAAACATTACACTGACTGCAAAACCACGTTCGTGATGAACACTAACTTGTTGATGCTACGTACTGATGTGCTTGATGCTAGTACTGTAGAGCAATGAGTCGCATGTCAACACAAGCACCGAAGTCATTACCTTGGGCCTACTGGCGGTGAATCGAGGAAGTACAGTACATAATGACGAAACTAAAATGAGCTCTAACATGGAAACTAAGCGTTTCCGGACACATGTCCACATAATATATTTTCCTTCTTTGTGTGTGAGGAATGTTTCCTGAAAGTTTGGCCGTACCTTTTTGTAACACCCTGTATAAGGGCGCACCAACAGCTCACTGGCAGTCATAACACTTGACAATGGCCAAGGAGTGCTTGGCCGAAAGCTCCAAAAAAGTGTAATTTTAAGCAAATGACGCGGTTGGAAACCCGAGAGCAATTTATTTAATGTTATCGCCGCGAGACTCTGCATTCATACAGTATTGAAGCTAGTTTTCTTCGCCGGCTGGTGTGGCCGTGCGGTTCTAGGCGCTTCAGCCTGGAACCACGTGACCGCTACGGTCGTAGGTTCGAATCCTGCCTCGGGTATGGATGTTTGTGATGTCCTTAGGTTAGTTAGGTTTAAGTAGTTCTAAGTTCTAGGGGACTGATGACCACAGACGTTAAGTCCCATAGTGCTCAGAGCCGTTTGAACCATTTTTTTGCTAATTTTCTTCCCTTATTTCCTCGATATGTTTTTGAAAGCAAATTGATCTTCTAAGAGTGCGGCTTCACCTTCTCCCCACGCCCGGGTTCCCGGGTTCGATTTCCGGCGGGGTCAGGGATTTTCTCTGCCTCGTGATGACTGGGTGTTGTGTGATGTCCTTAGGTTAGTTAGGTTTAAGTAGTTCTAAGTTCTAGGGGACTGATGACCATAGATGTGAAGTCCCATAGTGCTCAGAGCCATTTGAACCATTTCACCTTTTCGCTGCATCTCGGTTGAGGACAGCGGTTGTTATTTTTGACGCGTGCGCAGGTGTCAAAGGATCTGAGCCCCGTAATGATATTCAGAGCATGGCGCAACACAGTGGAGCTTATTCAGCGGGGCCTCTTCCCTTTTGCCTTGGCGGCTTTTCCTCACTCTCTTTTGTCCTCTTCTTTCACGTCTCACCTCATCTTCCTGTCTGTCACTGTCTCTCTCTCTCTGTCTGCCCCTTATTAGCGGATCCGTATAATTTTAGCACCGGCTGTAGAGCATTACGACGACGCCGGCGCCAGAGTGGCGGATAGCGAGGTTCTTGTTGTGGGCACCTGCTGCTGGGCGCTGCTTGCGCGCGGTCGCGCCGCTCACAGGAAACTGTCACAAAGAGGACCCCGTCATTAATCAGGCGGCCGTGGCGGCCGGAAAAGCCCGCAGAGTGCTGCCGCCCGCTGAAAAGCCGAGGCGAGCTCCTTATTCTTGGGTACACAGCTGGGGCCAACTCTTGGTGACGTCACATCGGTGGGAGGGAAGGGGGCAGAAAGCGTTTGTGATGGGCAGGAGCTGGGGATCCGGGGCGGAGCAGATCGAAACTTCATTAAATGCCCCCGGGGTGGAGGTGAGGTTTGCTTTGACGTCGCCGCTACCCTTCGGCAGGCCTGGCCACGCGCCTGCCCCTGTGAAGCGGCTCGCCTCGGCTTCCTTGAGAATGCCGCAGTGCTGCGAAACGACGTTATCTCGGAATTCTCCGGCCAGACCCGCCTGCAGGGCCCGGAGTTGCCGCAGTTTAGCAACTCCCGACACCCTTCGGGCGCGCCGCAAACAGCGCCAGTGGTACTAAGCGACCGCTAAGGACTCGTCTGCAACTACTCCTGGTCAAAGGCCAAGTGCCCTCGCCCGCCCGGGGGCGCCGCCTCCCTGGGGAGGACTTAGCCCGCTGTTGCTTGTGTTGCCGGAACAGCGCCAATTACCGTGTTCTACCGCTGGGGGTTCTTCGCTTCTCGCTCGTATTTCGTTGCTTCTAATAGCTGTGCCCAGAATTTGTTTAAACACTGAAGCCCACGGTTTTTTAATACTTGATGCTCTGTGGAAATTATTACTCGAAAGATTGCACCGTAGACACAGCAGTAGCTTGCTCGAGTGACAACAACGTCACAGTCCACAGAACAGTAATTATGAAGTCTATGGAACATTTCAGAAAGTCGGAACAGACAACTGGCCAAGAACAACGCAACATATAATACAGTGACTTTTACAGGATTTTCTACAACGTTTATAAATTATAACGAAGATAAAGTACACTACTGCCCATAAAAATTGCTACACCAAGAACAAATGCAGATGATAAACGGGTATTCATTGGACAATAATATTATACTAGAAATGACAAGTGATTACATTTTCACGTAATTACGGTGCACAGATCCTGAGAAATCAATACCCAGAACAACCACCTCTGGCCATAATAACGGCCTCGACACTCCTGGGCGTTGAGTCAAACAGAGCTTGGATGACTTGTACAGGTACAGCTGTCCATGCAGCTTCAACACGATACCACAGATAATCAAGAGTAGTGACTGGCGTATTGTGACGAACCAGTTGCTCGGCCACCATTGACCAGACGTTTCCAGTTGGTGGGAGCCCTGGAGAATGTGCTGGCCAGGGCAGCAGTCGAACATTTTCTGTGTCCAGAAAGGACCGTACAGGACCTGCAACATGCGGTCGTACATTATCCTGCTGAAATGTAGAGTTTCATAGGGATCGAATGAAGGGTAGAGCCACCCGTCGTAACACATCTGAAATGTAGCGTCCACTGTTCAAAGTGCCGTCAGTGCGAACAAGAGGTGACCCCGAGACGTGTAACCAATGGCACCCCATACCATGACGCCGGGTGATACGCCAGTATGGCGATGACGAGTACACGCTTTCATTCTGCGTTCACCGCGATGTCGCCGAACACGGATGCGACCATCATGATGCTGTAAACAGAAACTGGATTCATCCGAAAAAATGACGTTTTGCCATTCGTGCACCCAGGTTCGTCGTTGAGTACACCATCGCAGGCGCTCCGGTCTGTGATGCAGCGTCAACGGTAACCGCAGCCATGGTCTCCGAGCTGATAGTCCATGCTGCTGCAAACGTCGTCGAACTGTACGTGCAGATGGTTGTTGTCTCGGAAACGTCCACATCTGTTGACTCAGGGATCGAGACGTGGCTACACGATCCGTTACAGCCTTGCGGAGAAGATGCCTGTCATCTTGATTGCTAGTAAAACGAGGCCGTAGGGATCCAGCATGGCGTTCCGTATTACCCTCCTGAACCCACCGATTTCATATTCTGCTAACAGTCATTGGATCTCGACCAACGCGAGCAGCAATGTCGCCATAAGATAAACCGCAATCCCGATAGGCTACAACCCGTCCTTTATCAAAGTCGGAAACGTGAGGGTACGCAATTCTCCTCCTTACACCAGGCATCACAACAACGTTTCACCAGGCAGCTCCGGTCAACTGCTGTTTGTGTATGAGAAATCGGTTGTAAGCTTTCCTCATGTCAGCACGTTGTAGGGGTCGCTACCGGCGCCAACCTTGTGTGAATGCTCTGACAAGCTAATCATTTGCATATCACAGCATCTTCTTCCTGTCGGTTAAATTTCGCGTCTGTAGCACGTCATCTTCGTTGTGTAGTAATTTTAATGGCCACTAGTGTAAGTGTTACGCCCTGTACAGAGAGTCTCGGTGGCAGGATCCCTGGGACTTTTAACATCCCTTGTGCTGTAGCAGTTTCATCGGTCAATCATCCGCATCGTTTCCGATCGCTGAGCAAAACTTCGACGGCATATTAAAAATCGAGAACCGGAGAAACCTGTAGCTGCTGAGCGCAGCCTCGCAAACAAACACAAAATGCTGTTTGACGAAACAAAAGTTCTGTCCCAGTATCCTACGTAAAGGGGTTCTGTAATTAAAGAGGCTGTAGAAATAAGAATGTGCTGTAGGAACTCGAACCGCCACTGCGGATGTAATCATGGCGGTGCATGTAAGCGAGGTCTCGATGCACGGAAGAGGCAGAGATACTCGTTGTGATGTTTACGGTACTATGGGAGTGGTGGCGACAGCAGGACTGATGCTTACACCATATGCGACAGCGTTACCAGCCAATCGCAAGCCGTCTGTGCAGTATACACGGTGTTTCCGTAAGACAATGCAATAATTTAACGGATGCTCTACTGAACAATTTGAAGTACGGTACCTGCAGTCGGAGAAGCCAGCGAAAGCAGATAGCAGGAATAAAATCAAATTATTGTGTTTTTCTTGGCTTATATTAGTAACAGTTAATTGCAAGTAGCATCACTGATACAATGAGCATACCAATTGTATTGTATCCTACAAAATGTGACACTGACAGCAATCAACATCAAATGCATGGATGACGTCGGTGAACAGGATTCTGATACACCCTCACAAATATCCCAGGTGTGTCTCAGGCAGCTACAATTCTGGCAACTAATGCTATGTCTGTATCCACTGGGGTCTCATACACAAGTGACTTTAGAGATATCCCGGTGGGAAATAATCAAGGGGATTCAGGTCAGGTTACCTCGCAGGCTACGGAATAGGACATCCCCTTTCAATTCAGCGACCTGGAAATATAGTACTGAGATGGTTGCGGATGTCCACGCCGAAGTGCGATGGTGCACCGTCATGTTGTATACACATCCTCTCACGAACAGCTAAGGGTACGTTGTCCAAAAACTCAGTTCAAAATCTTTGCACGAACCTCAAATACAGGCAGTCATTGAGACAGCCAGGTAGAAGATATGGCCCAATGAGATTGTCGCATACAATGCCAGCCCAGGTAATCACAGCAAAACGTACTTGATCGTGCGACTCTACTACAGCGTGACGGTTTTCCTCGTCCGACACATGGCTGTTTTTCGAAATACCGTCACGATCAAATGGGGTCTCGTCAGTAAACAGCACGCTTTGGAGGTAGTCTTGTCGATCAATCCACTGTTAGAGCAAGCACTGAGACAATGCGACCCTTGGTGCAGACTTGGTCACAAGCACTCCATGGACCCGTTGTGAGTGATATGGGTGAAACTGTTGTTCGTGGAGTGTGTGCAGCACAAACGTAACGTGCAATGCCACAAATACTTGTAGTGGGGTCCGCTCCAACACGTTACAGCACCTCCTCTTCAAAATCAGGTGTGCCAGTGGTCCTTATGGTGCTAGGTCCCATGTTTCTTCTTTCCAATGAGCCATCTTCTGCATTCGTCGATCGAGAGAATTAAGCCGTGACGGATGATGCAAGTTAGGAAGTCGTTCCCGTAACAGCCTTTCAGCAGCGAGAGCACTGCGACGTACACTACTGGCCATTAAAATTGCTACACCAAGAAGAAATGCAGATGATAAACGGGTACTCATTGGACAAATGTATTATAGTAGAACTGACATGTGATTACATTTTCACGCAATTGTGTGCATAGATGCTGACAAATCAAAACCCAGAACAACAACCTCCGGCCGTAATAACGGCCTTGATACGCCTGGGCATTGAGTCAAGCAGAGCTTGGATGGCGTGTACAGGTTACAGCAGCCCATGCAGCTTCAACACGATACCACAGTTCATCAAGAGTAGTGACTGGCGTACTTTGACGAGCCAGTTGCTGTGCCACCATTGACCAGACGTTTTCAATTGGGGAGAGATCAGGAGAATGTGCTGGCCAGGGCAGCAGTCGAACATTTTCTGTATCCAGAAAGACCCGTACATGACCTTCAACATGCGGTCGTGCATTATCCTGCTGAAATGTAGGGTTTCATAGGGATCGAATGAAGGGTAGAGCCACGGGTCGTAACACATCTGAAATGTAACGTCCACTGTTCAAAGTGCCGTCAATGCGAACAAGAGGTGACCGAGACGTGTAACCAATGGCACCCCGTACCATCACGCCGGGTGATACGCCAGTATGGCGATGACGAATACACGCTTCCAATGTGCGTTCACCGCGATGTCGCCAAACATGGATGTGGCCATCATGATACTGTAAACAGAACCTGGATTCATCCGAAAAAATGACGTTTTGCCTTTCGTGCACCCAGGTTCGTCGTTGAGTACACCATCGCAGGCGCTCCTGTCTGTGATGCAGCGTCAAGGGTAACCGAAGTCTCCGAGCTGATAGTCCATGCTGCTGCAAACGTCGTCGAGCTATTGGTGCAGATGGTTGTTGTCTTGCAAACGTCCCCATCTGTTGACTCAGGGATCGAAACGTGGCTGCACGATCCGTTTCAGCCATCCGGATAATATACCTGTCATCTCGACTGCTAGTGATACGATCCAGCACGGCGTTCCGTATTACCCCTCCTGAACCCACCGATTCCATATTTTGCTAACAGTCATTGGATCTCGACTAACGCGAGCAGCAATGTCGCGATGCGATAAACCGCAATCGAGATAGGCTACAACCCGTCCTTTATCAAAGTCGCAAATGTGATGGTACGCATTTCTCATCCTTACATGAAGCATCACAAAACGTTTCACCAGGCAACGCCGGTCAACTGATGTTTTTGTATGAGAAATCGGCTGGAAACTTCCCTCATGTCAGCACGTTGTAGGCGTCGCCACCGGTGCCAACCTCGTGTGAATGCTCTGAAAAGCTAATCATTTGCATATCACTGCATCTACTTCCTGTCGATTACATTTCGCGTCTGTAGCACGTCATCTTCGTGGTGTAGCAATTTTAATTGTCAGTAGTGTACTTCCCCATACACAATGTGCATGTCAGTGAGTTCTGGGAAACTGCACCGGTACTGCTCCATCGTATTGTCCTGTATGTCTCTGAATAGCACTGAGTAATTAATGGCTCTGTCGTTGATTCATAGCACGTTCTGTCATGATTCAAATGGCTCTGAGCAATATGGGACTTAACCTCTGAGGTCATCAGTCCCCTAGAACTTAGACATACTTAAACCTAACTAATCTAAGGACAACACACACATCCATGCCCGAGGCAGGATTCGAAGCTGCGACTGTAGCGGTCGCACGGTTCTAGACTGTAGCGCCTAGAACCGCTCGGCCACTCCAGCCGGCTTCTGTGATTGGACAATGAGAATACGCTACAACAGAGCCATCTAATGGACAAGAAAAATAAACAAAACCTGCATGATGGCATTCCCAGTAACCAGACTCGTCCTCCTTGTTTCCTTGCAGGAAGTAGGAATGTACATGGAAATAAACAGCACAGTAAGTGTAAACTTGTATGTAAGTTGTAAATAAGTCGGGAAACAGTAATGCTAGACAGAGCGGTAGACAAGTTTACTTCCGTATCTCCTTCAGCTGGATTCTCCGATCCCAGGTTCTCTACCTCAAATTGTTTAGTGGAGCATTCTCTATGTCCTGTTACTTTTTGCACGATCTTACCGAAACACAATGTATAGGTCCACCACAGCAGCTGTTTTGACAGTCACTTGCTCCCGAAGAAGACGATGGAGGTAATCGTCGAAAGATTGAGATTTTATCGTGAATTGACGCGGCAAGAAGACCGAGAATGTCTTGTTCTGTAATATTTATAAATGTTCGATGTGTCCATCCTTCATCATACGGTACACCCTTCGTCCCAGGGAACACATCTAATCTGTGGTGCAGTTCTGCCCATACCCGACCCAGAATATCATCAGTGACGGTAGACCAGCTGCTGCGATGCGATGTTTCGAATCTCTTCGAAGTTCTGTGGTAGAAATGGAGCACAAGCAGTATCCCTGATGTAATTCAAAAATAAAAAATTGCAATTTTGAAAAGATAAGATCGCTTTAGATGTAAGTTCTTTATTTATATGCACGACCTGTTTCGCAGCGCAGCATTATCAGGCACATTCTGTACAAAATGATACATGAAGACTCGTGTAAGAGAAAAAAACGTAACTTAAATGAAAAATTATGTACATGATGAAGATACTGAGAAAATCAAGTCATGTTCCGATCGTGAAAACAGAATGATATGACCCAGTGTTCAAGGTCTGCAATTTTCCGCTTAGCAGCGGACGTCAGTCATAAAATAACATAAAACGCTCCAGAGATACGCTTCCGTGATACCGATAAAGGACGAAAGGTGATAAGAAAAAATTTCCAATGAAAGACTGACTGTCAGATACGTCGGATACTAATAAATTCCTCTCAGCATGAGTAAAAGTATCTGGTCCCCCCCCCCCCCCTCCCCCGCTATACAGGTTGGTCCATTGATAGTGACCGGGCCAAATACCTCACGAAATAAGCATCAAACGAAAAAACTACGAAGAACGAAAGTCGTCTACCTTGAAGGTGGAAACTAGATGGCGTTCTGGTTGGCCCGCTAGATGGCGCTGCCCTAGGTCAAACGGATATCAATTGCGTTTTTTTAAATAGGAACCCCCATTTTTTATTACATATCCGTTTAGTACGTAAAGAAATATATGTTTTAGTTGGACCACTTTTGTCGCTTTGTGATAGATGGCGCTGTAATAATCACAAGCGTATAAGTACGTGGTATCACGCAACATTCCGCCAGTACAGACGGTATTTCCTTCGTGATATATTACCCGTGTTAAAATGAACCGCTTACCAATTACGGAAAAGGTCGATATCGTGTTGATGTACGCTGCTCGGTATCCTGGACGATATCATCCAAGTGTCCGGACCGTTCGCCGGATAGTTACGTTATTTAAGGAAAAAGGAGGTGTTCAGCCACATGTGAAACGTCAACCGCGACCTGCAACAAATGATGATGCCCAAGTAGGTGTTTTAGCAGCTGTCGCGGCTAATCCGCACATCAATAGTAGACAAATTGCGCTGGAATCGGGAATCTCAAAAACGTCGGTGTTGAGAATGCTTCATCAACATCAATTGCACCCGTACCATATTTCTATGCACCAGGAATTGCATGGCGACGACTTTGAACGTCGTGTACAGTTCTGGCACTGGGCGCAAGAGAAATTACGGGACGATGACAGATCTTTTGCACGCGTTCTATTTAACGATGAAACGTCAATCACCAAAAGCGGTAATGTAAACCGGCATAATATGCACTATTGGGCAGCGGAAAATCCACGATGGTTGCGACAAGTGGAACATCAGCGACCATGGAGGTTTAATGTATGGTGCGGCACTATGGGAGGAAGGATAATTGGCCCTCATTTTATCGACCGCATTCTAAATGATGCACTGTAAGCTGATTTCCTACGTATTGTTCTACCGGTGATACTACAAGATGTTTCACTGCATGATAGAATGGCGATGTACTTCCAACATGATGGATATCTGGCACATAGCTCGCTTGCGGTCGAAGTGGTATTGAATCGCGCCGGCCCGTGTGACCGGGCGGTTCTAGGCGCTTCAGTCCGGAACCGCGCTGCTGCTACGGTCACAGGTTCGAATCCTGCCTCGGGCATGGGTGTGTGTGATGTCCTTAGGTTAGTTAGGTTTAAGTAGTTCTAAGTGTAGGGGACTGATGACCTCAGATGTTAAGTCCCATATTGATCAGAGCCGGTTTTTGAATAGCGTATTTCATGACAAGTGGATTGGTCGTCGAAGCACAATAATGGCCCGCACGTTCACCGGATCTGACGTCCCCTGATTTCTTTCTGTGGGAAAAGTTGAAGGATATTTTCCATCGTGATCCACTGACAACGCCAGACAACATGCGTCAGCGCATTGTCAATGAATGTGCGAACATTACGGAAGGCGAACTACTCGCTGTTGAGAGAAATGTCGTTACACGTATTTCAAAATCCATTGAGGTTGACGGACATCATTTTGAGCATTTATTGCATTAATGTGGTATTTACAGGAATTCACGCTGTAACAACATGCGTGCTCAGAAATGATAAGTTCACAAAGGTACATGTATCACATTGGAACAACCGAAATAAAATGTTCAAACGTACCTGCGTTCAGTATTTTAATTTAAAAATCCTAGCTGTTTCCAACTGTTCGTCTAAAATTGTGAGCCATATGTTTGTGACTATTACAGCGCCATCTATCACAAAGCGAAAAAGTAGTCCAACTAAAACATTCATATTTCTTTACGTAGAACACAAGTATGTAATAAAAATAGGGGTTCCTATTTAAAAAAACCAGTTGATATCCGTTTGACCTATGGCAGCGCCGTCTAGCGGGCCAACCATAGCGCCGTCTGGTTTCCCCTTCAGGCTAGACAAATTTCGTTCTTTGTAGTTATTTCGTTTGACGCATATTTCGTGAGATATTTGGCCCGGTCACGATCAATGGACCACCCTTTATACTGAAACAGTGGTCAAAGCATAGACCCTATCTCATAATCTTGGATTTATGTAAAATTTTAGCAGTTCACTGTTCCTCATTTACCTAAAATGTTAAATTGTAGTTAATCCCCCCCTCCCAAAAAAATGCAGTGTAAAAATTTTTTTAGGCTTACCACGAAACTGACGTGAAGTAAAACGGAACGAAATATCGTGTCGTACCTGAACATTTTAAACGACAGAAAGCAACACATTCCGAAATCAGATCGAAAGAGGCCGAACTTACCCACAGCAAGCGCGGACACTGGATTGTGTACCAGAAGGCAGTGTGTCAAGACGCAACTGCGACACGTGGAACGCGCATGCGCATCTGCGGATAACAAACAAATAGAATTAAAGCTGAGCTGATGGAAAGGCTGGGTAATCACTTACAGTGTGTTATAGCCAACGTAGATTCGTAAAAAGTATTATTAGTCCTACCGTTCTCGTCGCATGAGACACAATATTCGCCAGTAGTACTAAATTTGTCTGAAATCTTCTGTTCTTTATGCCTGTAAACCAGCAAGGTGTCAAGAACGGCGAACATGCCAGCCACTCCTGTAGAAGCCAGGTCAGCGACTGCAACATGGCCTATCCTGTGACGTAGCAGCGTCTCATTGAGGCAATCTGCTACTCGACCTTGGAAAATGCAGGGGCTTTTACCTTGCTGGAAGATAAAATCCCTGCTGTCAGTTTCAACTGCAGCACATCGAGGAATGTGACAACATCGACAGTTCTCTCAGAAGAAAGAGGGTCCACAGACTGTTTTATTGAACACGCCACAGAACACGATGACCTTCTCGGTGATTTTGATCACGTCTGTGTGTATCCTCAGTCCCCGAGATGGATGTATTGCGTCGCCTGACCTTTCCCGAACGACAAAAAGTGGGTTCGTTGCTGAAGATTAATTTGCTTTGGCAGACACCATTTTCAAAATGGTTCTCCATATCAACGCAAAGCTACATACGGTGCAGTTTGCAGTTTTGGCTTATGCCTTGCAGGAGCTCCAGTTTGTAAGGCTGAGAGATCTTCAACCCTGCCTTAGTTCACTAGGTAGACTGTGTGGGACATTCCAGAATTAAATCTTTGTATGTCCATCCTTGTAGTACCTACAGCCGTGTCTTCTGCATTTAATTTATTTACGCAATCAATTACGGTGCTCCATTACACAATCTTCAGGCCCCTTGACCAACTGGGAGGAATCCTATCTCGTTTTCAGTGATAATAAGATCCAATACTAAATAACCGGTGTCTGTGGTTTGCACTATCACATCGTTCGTCAAACTCCGGCTTCTGCGTGCATCGGTTATTTAATATTGGCTCCTGTTATCACTGTATACGAGACAGGATCCCTATCAATTTACGTTGGTCAGGGGGCGAGAAGATTTTGTAATGGAACACCGAAACTGGTTGTGTAAATAAATTAAATGCAAAAGAGGCGCCTGCAGCTGTTTCAGTTTTCATTTTACTCCAAAACCACGCCCCTCACACCGTCCACTGTCTGTCCTGAATCGCTCGGTCGGCCCGAACCTTTTGCACGACACAGATAACTATCATCGTCGAATTTATTGTATCACTTTGCTGCGCTGTTGTAAACTGGTGGAACTTGCGAAACCTGCCACAGAAAGTTCTTTTCACACTCACTGCCGATCTACAGTGATTGAACTGTAGCACAGAAATGCTTACTGTACCTAGTTGGCCACCGGTTTCGGAAACTACGATCGGCAGCACCGCTGTCGGCGGCTTTCCAAAATACATGCCGGTATCGCGTAAAAACAAGAAAACAAAAAAAAAATCCTGGAACAGTTTTTCTTTCTTCCTGGCAGATTAAAACTGTGTGCCGGACCGAGACTCGAACTCGGGACCTTTAACTTTCGCGGGCAAGTGCTCTACAAACTTAGATACCCAAGCACGACTCACGCCCCGTCCTCACAGCTTCACTTCTGTCAGTACCTCGTCTCCTACCTTCCGGCACACGGTTTTAATCTGCCAGGAAGTTTCATATCAGCGCACACTCCGCTGCAGAGTGAAAATCTCATTCTGGAGTTTTTCTTTCACTTACATTAACATTTATTACGTTATATTTAGTCATTTATGTATAACTATGCTGTCCAACCTGCAATTAATGGGCGCCCGCCAGCGGTGTGGCCGAGCGGTTCTAGGCGCTTCAGTCTGGAACCGCGCGACCGCTACTGTCGCAAATTAGAATCCTGCCTCCGGCATGGATGTGTGTGGTGTCCTTCGGTTAGCTAGGTTTAAGTAGATCTAAGTTCTGTGGGACTGATGACCTAAGATGTTAGGTCCCACAGTGTTCAGAGCAATTTGAACCATTTAATGGATGTCCACCCTATTGCATGGACGAGGGACTTCAGTCCCACCACAGCTGTATCTTGAGAATGTCTTAATGGTGTCAAACGATTAGTTTCGGCGGCGCATTACCTCCATCCTCAAGTCCCACCAATGCCAAAAGAGTATTTGATTTCCTTGGCGCATTTACTGTGGAATCATTGTTACTAGCACACGTGGGCTAGCTTTCACCAAGAGACAGCATGGTGTCGATGAAGGCTAGACCGCGTATGCTAGTAACAAGGATTATACGGTAAATGCCGCACGGAAATTTAACACTCTTTTGGCAGTGGTAGGGTCTGAGGTTGGCGGCAATGTGCCGCCGAAACAAGTCGTGTGATACAATAAAGACATTCTCAACATACGGCTGTGGTGGTACTTTTCCTCACATAATCTGCAATTACATGTTGATATTACGTTTCCACATTGCCGGCATCCGAATTCGAAATTGTGTCGTACCATGCCACAACCTTCTCTAACCCTTCACCAAAGAGCGGTTCCGCCTGCTGCTTCAGCCAGTTATTGACACCATCTGCGGTATCATTGTGGTTCTTGTAGGCTAAAAAAATGTTTCAAATGGCTCTGAGCACTATGGGACTCAACTTATGAGGTCATCAGTCCCCTAGAACTTAGAAGTACTTAAATCTAAGGACATCACACACATCCATGCCCAAGGCAGGATTCGAAACTGCGACCGCAGCGGTCGCGCTGTTCCAGATTGTAGCGCCTAGAACCGCTCCACCACTCTGGCCGGCCGTCGTTCTTGTAGGGGTGAGCAGCCAGAAAGGCCTTCATCTTGTGGAAAATGTGAAAGTCAGTTCGTGGACAGGATGTTGGGAAAGTCAGAGTGTTTCCATCGTTCGTTATGCAGTGTTGGGTCGCGCACTGTTCTGAAGGATAGCGCTCAGTGTAATCACCAACAAATTTCACAAAATTACCTACAGGTATGGTGGCTGCTGTTAGCTCGCATGGAAAGATGTCGGAAGGACACTTTGAAACATTATTTATAACTGACTGTCGATAGAATATAGACCAAGGAACTGTACTTCTTTTTATACATAAAGTACTGATAAGAGTTAATCAACTTTGAATCGAGTGATAACTGGTAACGAAACAACGAACTATGCTTCTGCCCCTGAACATTTTTTTTCCTATTTTGTCAACTGCAGAGTTACGTTTGACGAATTTATTAGTTCCTCCTACTCTGTTTTGAAACTGGTGAACCCTACGTATACTATAAATTGTGGCTATCAAAATTGTGTTCTTCAGTTTGCAGTCAACTTCCGTCTTGGGAAAATTCACGTTACGAAGTAGAAAGTAGCAAATATAAATACTTCCTGTGTGACCCTTTGTCGAACATTCACGCAACGTGTCCTCTGAGAATGGCAAATGGAACCATTGATGCAGAGGCGTTGGGAGCTACAGTTTATTCAAAATGTGCAGCCACGGTCCACCTATCGCGCTGTTGGGACGCGTTTCTGTATTCGGACGGAACTGTTATTTAATTTGAAATGCGTATTTTCTGACAACAAACACATTGTGTGTGTGTGTGTGTGTTGTGTATGTGTGTGCGCTTGTACGCATTTGTCTTCGTGCTTGCATGCGCATTTTAGGTAGTGTCTTTTGCTTGTATTTTACTGTCGTTTCAGCGTAAATAACAAAATTTATAAGGAACACTCGTTCTGTGTTTTGCATAGTTGAAAATGTTTCAGTTTTTTGGCGGAAGGTCGGTACAGATGGAAACACGAAACAAACGAGCTATGCGTCAACGACCGAGTCTGTTTTTATATGCAGGGGGATGTTTTACAGTCTGGGCGGAGTGTTCAGAAAAGCAGGTCGACCCCGCAACCTGTATAGCTTCCACAGTCGGCATCTCTATTTATGTGTTACATTGGTTTTATTGCAAACGATTTTAGGTACAGCAAAAAATTAATTAAAAACAGTATAGGACAGTTGTGTCCGTTGCTTGCTACAAGTTATTTTCTTCTGACCTTATCAGCACTAAAAGCATTCCACATAGATTCTTGAGGGGAATAACACATACTTTTAAGTCATCTTCAAGCAGCTCCATTTATATTTATTTATGCAGTCAACGATCTGTAGATCTTACCGCCATGGGATGGATTCCGACCTCCTCGATTCAGATAGCTGAAAGTAAAGCCACATGAAACATAGTATGTATGGAGAGACTAGATAAAACATCGTTCCTCTTGAGGGGTGGTGGTCTTTCCAGCACCTACAAAGACGAAAGTCTAGATGATTGTCTCATTTTGTCCTCTAATAATAGCGAAAATATAGTCTCCTAAATTATTAAAATATTGCTCCGCAGGGGAGTGGGGGAGGAAGGGGGCTTAGTTACGGGCACCGTAATTCGAGTAAGGGGCGCGTGAGGTGAGGCAAACTGACTTTAATGATCTATTTAAAATGTGTTGTTATAGTCAGTTTAGACATGGAAAGTTATTAAGGGGAAGTATTCCAGCAAACCTTTCGTTCCATGCCTTGCTTAATATTAAAGAGAATGCTGCGACGTGTCGCAGCCATCACCACAGGCAGTTCATGAATTGCACTAGTTCTGTGTTTCTATACAAGCAGTGACCGGTACGCTAGGCAGCGCTCTGTAGTGCATTGCTTTGTTCGTTGTGCATTTCCTTCATTTGGCGATGACAACAATACGCTCTGAGCCGTGTTGTGGCTGACGTTGGTGCCGTTGATAGGGTGGCATCGTGTAATAGTGAAAGTGGCGTCTCGTTTTTTTCTTGTGTTTACTGGTGCCACTACGCGCTAGCATTGTCTGTCCGCTAGTGGCAGCAGCAGCAGCAGCAGCGGTTATCGATACCTAGTACCATGGTACTTTCTTTGGAAGGACTTGAAGTGTTTTCCGGGTCGGAGTGTGTAGGGGACTGCGGTTGGGCAGTTCATGAATTGCACCAGTTCTGTGTTTCTATACAAGCAGTGACCGGTACGCTAGGCAGCGCTCTGTAGTGCATTGCTTTGTTCGTTATGCATTTCCTTCATTTGGCGATGACAGCAATAGGCTCTGAGCCGTGTTGAGGCTCACGTTGGTGCCGTTGATAGGGTGGCATCGTGTAATAGTGATAGTGGCGTCTCGTTTTTTCCTTGTGTTTACTGGTGCCACTACGTGATGGTATTGTCTGTCCGCTAGTGGCAGCAGCAGCAGCAGCGGTTATCGATACCTAGTACCATGGTACTATCTTTGGAAGGACTTCAAGTGTTTTCTGGGTCGGAGTGTGTAGGGGAGTTCGGTTAAGATGAAGCAGCAGTGAAGTCCGGCAGCGCGAGGACATGCCGGGAGTGTTGGCAGCACGCAGGCACTGCCAGATCGAGGGGCTGTAGTGGCGATGGCCACAACCTCGTTGTCCACCAGACCAAGGACGTTTCAATTGAGTGAACATTAACCCAGTAGTTAAACCTCAACTATTTTGAGATCACACCGTTTCTTCGCCGTTGCTGCTCGCAGGGTCGCTGAGACAAAGAGCAGTGAGTGGAGTATTTGGGAATGGCGAAACTAGTTAGCTGTCCTCCACTTCTTTAAAAAATATTTTAGTATCTCTTGGAGAAGTTTGACTGTTCTTAAGAATTGCTATCCGTGCCTTCAGCCGTCAAATTGTTTTTCAGTTATTACTGTCGGGGTCTTCAGCCGACAGATAATTTGAATTTCTGGTCAGTAAGGCCTTCAGCCGCGAATGCAATCGGTCTTAAGAATTTTTAATTAGGTATTGTCCCTTAATAGAGAAATTTGGATGATAGTTTCTTTTTTTAAAAAAATTTTTTAGTGTCTCTTGGAGAAGTTGAAGTGATGTTACGAATCTTCTATCAAGGCTGTCAGCCATCAAATTCTTTTGAGTTATTACTACGTGGGCCTTCAGCCAATAAACAAAAATGGTTCAAATGGCTCGTGCTGTATGACAGAGTATACGCGCACGACGAACGAGTAAAGTGATTCACTGGAGAAGGCGACGTGTTTCCATTGACACACAGTCCAGTCTCCACGATCCTGCGCTCACTGCAGTCGTAACTGACAATGTTGTTGCATCAACATGGGAACACTTAGATGTCGTCTGCAAAATGGTTCAAATGGCTCTGAGCACTCTGGGACTTAACATCTGTGGTCATCAGTCCCCTAGAACTTAGAACTACTTAAATCTAACTAACCTAAGGACATTACACACATTCATGTCCAAGGCAGGATTCGAACCTTGCGACCGTAGCGGTCACGCGGTTCCAGACTGAAGCGCCTAGAACCGCACGGCCACACCGGGCGGCTAGCCAATAAACAATTTGAATTTCCGCTCAATAAGGCCTTCATCAGTGAGTGCAGCTTGCTTAAGAATTTTTTTTTATTGGACATTGTGTCTTAACAGTCAAATTTGATAACTGTTCCTTATTGTCAACTTTGTTTGCAATTGGTTCCAAATAAAGTGTACGTAATTAAAAAAAAAGAAAAAAAAAGAAAACTGAGCAACCAATGGTAACTGAGTAAGTCCCCGTCCACACCAAATCCTGCCTTTCCTTAAGTCCCATGCTTCAGTGGTAGCAGAGCGTGGTTTTGATGCCTGTTTGGTTGTTTCAGATGACCAATTCTAATGGCGGTCAGGCAGTGCCCAGGGATCGGCCTGTTGAGGAAGGACCACCTCAATTATGAGCTGGCAATAAGGCGCCAGCCTATTGAGGGTAGTGTCCCGGACTTAGCCGCCCGTTTACGTGCTACCGTTCTTCAGCCGGTTGACGTCATGCTGGATGTTGTGGGTGAGACAGAAGCAAACACTAAGTTTTTATGTAAGGCTGTTGGGCGTCTTGAGGACACCATCGGCTTTTTGGAGGGCACTCAACCTAGTTGCAGTCAGTTAGGCAGAGTGCGGGCACAGTTAACACATTTAAACACCTTGATAGCGAATTTAAGGATACTAAAGTTAGAGGATCGTTATAAGGAATCAACCGCTGATTTGGGGTCCTTGATAAATGAATTACATGTTTATAACTTGATGGGAAGAGTAGCAGGACATGCTGTCTTCAGGGGGGGGGGGGGGGGAGCCAGCCCAGGGATGATGCGCTTATGTCTCCAAAGAGTTTAGACGTAGCGTTTGCTAAATAGCCTAATCCTCTGGTGCATCTCTTTGGGGACATCACAGAATTAGTTATAGACCGAATCGAGCAAATTGAAAGGTTATTATGGTTGTTGGTTCACCTTGAGCAACACGCGGATGCCTTTGGCGTTTCGCATCAAGTAGTTTTGTCGCTATTGTATCCGTTAGCTAGAGGCGAATCGAGGAGCCTCGTATCCAGAGTCATGGCAGAGGGGTTCTCCTTGCGGCGGTTGAGGGAGCTTATAATTAACAAACGATTTACCATGGGAGATCGCAAGCAGCTCGAGTGTCGCTGTCTTTGGCAGATGCAGCAAGATAAAGAAGAGTTACATAAACGTGTGGACAGAGGCAAGACGGCCTGCTTGGCCTTGTTTGTCGACTTGCCAGAACGGGAATGCGAGCGGCGGATAGGTCACACAGCAGGCCTCTGAACTAGGGGATTTGTTGCAGAGGTTCCCCGAGCTTCTCTGTAATAGACTGGGGGTTACTATGTTCTTGACTACCATATAAGTCTAACTGACCACATTCCCGTCCAGCAGTCCCCATATCGTCTCTCACCGCCTAAGCTCAAGATACTAAGAGGAAAGATCAAGGAGTTGTTAGACCTTCTACATCTGCTTATGCTTAATCCATATTCCTAGTACCTAACGATCAGGGGCGGGATTTTCGGCCTGTCATTGACTACCGGCGCCTGAACACCAAGGTTGTCCTCGAATCAGCTCCTTTACCTGATCTTCATAACTCTTTGTTGCCGGCGCTAATTGGTTCACCGTGCTCGATCTGTATCAAGATTATTATCAGATTTCCTTAGCCGAAGAATGTAAACGTGCTACAGCGTTTTGTACTGATGGGAATCTGTTTGACTTTAACAGGTTTCCATTTGGTTTGCCTACTGGCGTGGCCGTTCTTGCTCGTTTGCTAGATAATATTCTTGGACATATTTACTGTTAAAAACAGTCTTGATTTATTTATCAAGGTGACCGGTTTCGACCACTGCTGTGGTCATCATCAGACCACTGAGTAGGAACCTCTTTCTGTTGGAGAATCTCCAACAGAAAGATGTTCCTACTCAATGGTCTGAAGATGACCACAGCAGTGGTCGAAACGGTCACCTTGATAAATAAATCGTGATCAAGACTGTTTTAATAGTAAATATTTGTTACACATTGATAACTGCCGCTCCCATAATGTATTCAAAAGTAATTAAAATATTCTTGGAGACTTAAAATTAATCTGTGTTTATAATTACTTGGACGACTTGGTGATTTATAACCGTTCGTTTCAGGAACATTTGGAACATATCCAGCAAGTTTTTGCTATGTTGCAGAGAGCCGGTTTGACTGTTAAACCCATTAAGATGACATTAGTCAGGCAGCAGGTATTCTTCTTAGGTCACTTAGTATCAGAGCATTCGCATTGACCAGGAGCGGACTAAGGCATTGAGAGCTCTACCGCCGCTTGCTGATAAACGCGGGATTGCCAGGTTCATAGGCATGGAGAATTATTTTAGGTGTTTTCTCCTTCATTTTTCTCAGTTGGCGGCTCCTTTAAATGAATTACGCCGATAAGGGATGCCTTTTGAACAAAGACCTGTCCTAGAGGCCGCGTTTGAGCACATTAAGGCAGCTATAGCCAACCCTCCGGTTCACGGACTGCCTGATTTTAGTAAAAAAATATTGTACAAACCGACGCTTTTAATGCGGTGATTTTGGCTGTCCTCCTATATGAGTTCGCGGGTCAAAGGCAGCCATTAGCGTACGCGTCTAGTCGTTACCAGTGCCGAACTCAAATATTCCGTTTACGAATGTGAGGCATTGGCCGTCTTGTTCGCGCTGGAGAAGTATTGCTTTTATCTCGAGCATAATTTCAGCTAGAAACCGACAATCAAGCATTAAGCTGGGTGTTAGCCTGGCCTCTTAAAACTGGCCGTATCGCCAGGTGGGCAGTAAGCATTTCAGCGTTTCAATTCGAGGTTAAACATATTAAGGGGACTGAGAATGTGCTTGCGGACGTTATCAGCCGTATATTCACTGAGCGTCCATCTAGTGGGCGCGCCCAAGAGACGGAGGAAGGCAATTTTAGTTGTGTCGTGTTAGGCGGTATTCCTCATTTGTTTGGTGACGTTGGCGACCATCAGGATCAGGACCCCACTTTGAGACCGGTTAAGGATCGGCTGTTGGCGGGGGAACCTTTGGATGGATATGTCATCAGGAAAGGCATTTTTTGTAAAGGATGGGACGTGCAAAGGAGTGGAAGATCTGTCTAACAGCCTCCCTAGTACGTCCCGTTTTCCATTACTTTCACAACTCATTGAGTGGCTGGCGTTAAGGGACCTATAAGACGTTGCAGAATATTGCGCAGTATTTGACTTGGCCGTCTATGGACCGAGACGCTAGAGAGATGGTTTCTCGGTGTCGGTTGTGTCGTGTGGCCAAGGCTAAGAACGCTCTTCAACAGGGCTCCTTGACTTCTGATCGCGAATCCTGCCCCATGGACATAATCTTTATATGTTATGTGGGGCCTTACCGCGCACCAAATGAGGCCATCGGTATGTATTGGATATTATTGACGTGTTTCCGAAGTTTACCTGGCTTCTTCCTAGTATTAACGTGACTGCTGCTACTTCTATTGCACATTTAACTAACGTATTGAGTGTTTTTGGTCCCCCTAAGCAAATAATACGCTGGCCTTTCTTTCGTCTCCCTTCAAGGCTTTCTGTTTTCAAAGCGGTGTGAAGCACGTTTCCAGCACTACGTATTACCAGCAGGGCTCTTTCGCGGAGAGGGTCAACGCAATCTCAAATCCGCGCTGATTATCTTCCATCAGAAGACGCCCAGTTAGTGGGATACTAGACTCCCTTGGCTTAGTTTTGCCGTCAGTACCGCCTACCATGAGGCTTTAAGCGCTACTCCTGTTTCCTTTATCTTTGCTTATCCTGTTAATTGCCCCCTTTCGAACTTATGGGGAATTAAAGATCTAATCGTAGCGGATATTAACCCTCACATCGTCAAAGAAAACTGGAATAGTGCTAGGCGCAATATTCTCAGGGACCAACAAGCTACGACGTTTTAAGGGTAAATCAGGAGACCAGGTGTATATCCGTAATTTTCCAGAGGGGGGGGGGGGGGGGGGGGGGAGTTACGTGCCGTCTAGAGTGGCTAAGCGGTTCTAGGAGCTACACTCTGTAACCGCTACGGTCGCAGGTTCGAATCCTGCCCCGGGCATGGATGTGTGTGATGTCCTTAGGTTAGTTGGGTTTAAGTAGTTCTAAGTTCTAGGGGACTGATGACCTCAGAAGTTAAGTCCCACAGTGCTCAGAGCCATTTGAACGTTTTTTTTTTTTCTTTGGGGGGGGGGGGGTGAGATGCGTGTTGGATATCTTGTTAAATTCACTCCCCAGTTCCTGGGTCCGTGTACTGTTATGTGTATTTTAGGCCCAGTTAATCTTCTGGCTAAGGACAACTGCACCAGTAAGCAATACCGGGTCCCTCTTAATCAAATTAAGTTTGGTCACACCATTTGTTGGGTTACCCCCAGGTTGGTGTTTGAGGGGGGTGGGGGGGAAGTTGAGACGTGATGCGGCTCGCGTTGCTGCCATCGCTACGTTGGCATCGTGTTATAGGGATAGTGGCATCTCGTTTTCTTCTTGTGGTTACTGGCGCCACTAAGTGCTAGTGTTGTCCGTCCGCAAGTGGCAGCAGCAGCTATTATCGATACCTAGGACTGTGGTACTATATTTTGAAGGGCGTCAAGTGTTTTCCGGGTCGGAGTGTGTTGGGGAGTACGGTTCGGACGGAGCAGCAGTGCGGTCCTGCAGCACGGAAACATGCCGGGACTGCTGCCGGTACACGGTCTCCGCCAGATCGAGGCGCTATAGTGAAGAGGGCCACAACCTCGTTGTCCACCGTACCCAGGACGTTCCAGTTGAGTGAACACTGACCGAGTAGTGAAACTTCCACTATTTTGAGATCACGGCGTTTCTTCGCCCGTTGCTGCTCGCAGGGTCGCTGAGACGAAGAACAATGAGTGGAGTGTTTGGGGTTGGCGAAATTAGTTAGCCATCCTCCACTTCTTATTATTAATCATTGAATTTCTTGTGTTTATTGGTGGAGTTCAACCAGCGGTATTCTTCTGCTTAGTGGCCGCTAACGCCCTAGTTACCTGCCGTGGAGGTTGGCGAATATTCGCGGCAGTGTCCCTTTCGTCGCCTTGCGGCTGCCGTACGGTAAGGCGTGTGGTTAGACAGCCTCCTTGATTGTGTTTCTGTTGGACGGCTTTGGTCGTAGTGGTTCCTTCTGCTTCTGGATGCTCTAAACTCTGGATTCTGAAGATGCAGTACTGTCCGCCGGTTCCGCCTTGTCTGGGTTATTTCATCGTTGTATAGGTTATCAAACATTAGGGAGAATTTACAAGGGTGTTCGTCTGCGTATAAACTGTCGCTAGTTTGAGTTGCCATCCGGTTAAGTGAATACATCTCTTGGCTGCCTGTCTCACTGGTTACGAAGTTGAGCGACTTTCCCAAACTGATAAAAAAAAAAATGGCTCCGAGCACTATGCGATTTAACTTCTGAGGTCATCAGTCACCTAGAACGTAGAACTACTTAAACCTGACTATCCTAAGGACATCACACTCATCCATGCCCGAGGCAGGATTTGTCTTAAGAATTTTTAAATAGATATGGTCTCTTGATAGTGAAATGTTAATGATTGTCCTTTCTTTAAAAGATATTTTAGTATCTTTAGGAGAAGATTAACTGTTCTTAAGAATTGCTATCCACGCCTTCAGCCGTCAAATTGTTTTGAGTTAATTACAATTGGGGCCTTCAGCCGACAAACAGTTTGAATTTCTGGTCAATAAGGCCTTCACCCGAGATTTCAACTTGCTTAAGAATTTTATTTATTAGACATTGTGTCTTATCAGTCAAATTTGATAATTGTTCCTTATTGTTTGCAACTGGTTCCAAATAAAATGTACGTGATTAGAAAAAAAAAATTTGAGCAACCAACGGTAACTGAGTCCACACCGAATCCTGCCTTTCCCTAAGTCCCATGTTTCAGGCTCTCCTACAAGCAATCCCTTAAATTGTTTTGTACCGTTGTGACGGATGCAGCAGTGTTATAGTGCAAGTTAACTGGTAAGAAAAGCGACTCGGCCTTTAAAATTGTGTAAATCAGTTACGCGTGAGGTGCAGTTTAATTCCTCTTCCTCTAAGCTGTGTTTACATTAATATAAAACATATTGCTGGTTATTGTTGTATGGGCTGTTGTTAAACGTCTGCATTTAGTTAAAATCACGACGTCTAAAAGTAGATCTTATTTAAGTGGTACTCAAAAGAGGAAGTTAAAAGCCTGCCTGGACGAAGAAGTTGATAAGACAATGGAGACAAATATAATCCTCAAGCGATCGGCAACACGCCCAGAACAGATGTGTAGTAGAAATACTACTGAAACTGCAATCGGGGAAAAAAACTGGTGATTTAAAAGTTCAAACTGGAAGTCGATAAGTCGATGCAATTGCATGAACGAAACGGGGTTAGTTTCCGATGGTTTGTAAGCTCATAGAGGACGCGATACCTACTGTGAAAGTGTATCTGGTATTAATTCTCGAGATGCACAATTTGAAGACGAACCGTCGACAATAGACGCCAATTTACCACCAAAACACTGCTTTTCTCATCTTTAAGGTAACGAAGAAAATGTGCGTTTTAGCACTGATAGATCATTATTCCAGTGTAAACTGATTGAAGAGACTAAAGTAAAAATTATGACCAGCAGGTCATGAATGTTTCAGGCTCCTTTCCGTAGAGACAGTAAGACCAAAACATTGTTCAGCTGCGATTATTATTATAATCATACGGAAACAGGACAGAAAACTGAACGATTATGGCAATGACATTCCCATACTTTAAGTGCAGTACAGGGTTATTACAAATGATTGAAGCGATTTCACAGCTCTACAATAACTTTATTATTTGAGATATTTTCACAATGCTTTGCACACACATACAAAAACTCAAAAAGTTTTTTTAGGCATTCACAAATTTTCGATATGTGCCCCTTTAGTGATTCGGCAGACATCAAGCCGATAATCAAGTTCCTCCCACACTCGGCGCAGCATGTCCCCATCAATGAGTTCGAAAGCATCGTTGATGCGAGCTCGCAGTTCTGGCACGTTTCTTGGTAGGGGAGGTTTAAACACTGAATCTTTCACATAACCCCACAGAAAGAAATCGCATGGGGTTAAGTCGGGAGAGCGTGGAGGCCATGACATGAATTGCTGATCATGATCTCCACCACGACCGATCCATCGGTTTTCCAATCTCCTGTTCAACAAATGCCGAACATCATGATGGAAGTGCGGTGGAGCACCATCCTGTTGAAAGATGAAGTCACCGCTGTCGGTCTCCAGTTGTGGCATGAGCCAATTTTCCAGCATGTCCAGATACACGTGTCCTGTAACGTTTTTTTCGCAGAAGAAAAAGGGGCCGTAAACTTTACACAGTGAGATTGCACAAAACACGTTAACTTTTGGTGAATTGCGAATTTGCTGCACGAATGCGTGAGGATTCTCTACCGCCCAGATTCGCACATTGTGTATGTTCACTTCACCATTAAGAAAAAATGTTGCTTCATCACTGAAAACAAGTTTCGCACTGAACGCATCCTCTTCCATGAGCTGTTGCAACCGCGCCGAAAATTCAAAGCGTTGACTTTGTCATCGGGTGTCAGGGCTTGTAGCAATTGTAAACGGTAAGGCTTCTGCTTTAGCCCTTTCCGTAAGATTTTCCAAACCGTCGGCTGTGGTACGTTTAGCTCCCTGCTTGCTTTATTCGTCGACTTCCGCGGGCTACGCGTGAAACTTGGCCGCACGCGTTCAACCGTTTCTTCGCTCACTGCAGGCCGACCCGTTGATTTCCCCTTACAGAGGCATCCAGAAGCTTTAAACTGCGCATACCATCGCCGAATGGAGTTAGCAGTTGGTGGATCTTTGTTGAACTTCGTCCTGAAGTGTCGTTGCACTGTTATGACTGACTGATGTGAGTGCATTTCAAGCACGACATACGCTTTCTCGGCTCCTGTCGCCATTTTGTCTCACCGCGCTCTCGAGCGCTCTGGCGGCAGAAACCTGAAGTGCGGCTTCAGCCGAACAAAACTTTATGAGTTTTTCTACGTATCTGTAGTGTGTCGTGACCATATGTCAA